>NC_057803.1:243743714-244102981 GCF_018294505.1 Triticum aestivum
CGCCGCCTCGCCCCGCCGCTGCTCCGGCTTCTCGCCGGACCCGACGAGGTAGCCGTTTGCCATTGGTTTTTTTCTTTAAAAAAAGAAACCGTTTCGTTTTTTTTGAAAAACCTAGTTCATTTTTTTAGATCGGTTCGCCTGTTTTTCCCGGTTCTTCTCTTTAGTGGACGTTCATCCGTATGTTCGTTTTAACGAACGGTTTTCGCTCGTTAGTTACAAACAACGAACGCTCATTTGTTAAACTGTTCGTCAGCTTTCTTTTATCGGATTTTTCCGCGATTATTTCTGATCGCGATTTCTGATCCGATTTTTGTTTCAGTTTATCTTTTCACTCGTTTATCGGAATTAGGCGATTCAAGTGCCTAGATCTTCGTCTCGAGACCCTCTTTCTGTTTAATCAACTTAAACAAGATTTTGCTACTGTAAAATTTGACCTTAGTCCATATTAGTAAACGGATCTTGTTTCTTTCACCGTTTGAGTTTCGTTACTCCGTTTGATTTGATTCTTTTTGCAAACCGGAGTTCTTAAGTTGAACTTTCTGGTAGATCTTCTTATTTGAGATTTACCCGTGCTTCTTTGCTTGATTGCTTATGTATGCTATTGTTTGTTTGCGATAGAATTCCCGGAGTGTGAAGCATGTTATTTGGAGTCCCTAGGTTTCACGGATCATCAGCAAGGCAAGTAACACTTTGATCATATCCCTTTATCACCCAGTTTTTATGCATTAGTTCCAATCCTCAAATATTGCATGATTAGGATGCCATTAACATGTGGGTTGGGAAGTAGTTGATGAGGTAGAAACTATTGCCCTGCTATATTCAAACCTTGGGAGTTACTTATATGAATTGCTTATATTGCTATGCTATGCTCGTAGACGTGGTTTGGGTGAGTGAAATCCATGACAGATGTGAGATTGTTAATTAATTATTTAACTTAAGGTGGCAACTTTAATACACATATGGGTGGATTGAGGCACCTGGAGAACCCAATGTTGCTTGTATTTTTTTGGAAATCCTGGGGTTCTGTGTGATTTTCCTATGGACCGCCACCCAGGCTCAAAGGAAACTGAGATGATTCATGCTAGAAACTTCCATGTGCAGCCACAAGCTATTATGGGCTCTAGCATAGTTGAGTAAGTTACATGAAGCTCTTGAAGAGGTGGATCAGCACGTAGTGGGTTGTAGGTTTGGTATGGTCTTCCTGGAGTAGAGAGTTAATGTTCCTGAAAGACTGTGTCTCGGTCATCCGTTTCTCAAACACCATGTAGTGCGAGAAATCCAACGGAGGCGATCGAGTCTTGTGGGGAAAAGTGCACAAACCTCTACAAAGTGTACAAACTAATAATGGTTAGCCGTGTCCCCGGTTAAGGACATCTTAAGTATCTAGTACTTGGAATATCTTAAGTATCTCATCACTTTTTAACTTAATATTGTTGGGTTGATAATTACTTTAATTGGCATTGAGTTGGAGGAACTTTCCCAATGATGTTTTAACTACCATGATAGTTAAATTAAAATCTATTCCTTTGTTGTAGGGAAAAAATGGCTTTTCGCAAAAACTATAACCATAGAGCTTTCCACCTGCCAAATATGCATGTAGTGATAGCATTATTCTGTTCTTGCTCTACTGTGTTACTTTGCCGGCATATTCCATGTGCTGACCCGTTTTTGGGCTGCAACGTATTATGTTGCAGACTTTCCAGACGAGGAGTAATGTTCGTTAGGTCGTTGCTGTGCAGCTCAGCTATGTCGTTGGAGTTGATGGACTCACTTTATCTTCCAAGCCTTCCGCTGTTATCGTACTAGATGGCCTTAAGCCATATTTATTGTAATAAGTTCTCTTTGGAGACATTCGATGTAATAAGTGTGTGATTGCTACTCTGTTATAAATCCTCGACTACTGTGTGTGTCAGCATTACCGATCCAGGGATGACACTGAAGCATAGAGACTTGACCGTTTGAGGTCGGGTCGCTATAAGATGGTATCAGAGCACTCACTGAGTGTAGGACACGACCATTAAGCTAAAGCCATAGATCACTATTCTCTTCTCATTTCTGACTCCTCTCCATTTTCCACTCTTTAGGATGGCGGATGCAAGGAACAAGTTTGCACAACCGGATGAAGACACATCTTTTGGACGACACTTGAAGGAAGTCACTAGGTACCTGAACATAGGAATACCAAGCGTCACCGGGACGTACAATGCCACTTTACCAGAAGACGAGCGATGGATGATTCAAGTTCAAGTTCCAGGAAGGACCTTCACGCCAGTCACTAAACCCATAGAGTTTTCCTTCGATGCACCAACCTGGAGTCTAGGAAAGAGTATGGAAGCTCACATCACCATGGGACGCATTGCAGAAGTTTACCAAAAGGAGCTTAAGGATACTATCTACCAGATCTATGGGCGTTGAGATGAGCAATGGGAGATGATCAGCACCAGGAAAGATAGATCAATTGCAGCTTTCATTCAGGAACTAAACCAGCACATTTGACGCCAGGAGAATCAAATGTGCGTAGGCATGATAGATCTGAAGAAGGCGAAGACAAGGATCATCGAACTGGAAGAAGAACTTAAGTCTACACGCGATGGAGACGAAGAGGAAATTGTGACACTATTGGAGAAGAATGACGACCTGATTAAGAAGACCGGAGTATTCATGGGAGACCCCTGACCAGTAGAAGAAGATGAAGAACCCAAGGAGATTTGTCAGGAGGACTACATCATCATCGACGAGACCGACTCCGACCTTAGCGATGATGACTTTGAAGACGAAGCTGGAGCAGATATCATGGAGTCTTCAACCGAGGAATATTTTTAGTAGACCACCACATCAGTAGTAGTATTCCACCATGTAAATAGTGTAGTCCGAGCACTTTCGCGATAGTTCTAGACCGATTGTATGCCCTTGCTTGATTGATTGAGTGAAATGATTGTGTTTGTCTCATGTGCATATGGGTAGTGCTTTCTCATTAGACCTCATTCTATTCTAATCTCTCCCCTCTAAACCCATCAGATGCCTCCGAGACATGACCCCAGATTCGCTTTCCCACCTGAGCTCACTCAGTTGATCCAGCAGCAGAATACCCTGATGCAGTTGTTAGTCCAGAACCAAGGCAACGACAACAACAACAATCCACCACCACCACCACCAGTTGACAACTTAGCCCGTTTTATGAGGTTGCAACCGCCAGTGTTTTCCAGTAGCACCAAGCCTATAGCAGCAGATGCTTGGCTCCGCAGGATTGGAAGAGAGTTAACCACTGCAGGATGTACCGATGCTGAGAAGGTGCGGTTTACCGCACATCAGTTGGATGGACCAGTAGCCTCATGGTGGGAGAATTACACTGTCACCTACCCTATAGCCACGGTGACATGGGACCAGTTTCAGCAAGCCTTCCGTACAGCCCATGTCTCAACTGGAGCTATGAGTATGAAGAAGCGTGAGTTTCACAACTTATGCCAGGGGAACCGTACTGTGGCTCAGTACGCAGATGAGTTTAGCAAGTTGTCTCGCTATGCCCCTGATGATGTGGCCACAGATGCCGCAAAGCAGGAGAAGTTTATGGAAGGGCTGAATGATGAGATGAGCATGCAATTGATGGTGGCAACATTCAACAACTACCAGAAGTTGGTAGATAAGGCTCTTATGATTGAAGGGAAGCAGTAGCAGATTGAGAACCGTAAGAGGAAGTATGGACAAGGGAGGTATAACTCAGGAGCTCACCAGAAGCCTCGCCTAACCCCGAACTCGGGAGAACTTGTTCATAACCATGGAGGCCACACCCATAATGGAGGAAGTAACCATAATCATACTGGCCCAAGGAATGGGAATGGAAATGGGGCAAGCAACAATCAGAACCGCCCCAATCCAGCCACACCCACCAAGAGAGACCTAAGCCACGTTACTTGTTTCAAGTGCGGGAAGACTGGACACTATGCCACCGAGTGCCCTGAAGGGAAGAATGGAAACGGAAATGGGAGCGCTGGGTAGAAGCCTAATCCATTCAACAAAGGACAAGTGAACCACGTTAACGTGGAGGAGGTTGAAGAGCATCCAGACGCGGTTATAGGTAAGTTTTTGGTTAAGTCATTTACCGCTCTTGTTCTTTTTGATACTAGTGCATCGCATTCATACATATCAAGGGAATTCGTGGATAAGTTTAAACTACCAACCCAAACCCTTAGGACCCCTTTGTTAGTAAGTTCACCTGGAGCAGAGTATATGGCTAGTCGATGGTGCGACCAGATACCCTTAACCATTGGCAACCATGTTTTTCTGTACGACCTAATTATCTTGGAGTCACAAGGATTGGATGTGATATTAGGAATGGACTAGATGTCAAAGTACAAAGGAAGCATTAACTGTGTTAGTAGATCAATTTGCCTCACCACCCCTGAGGGAAAAAGGATCAAGTATGTATCTAGGCATGCGCCAAGAAGTAGCCAAGTAAATACCCTCACGGGAGTTGTTCAGGAGGAAGTGGTTGTAGTAAAGGATTACCTGGATGTTTTCCCGGAGGAGTTACCAGGCATTCCACCGGATCGAGATATCGAGTTTTTGATAGAGCTATTGCCAGGTAAAGGGCCAATATCCAAGAGACCCTATCAGATGCCCGCAAATGATCTAGAGGAGATTAAGAAACAGATCAAGGAGTTATTGGAGAAATGTTACATTCGATGGAGTTCATCACCATGGGGGGCCCAGTACTTTTGGTTGAGAAGAAGGATAAGTCTTTAAGAATGGTTGTTGATTATCGGGCCTTGAATGAAGTGACGATCCAGAACAAGTACCCACTGCCGATGATCAATGATATGTTTGACCAGCTAAAGGAGCTAAGGTGTTTTCGAAGATCAATTTGCGATCAGGATACCATTAGTTGAAGATTCGAGAGAAGGATATACCAAAGACATCATTCACCACACGGTACGGGTTGTATGAATATACAGTCATGTCGTTTGGACTGACTAACGCCCCTGCCTATTTCATGAGCATGATGAACAAAGTATTCATGGAATATTTGGATAATTTGTTGTGGTGTTCATTGATGATATAATGGTATACTCGAAGAATGAAGAGGAACACAAGGAGCATTTGCGTTTAGTTCTCGAGAAACTCAAGGAACACCGGTTGTATGCCAAGTTCGGCAAATGCGAGTTTTGGTTGAAGGAAGTCGGATTCCTTGGACATGTTATATTAGGAGAGGGTATAGCAGTAGACCCCACCAAGGTTCAGTCAGTCACTGAATGGTTGGCACCCACTTCAGTTAGCGAGATCCACAATTTTCTTGAACTCACAGGATAGTATCGGAGATTCATTGAGAATTTTTCCAAGATCGTGAAGCCAATGACAGAATCATTGAAGAAGGATACCAAGTTTAAATGGACGGAAGATTTCGAGGCAAGTTTCCAGGAGCTGAAGAAACGTTTGACTACAGCCCCAGTGCTGACACTACCAGATATACGTAAGGACTTCCAAGTGTATTGCGACGCCTCACACTTAGGACTTGGAAGTGTGCTTATGCAGGACGGAAGAGTTGTTTCGTATGCCTCACGACAATTAAAGCCTCACGAGTTGAACTATGCCACGCATGACTTGGAGCTAGCAGTCGTAGTACATGCGTTGAAGACTTGGAGACATTACCTTATTGGAAACCGTTGTGAAGTGTACACGGATCATAAGAGTTTGAAGTACATTTTCACACAAAAGGAGTTGAACCTTAGGCAGAGGAGATGGTTGGAGCTTATAAAGGATTATGACATGAAGCTGCACTATCATCCAGGAAAGGCCAATGTCGTAGCAGACGCTTTGAGCCGGAAGAGTTATGCTAATACCCTAGAGAGCACGGGATTGCCGAAGGAGTTAGCAGAGGATCTCCGGGAACTTCAATTGGAGATTGTTCCTAGAGGTTTTGTTGCAACAATGGAGGTCCAGTCTACATTGTTGGGAAAGATTCGAGAAGCTCAGAAGGATGACAAAGAGATTGCGGAGATAAAAGAGAGAATGAGCGAAGGAAAGGCCCAATGTTTTCGTGAGGATGAGCACGACACCTTATGGTTTGAGGACCGTGTTTATGTGCACAATAACACAGAGATCAGGAAATTAATACTTCAGGAGACTCATGACTCACCATACTCGATACACCCCAGAAACACCAAGATGTATTTGGATTTGAAGGAACATTTCTGGTGGACAGGGATGAAGAAGGATATCGCCGAGTATGTAGCCGTATGTGATGTATGTCAGAGAGTGAAGGCAGAGCATCAAAAGCCAGCAGGATTGCTACAGCCTATGCCGATACCCGAATGGAAGTGGGATAAACTTGGCATGGATTTTATCACCGGATTACCAAGGACCAAATCAGGTTATGATTCTATATGGGTAGTAGTTGACCGCTTGACCAAAGTGGCACACTTTATCCTAGTGAAAACAACTTATACCAGTGCAAAGTTGGCCAAGATATATATGACCAAGATCGTATGTCTACATGGAGTTCCGAGGACCATCGTATCAGATAGAGGAACACAGTTTACCTCAAAGTTTTGGCATCAGCTGCACCAGACTTTGGGAACGAGATTGGAGTTCAGTACAACATTTCACCCATAGACAGATGGACAGACCGAGAGAGTCAACCAGATTCTGGAGGACATGTTGAGGTCCTGTGTGCTAGATTGTGGATCCAATTGGGATGACAATCTGCCTTACGCAGAGTTCTCATACAACAATAGTTACCAAGCCAGTCTAAAGATGACACCATTTGAAGCCCTGTATGGACGAAGGTGCAGAACACCGTTGATGTGGGATGAAGTTGGAGACCGACAGTTGTTTGGACCAGACTAGATCAAAGAGTCTGAGGAGAAGGTTAAACTGATTTAAGATAGACTGAAGATAGCTCAGTCCAGACAGAAGAGTTATGCAGATTCAAAACGCAAGGAGGTAACCTATGAAATTGGAGATAGAGCATATCTGCGAGTATCACCTTTGCGAGGAGTAAAACGTTTTGGAGTTAAGGGAAAGTTAGCCCCGAGATTTGTAGGACCATACCGTGTTTTGAAACGGATGGGAGAAGTTGCCTACAAGTTGGAGTTACCTGAAGGACTGTCAGGAGTTCATGATGTGTTTCACTTTTCCCAGTTGAAGAAGTGCCATGCTGAGATGGTCAACATACCGCTAAGAGATACCGTACCCTTGGAGGCGATTCAGTTGGACAATGATTTGACTTATGAGGAGAAGCTAGTCAAGATTTTGGAGTTTACGAGTCGAGTCACCCGCATCAAGGTTATCAAGTTTTGCAAAGTTCAGTGGAGCCACCATACCAAGGATGAAGCTACCTGGGAACGAGAGGATGATCTTCACAAAGACCACCCACACCTATTTTCTAGCCAACCCAAATCTCAAGGGCGAGATTCATCTTAAGGGGGGTAGGTTTGTAACATCCCAAATTTTCAATTTGGAATGTTATACATAGATCATTCTTGCATATCATATTTTATTGCATTTCGTCTCGCAATCCTTGAAATCCTAAGCAACTCAAGGACCCTCGGAGAGAGTTGGGGATTTCCCCGATTTTCAAATTTGATTTTTAAAAATTATTGAAACGAGGATTTTTGGTTTTAATTATTTTTCCATCTAAAAATATTACATATTAAAGTATATGAGAGGAGATAATATGACTTCTTCAAAATAATTGAAATATTGGAGGAAAAAAATTAAAATCAAATCTTTGTTTTTATTGCAATTTTGTTTGCATTAGAAAAATTGCACGTTTTCAAAATTGCATTTTAGGGCCAAGAGAATGTTCATCTCGTTCTAAATATTTTATTTAGACGGTGAAAATTTGTTTTGGCATTTTTAGATTTTTATTTTATTTTCTAGGATTTTTTTTCTATTCTGCGGAATTTTTTAAAAAAATCTTTGGGCGCCGACTGGGTCGAAACCAAGCCGGACTCCGCCTCCCCGCCGCCTTGCCCCTCCCCCAAGCCACCTCCCCCTCCCCTCTTTAAATGCCCAAGCCCCTTGCCACCACCACCCACCCCACCGCCCGCAGCCGCGACCTCTACCGCGCCACGCCGCCTCGCTCCGCCGCCTCGCCTCGCCGCCACCTCGCCGCCTCGCCCCGCCGCTGCTCCCTGTGTTGCCAGACCCGATGAGGTAGGCATTCGCCGCCGGTTTTTTCTTTAAAAAAAGAAACCGTTTCGGTTTTTTTTAAAACCTAGTTCGTTTTTTAGATCGGTTCGCCGGTATTTCCCGGTTCTTCTCTTTAGTGGACGTTCATCCGTACGTTCGTTTTAATGAATGGTTTTCGCTTGTTAGTTACAGACAACGACTCTCGTTCGTTAGCCTGTTTGTCAGCTTTCTTTTATCGGATTTTTCCGCGATTATTTTTGATCGCGATTTCTGATCCGATTTCCGTTTAAGCTTATCTTTTTGCTCGTTTATCGGAATCAGGCGATTCAAGCGCCTAGATCTTCGCCTCGAGACCCTCTTTCTGTTTAAT
Source organism: Triticum aestivum (assembly GCF_018294505.1). Taxonomy (NCBI): domain Eukaryota; kingdom Viridiplantae; phylum Streptophyta; class Magnoliopsida; order Poales; family Poaceae; genus Triticum; species Triticum aestivum. The sequence goes on from NC_057803.1 coordinate 243,752,215, forward strand.
CAACTTAAACAAGATTTTTCTACTATAAAATTTGACCTTAGTCCAGATTAGTAAACGGATATTGTTTCTTTCGCCGTTTGAGTTTCGTTGCTCCGTTTGATTTGATTCTTTTTGCAAACCGGAGTTCTTAAGTTGAACTTTCTGGTAGATCTTCTTATTTGAGATTTACCCATGCTTCTTTGCTTGATTGCTTATGTACGCTATTGTTTGTTTGCTATAGAATTCCCGGAGTGCGAAGCGTGTTATTTGGAGTCCCTAGGTTTCGCGGATCATCAACAAGGCAAGTAACACTTTGATCATACCCCTTTATCACCCAGTTTTTATGCATTAGTTCCAATCCTCAAACATTGCATGATTAGGATGCCATTAACATGTGGGTTGGGAAGTAGTTGATGAGGTAGAACCTATTGCCCTGCTATATTCAAACCTTGGGAGTTACTTATACGAATTGCTTATATTGCTATGCTATGCTCGTAGACGTGGTTTGGGTTAGTGAAATCCATGACAGATGTGAGATTTTTAATTAATGGTTTAACTTAAGGTGGCAACTTGAATACACATCAGAGTGGATTGAGGCACCTGGAGAACCCAGTGTTGCCTGTATTTTTGGAAATCCCAGTGTTCCGTGTGATTTTCCTATGGACCGCCACCCATGCTCAAGGGGAACTGAGATGATTCATGCTAGAAACTTCCGTGTGCAGCCACAAGCTATTATGGGCTCTAGCATAGTTGAGTAAGTTACGTGAAGCTATTGAAGAGGAGGATCAATAGGTAGTGGGTTGTAGGTTTGGTATGGTATGCCCGGAGTAGAGAGTTAATGTTCCTGAAAGACTGTGTCTCGGTCATCCGTTTCTCAAACACCATGTAGTGCGAGAAATCCAACGGAGGCAATCGAGACTTGTGTGGAAAAGTGCGCAAACCTTTGCAGAGTGTACAAACTAATCATGGTTAGCCGTGTCCCCGGTTATGGACATCTTGAGTATCTAGTACTTGGAATATCTTAAGTATCTCATCACTTTTTAACTTAATATTGTTGGGTTGATAATTACTTTAATTGGGATTGAGTTAGAGGAACCTTCTCAATAATGTTTCAACTACCATGATAGTTAAATTAAAATCTATTCCTTTGTTGTAGGGAAAATTGGCTTTCCGCAAAAACTATAACCATAGAGCTTTCCACTAGCCAAGTACGCATGTAGTGATAGCATTATTCTGTTCTTGCTCTACTGTGTTACTTTGCCAACATATTCCATGTGCTGACCCGTTTTCGGGCTGCAACGTATTATGTTGCAGACTTTTCAGACGAGGAGTAAGGTTCGTTAGGTCGTTGCCGTGCAGCTCAGCTATGCCGTTGGAGTTGATGGACTCACTTTATCTTCCAAGCCTTCCGTTGTTATCGTATTAGATGTCCTTAAGCCATATTTATTGTAATAAGTTTTCTTTGGAGACATTCGATGTAATAAGTGTGTGATTGCTACTCTGTTATAAATCCTCGAGTACTGTGTGTGTCAGCATTACCGATTCAGGAATGACACTGAAGCACAGAGACTTGATCGTTTGAGGCCGGGTCGCTACATTCAATCTCCTTCTTATCATCGTCATTCGTTTATCTTGCTTAGCATGATTAATAGCAAGTTCATCATAGTTTTCATCACTAGAGTTATCAACAAGTAAATCATCATCACCGAGCAAATCATCTTCATCACTACTCAAATTGACATACTCGGGGTGTGATACCTTTGGGCCTTTAGCCATGAAGCATCTTTCAATTCCTTCATTTGGTGGGTCAAATATGTCATAGGAGTTGGTTGACACAAGTGCTAGAACGGAAACACCTTCATCTTGAGTATATTCGAAGTCAGAGTGATAACTTCTCTCGGAGTGGTGGTCGGAGTCGGAACCGGATACCCATTCACCAACATGAGCTTGATATCTTTGTTTTGTATAGCTCCTTGATGACTTGTCCTTCCTTTCTGAATCCTTGTTTCTGCGAGAGGTTCTTCATTCATAATGATCATCTCTACTCCCTCTCTCCCTTGGAGGTGATTCTTCTCTCCTACTTCTCTTTTTATGCGAGTCTTCTCTTCTTTTGTAGGGAGCTGTACATTCATTGGAGTAGTGTTCGGGTCTTCCACAATTGTAGCAATTACGTTCACGACTTGAAGAACTTTTGTCATTGTAGGACCATGACTTGGAACTTCTTTCTTTGCTTCTACTCTTGTAGAACTTGTTGAAGTTCTTCATCATTAAGCTTAATTCCTCATTGAAGACCTGTTTCTCACTTGATGGTGTAGGAGCATCACATGAGGATTTGTAAGCACCACTAGACTTGTTGTGAAGGTCTTCTTTATCCTTGAGTGACATCTCATGAGCAACAATTCTACCAGTGACTTCTGTTGGCTTGAGATCTTTGTAATTGGGCATCATTTGGATCAATGTGCACACGGTATCATATTTTCCATCCAAGGCTCTTAGGATCTTCTTGATGATGAATCTGTGGGTCATCTATTCACTTCCCAAGCCGGCAATCTCGTTTGTGATGAGAGCAAGCCTAGAGTACATTTCAGCGACACCTTCATCATCATTCATTTTGAACTTGTCAAGTTGACTTTGAAGCACATCCAATTTGGATTGCTTGATGGAGTTGGCACCTTCATGCATATCAATCAAAGTATCCCAAATTTCCTTCGCATTCTCAAGACGACTGATTTTGTTGAATTCTTTGAGGCACAATCCGTTGAAGAGGACGTCGCAAGCTTGAGAAGTGTATTGCAACATCTTCAATTCTTCCGCAGTAGCTTTATAATTTGGTTCTCTACCATCGAAGAATTCACCTTGCAAGTCATTACACACAATAGCCCAAACGGCGAGGTTATGTCCAAGAATATGCATTTTCATCTTATGCTTCCAACTAGCAAAATTAGTACCATCAAAGTAAGGACCTCTACGGTGGTAATTTCCCTCGCTAAACGCCATACTCTCCTAGGTTGTGAAACCAAGGCTATGATCACCATAGCTATGGAAATCAAGGCAAATGGAGACCAATGCTCTGATACCACATGTAGGATCAAAAATATGTCTAGATGGGGGTGATTAGACTAGTCGACCAAATAAAAATCTAATCTTTTCCCAATTTTAAATCTTGGCAGATTTTAGCAACTTAACACAAGTCAAGCAAACAACCTACACTTGCAATTCTAAGAGTATAGCAGCGGAATGTATACACAGAGTAGGAGTTTGGAGGGATCAAACACAATGTAGACACAGAGATTTTTGGTGTGGTTCCGATGCAATGAATATCACTCTACCAAGTTAAAACTGTCTCGTCGTAAGTGCCATTTCAACAAATTAGAAGTAGTACAAGCTAGAAAAGAATGCGAGATGTAATCTATATCACACTCCCAAGTCAAATGTGTCTTATGATAAGTGATTGTTGCAGGTTACGCAACATTAGTACTTTGATGTAAGAACATGGTGTGATAGACAGATATTGTATGTTCTAGAAATAGGAACACGTGTCTTATTCACAAGTATAATGTGTAAAGTAAGCAGATGGAATTCAACAAAATTAGAAGCAATACAAGCTAGACATCATACATAACATGCAACCACATATAACAGTGCCAAGTTAGAGGGAGCACCTGTGATGGTGCACTAGAGGAGACGTGCTCATCATCAACACAGCTATGTTGAGTGTCTATGCATGTGTTGTCTTGGAAATCATCTTGGGGGGATGGAGGAGTTGAATCTGTAGAGGCCCTCAGTTTGGAAGGAGCACCTTTATTCGCTGCCTTGCTAACTTCCTTCCTCTTTATGGATTTTGAATTGTCATGTAAAACCGACAAGAAAAAGCAATAAAATTCACTCTTCAGAACTCATTCGTGCATGATACTGACAATCACTACTTTGATGTAAGGCAAACACATGATACCAGGATGGAATATGTACGAAAAACAGGACGGCATGGCATATTCACAACTGTTTGTGTAAACTAAGCAGAAGCCATTTCAACAAATTAGAAGCAATGCAAGCTAGACACCACATGAAATATGCAATCAATATGACGCTGCCAAGTTAAAAGCATCCCATCATAAATGGCATTTCATCAAATTAGAAGCAGCGCATGCTATAAATCATATGAAATATGCAACTAATATCATACTGCATATACTAAACATGTCTTGTCATATTGATTGATGCGGGATACAAAAAAACAATAGTTTTATGTAAGGACATGCTTAATAGACAGATGTACTATGTACTAAAACCAAGAAGGCATGACACATTAACATGTATAATGTATAAACTATGCAGAATAGCACATGCAATTTAACCAGATTGGAAGAATTACAATCTAGACATCATATGCAATGTGCAACCACATATCACACTGCCAAGTTAGAGCAAGCACATGCGATGCTAGTGTAGGGGAAATGCGGTAATCAACTATAGAGCTACGTTCACTATCATCATCTAGCCTTGCCATTTCTTGAGAATCATGTCGGGAGGCTAATGCTGCATTGTTTAAATGGGGATCTTTACTCACAGTAGTCCATTGGCCTGACTGCCTCATCCTAAGTGATTGATGAGGGATACACAAGAACATTAGTTTGATGTAAAAACATGGTTAATAGGCAGATGTACTCGTATGTAGTAAAAACAGGAAGGCATGTCATATTCGAAGGTATAATGTGTTAGCTAAGCAGATGCAATTTAACCAAATTGGAAGCAATACAAGCTAGGCATCTGGCTGGAGTGGTGAGCATGATCATCTAGGACCTGAGAGCCTGGTGAGAGGCGGGCTGCTTCTCCACCATCGTGGCTTTTTAGCTGGCTTCCCGGTACTGCTTGTCTGTGTTGGGTTTGTCACTGGCTCGGCCAGTGCCCTGACTAGCTATTTGTCTTCTGGTGCTCACGGGATGGTGGTGCATGTAAAAAATATCTTTCCTTATCTTAATAAAGACTGACTTCGGCCTTTCGAATACAAGCTAGACACCATATGCAACATGCAACCACATATAGCACCGTGAAGTTAAGCAAGCACCCGGGATGGTGGTTCATTGCTAGCGAGGTCATCAACTCCTGAGCTATGTTTACCATCTCCATCTGCTGACGCTGCACCTATTATAAGGCTGAAATGTGTCTGGCCTATCCGCGTACGACGCTGGAGCGACTTCTCTCTTTTCTTTTTTGCTTCTCTCATAGCAGCAGAGTCTGAAATACCCTTACATAAAAACACAATAGTGGGACTATGGGTGAAGTGTGTGCAAAACTAGTGCACTGTAAAAGTAGCAGATAGCAGGTGGCTGAAAAATAAATGACAGGAGACATATGATAGATCTACAACATTGCATGGAAAACAAAATTAGATTCTACTCCATATGATTTTGTAATATATGAGCACAGGAAATGCAGGTACTCCTCCAGCACACCACCACGTGTGGTTCTATCAAGATAACATGCGACTGAAAATAAATAGGTCAGTTGATTTTTATGAACCATCCAATCTATAAGGAACGAGAAGATGGCCTTCGTCTACCTCCCGCCAGTCACTGTTGATGCTCTTTCTCGAACCTCCAGTGACCACCGGCCCAGTCCCCTGCCTGCGCCGCCCCGCCCTCCCCTAGACCTCACACCACCACCATGCTTGGCATCGCCCCCAGGCCATCCCTTTAATCCCGGCCGACCTCCAGATCGGGCGCCAGCAGCTCTAGGCCCCACATGCCCAAGATAAACACCGAAGTGTTGCTTCCCCGGTGTAATAGGCAGACTAGCTCCTGTTACGCCGGGGAACGCTTCCGTTAATTAGGAATCAACTGACCAGAAATTGAAATCCAGGGAAGCGACGAACCTCTACCTAAGGTGAAATAGTATATGAGGAGAAACCTTGTGCATCGCGAGTTACTAGGAACATCCAGTATCAAGAAGAAGCGGTCAACTAGTGTCTTCTGTGGGATGAATACCGTTCAAGCAGACATATATGATTTGCATGAATAAGGGAAGAGGAGTACCATTTCCGGTTGCCAGTGTGGTCGCCTTGATATGTCGCGCCGATCTTCTTCTTTTTACCAGGGAAACCGATGTTTGGAGGAGGGTGCAGGCTTGGACGAACCCATGGCCAAATTGTTTACTGTGTTGCCGTGGCTGTATGTCGACGGAGGGGAAGCAGATCCGAGGCGGCGAAGGACGGCGTAGCAGGAACAACTCCGGTGCGATGGACGGTGTCGAAGTTGGAGCGACAGCGGTGAGGCATCGGATGGCGTGGTTGAACTAGCTCGGGTATGGAGGGCTCGGCCTCGGCTTCAACTACTAGCCTTGGAGAGTGTTGCGGTTGAGGTTGCGGTGGACGATGACGTCGGGGTATGAGCTCCGGCGTGATGGAGGAGGGCGGCGGTTGATGGGTGGGATGGGGTGGTGGACGGAGGACGCCGGGGTTTCGCGGCTGGTGGAGAGGTAGTTTTGGCTCCGACGGAGTACGAATGGGGAATCGGACGGGGGGGGGGAGCTAAGGGAGAACCATGTTTCGGTCTGGGACGCGCTTGTTTTTGGCTTTTTGAACAGATGTGACACGCTTGTTTGAAATTTGGGGAAAGTACAAACTTTCCCCCTCTTAAATTTCGGACCAACTGCGGGTCGGGGGTAGGATGGTAATCCCAGGTGTCCCAAATAGTTGGTGGTAGCAATTTCGGCCGCGCGCATGTGTGCTTAGGCGGCCATTGTGTATGAATGTTTTTCGGAGGCGGTTGCGTGGCGTCTAGATGAAGCTGCAAACCTACCCCAGTTTAGACCTTTGGACGTCGGGCCGGTAGGTTTCATGGGTCAGAGTTAGAAAAGTAATTTCCTTCTACTAGCAAACATTGGTCTCACGCGGTTTCGGGCGAGTAGAGGCTCTTTTGGCGCTTCGTTTGAAATTTTGAAACAGAAGCATTCACGTTTAGAGTAATCTTGAACTTTGAGGATTGACCTAAATAGATAACGTTAAATTTGACCTTGTATGTTTGAAAACCTCATTAAATTATCCGATTCTTTTTGAAATTTTGACACTTGAAAATCCTGTAACTACAATTATTTTGGAATGGAGGAGCTAAATTTGAATCTATTTTGTACACGACCATATGTGCTATTATGTACAAAATTAGAGCTAAGATTGGTGCCCCCATAATTTAGGTATGATTTACAAATGCCATGATATGGAATTCAAATAATTGAATGGACTTCATGTTGAATTAGATTTTTTAAGCCACCTTAAGTTGAATTCAAATGTATGCTAGTTCATAGCTAGCTATTTATAATGTTCATTGTGTAACTTTCGTATGTATAATGTGCTTTAGACACACAACATGAACTATACTCACGTTTATATTCGATTGCTAAAGCGATGCATTGTGTGGAGTTCAAAATACTAACTATGTGGATCAATTATGTCGAATAATAGCATAAACATGCTCAAATTCGATAGAATCTAGATGTATGACGGATCAATGACCGCTCCTTACGCGAATTGCAATTATCATGATCCCATCCAAATATTTGGATACAATTTATATCTTTAATAAATGTGTACATCAGTCTTTTACGTGTAGTTTCACTCTCCGTCGGTGGTCTCCCACACATGCTCACACACTCTCTCTCGAGGTGTCTCTCTCGCAGACATGCTCTCGATATAACCCTCCCTCCCTCTTGTAACCATTTACGACTGTTTTCACTAACCTTTATCATAAGCACTCTTCCTCTCACAAGCATACACACACACAATCCCCATCGACCCTTTCTATATACATAGACAAGCCTACGTGTCTCCTGTACGCACATTATCTTTAGGCCTGTCTCTCACGTATTGTCTCACATGTCTCTTCCTAATCGACGAGTATGATTCTAGCAGAGCATTCTGTAGGATGCCCCTTAAAGTTAGGTTGGATGAATAGTAATATCAAAGATAAGGGGTTACCTTAGTCCGAGAACCTAGGGTTACAAGTCCTAGCCGGCTTTGTTAGTGGACACAGAGTCCTTCACAATTCTGCTATCTTTGTCTTGTATGACTAGTCATCCATGGTTCTCCCTAAATGCGTCACGGGCCGACCAATGTGTTACAGGACGGAACCGGACCAAGGGCCTCACCTCGACCCACTGGACATCACATGGTGACACACCCTCTGCCCCCAGGTCTCGTTATCTTCTCACATCCACACATACCAATACAGACACCACACAATTTTTTTCCTCGTGCCTCTATCCCCTCACCCCTTGCATATACACACTCAAGGGAATCTCTTGCCGTGACATCATATTCGTCTCTCTCTCTCTCTAGACCTCTCTCATTTCTCGTGCTATCTCTCCCACGCCCCCTCCCCCCGCTGACCCCTCTATCCATGTCTCTCTCGAATATGTAATATAGACACATACCTCTCTAGGCCCTGCCAAATACATCAACTACACATTCACACATGTTACATCACGTACCCCATTGATCTAAAAATCCCTCTCTTCACGTTTATTTTGCATACAACATTCCTTTTGAATAAATTGTGGCCAAATTTGTTTTTAGAATTTCTAAATATATATACAATATTACAAAGTTATATGGAGGAGTATGAACGTTTATTCACATTGCATGGTGCCCATAATTATATTTATTCCGCACTGTGATTTTTTATATTTTTATACTATATATAAAGTTAGTCATAATAAAGAGAAAAGAAGAGCATCTCTCTCTCCATCGCACACACCCCCTCTACGCCCCTTTCACGTACGCACACAAACTATCTCCAGGTCCTCTAAAAGTAAGCCCCCAGCACATTCACGCATGTTTCATCTTTCTCTCACGATATATACAGTGACGATCATTTTATTTGAAGAGAAAGCACGATACGTACATTGGACTTCAAAATCCACTCATTATGGTCACCATTTATGTTTTGTGGTTATTGTACAGTCATGGGCTCATCGTACAACTCTATATTTGCTCAAGACACGACTAGTTGACCAGTTAAACGCTCCACATGGCACCTCTAGTGTTGCATCACATTATCTCACTACCATTGGGCCCACCTGTTGACTTGTATCTACTCTACATCTACACTCTTATAACTACATTCTTATAAAAAACAGAGTTGGTGATGATGGTGTGCCTGCCATCCTGCAATATAGGCCGTCCGATTTATATCTGACAGATAGGAAGGGAACTATGACAATTTTGCAAAAAGGTACCCCCACACCTCTCCACATTTGCAAATAAGGCCTTCCCTCATTCATCCTTTTCTCTCACAAGATAAACTAGTCATACAAATGTATCTTGATGTTACGTGCAACACACGGGCATCTTTCTAGTAAGAATGAAAAAAGGACAAAAAAATATTAGACAGTGGTTCAAAGTCATGACCACGGGCACAACGGACAAGGTGGCTTGTATTGGTATGTTGAGTTGTATGTTTTAACACACAGTAGCTGGTGTGGTGATTATACACACACGCACGCATGCACATGGACTTCATGCATGCAACACACACACACGAACACATGTAGCCATGCACGCATGCAACACTCACATGTACACACACATCCACACACGCACGCAACACTCACACGCACACACGCATGCATGCATGCACACACCACACGACCAACACACACTCCCATGCTCAAGCGCTCAACCTACATGTGCATGCGCACACATCAGGCCCTGACAGACACATACACAACCAGGTGATTCCCTCGCACGGGTTGGAGTCTTGTCATGCCTGCGTAAATTTGTGTTTATCTGACCTTTTTCCTATGCGAACTGACAGGTGGGACCCACAAAGAACATGGTCAATTTATCTAGTCAACATGGTGCCACACAGACTATTTGGCCGGTCAACAGAATGCAATCTGATGCTGAATGGTGAGCAAGTGACCATATAATCACCGCAAAACATATATAGTGACCGTAATGAGCGTATTCTTAAGTTCGGTGACTGTATTATGCTTTCTCTCTGTAGGCCCTCCAAAACTACATCTCTACACATTCTCGCATGTTACATCTAACAACTCTGCAATACAACACTACTACTACACTCTAACACAATAAATCATATGTGTTTTTAGTATTACTAGATATCATATTGTTACTTAATTATTTAGTTTGCATACATTAAAATTGCCTTTGAAATGTATGGCCAGTATCATCTACCACGCGGGAAAAATCCTGCCCTTTCCTGTTTAATTGGGTTTGTATCGATGGATCATGCGAAACAACAAAACTATAGTACTATATAGTACAAGTGACAGTTCACTAGGCCGCCGTGTCGTGTACACCTCCGTCGTAAGAGTGGAGCGCTCGCTTTCATAAATGTTTAGTCCCTTTCGCCGACATGTGGGACATCGAGCTACCGGGTCCATGTGCCATACCGAAATACAATGCAGAGCAGCAGGTGTGAAGCACCCTAGTCATGGCGCCGGCGTCGTAATGAGCAATGAGGCGTGAAATCACAAAGCTGCACCTTTCCCGCAGTTAAGTTGGAGGGACGAAGTAATAATAATGCTAGTAAAAAAAGAAGTTGGAGGGATAAAGCAACCATCATTTCACTCATTGCTGAATCCACTTCTCCCTCATCTTCTTCAAGTTAACCACGTGTTGCTTCTGCCGTTGTTCTGCCTCATGTGGGACGCGGATCGCCTTGGTAAAGCACTCACACGTGGGACCGCATGTTAGCAAACCGCCAGGCCAACATCCTCTAAAAATAAGAAACCTCCCCTGCCATCTGCGTGGCAAAATCACCTCCTTTTTACTAATCTTGATTCTATAATTTTTAGATCAATATAATTGAGATTTTTATAGATAGCACACAAGAGCAAAACCAAGTGGTACGGTTAAGGGCATCCACAATGTGTAGCGAAATGCGAAAATAGCTTCTGTCATCGATGGGAACCATTGTGGACGGTGCTGCCAAAGCCAAAAAGATGGAACCGAAGCTCCCTGATTGATTGATTGAAGGAATAGAAAAATGCAACGTCTCTCCTCTTTCTCCCGTGCTTGGACGCATGTACAGTATAGAGCACAGAGTCTACTCCCCTGTCCCTTCTATCACAAATCACAAAGCAGTGAGGCGTCAAATCACAAAGCAAGGATGAAGTAACCATCATTTCACTCTTCACTGACTCCGCTTCTCCATCGTCTTCTTCGAGAAACCACCTCACCGCACTAAGCTGGATGGACGACGCTATTGTGTACTAGTAGTACTAGTACATTTACATGTCCTTTGGTTCAACAAACTTCCTGGATGCAAATAAGGCGGTTGTCTCGGCTTGCAGGTGACACTTGCGAATGACTTACCGTGGTCTCCCTCAATGGTGTTCTCTGCCGAACGCACTTTGCCAAACCACAACGTTCGAGATATCATCGACGTCACCGCAATGGGGAAGGAAGTCAAATAGTTACTACCTCCATTTTTTTGAACACAAGGCTAATATATCAAAATTACAATTTGCCAAAGGCCACTAACAATAATCGAGGAAAACTTGATGGGGTTTGCCTCGTACTAGCAACCAAGGACATTAATATACCCTTGCATGCATGCAGAAGTGAGAAGGTTTGTTTGCATTGCACTGCATTAATCAAGCGATGAGGAGTGATATGGTTAGCTCTTTGGGCGTTGTATAAAAAATACACATTAATTGACACGTCAAACGAGGATTTGTATCGATTAATCCCGTGAAGGAAAACCCACCTTTCTTTTTTAACACTAGTACTCCTAGTACGTACGTCCTTATCTTGTTTGGGTCTAGGCCTTGCATTGCCATACTTCGCCACACATTTTTGCCAAGCTTGCCTAATGTTTTCAAAATGAAAAGGAGGTACACTTATGCATGGCTGTCGCGGTCGCACGACACCCTCACACGGTCGCTCCTGCATGCCGCGGTCGCACCACACCTCACACAGTCACTCCTACACGCCGCAAGCCCAACCAAGGGAACGCACCCTCACTGACACGTGCTACCACTGACAGATAATTTTTGTTCATACATTATGTTTATCCAACCACATGTTGGGTAGGATTCGTACGGCCCGTGCGTTTGTCTGTTGGGGAAGAAGAAGTGGTGAGGAAGAAGGGTTAGGAGACGTAGGATATTCATCCAACCGCCTAGAATGGTAGACTGACCCAAATGATGAAAGTCAAGTGACTTGCATAACAATATATGTTTTTACACAACAAAAGATCCCTAAGAACAACGTAAAGAAAAACTCTCATTGCTCGCAGAATGAGACGGCCTCGTCATCTTTGGCTGCCAGCATGAACCAGCCGTAGTTGCCGACGTGTGTGTCCGCAAAGTGCTTGTCCTTGGCCTCCAGCTACTCGTTCACGTGGAGCGTGCGGGCGCTCTGCACGGATAAGAGCACCGCCCGGTTCAAGTTGAGGATGTCCGGTTCCGCCTGCAGGAGAGCCTCGATGGCAGTGGCATCTGCGCGCTCCGCGTCGAGTTGAGCCTCCACTGCCTGGTTCAAGTCTAGGACATCTGGTTCCACCTGCAGGAGGGCCTCGTTGGCAGCGGCATCCACGCGCTCTGCATCGAGTAGAGCCTCTGCCACCGGGTTCAAGTCCAGGACGTCCGGTTCCGCCTGCAGGAGGGCCTCGGTGGCAGCGGCATCCACGTGCTCGGCATAGAGTTGAGCCTCCGCCCCCTGGTTCACATCCACGACATCCGGTTCCACCAGCAGGAGACCTCGATGGTAGCGGCATGTGTGTGCTCCGTGTCGAGTTGAGCCTCTGCCTCCCAGTCCTCCTTTAGTATCGCTAGGTTGAACTGCTGGTCCGCCTGCACCATGGGGGACCCGGACGCCGGCACGAAGTCGACGTCCATCGTCTCATAACCATTGGGGCCTTCTGCGCCGCGACCTCCGCCATGAACATTGGATCGGCTTCCTCCTCCTTGTAGCTTGGCTCTAGAGAACTCGGGGAATGTCCCACCACAAAGTGAGCTTGGGAACGGAGGTTTGTGGCGCCTTCCACCGCCACGATTTCTGCGCGGCGCTCCGGCGTCAGCTTCTTGTAGTACATGGTCTTGCGGCGCACCATGGCTTTCCGGCAAACTAGGGGACACTTGATGCGGGCTAGGGGATCGAAAGGTGGGGTAATGGGCTGGACAAGAGGTGTGGTTTTGGGGCAGTGGCTGGCGTAGGCTGAGCAGCGAAGGTTCTGGTGTGAATAGTGGTTCTAGCCGAGTAGCAAAGGTCAATCGGTTTTGACTATACATCGCTCTTGTCGCGTTTGCCGAATGGAAAGCGTTTCGTCTTGCATTTTCGCTCGCTTGTGGGACCGCAGTTGAGAGCAAACTGACGTCCCTCCCCCTCCCCCGCCCGTGTCATTTATACTACCACTCCCTCCGTTTTATGTGCAGTAAATAAAAACAGAGGGATTATACTACGGATGAGGATCCCCTGACGTGGCCGAACCCATTGAGTAACTGACATGTGGGGCCTAGCAAGCATGAGGTCCGCCAGTAAGTGACCGAAAGGGAGGGTAAGGTAGGGATACCTACATCAAAGGATTCACTTCCAATACCACTCCCTCCTTCCATCTACAGGGCCTAATGCGTTTTTCGAGGCTAACTTTGACCAAATGTTAGAGTAATAATATATGGCATGCAACTTACACAAAGCATATGGTCAAATTCATATGTGAAAGGAGCTTCCAATGGTATAATTTTCACATTATACATCTCATGTACTATTAATCTTGTCAATAGTCAAAGGCAGTTTTGAAAAACGCATTAGAGCATGGTTAATAATATAGCCAGTCGATGGCTATAAGGAACTACCTTGTCATCTATAGCCATCATCTATATGCACTCATACAATAGTGTGGGCTATAAGGTTGGCTATTTCTCGCAAAAAATAATATAAAAGGTTGGCTATTGTATTAGTACTTTTTCCCATCTCCTCTCTATCTCTTTCTTCATATTTATTGTATTTACCTAGGAATGCGTATATATCTAGGCTCTTGCATGAGAGCTCACTCCCCTTAATTTTTCACATCTCTCTCCTTCAAATAGGCAAAAGTGCCATGTAAGTTGGATCTTAGTAGTAGAATGACTATTAGGTTAGCTCTAAGCATTTAATATTTGCATGAGCAAGGTGTATGATTGGAAGAGAGTTGCATGCATAATATTTTATCTTGATCTATGAGCAAGGTATATGATTGGGAGAGGCCGCTTCACTCTCTATCCTCTCTTCTCACTCCTCCAAGTAGGATTTTAATGACATGACAAGTCCTATAGCCTGCTGACTAGGCCTTATTAGACTTGCTCTTAGGCCCTATATAAATGGAAGGAGGGAGTACTATGAGCACTGCATACTCTACTACAGATGTTGTTAGTACTCCACTAGTACTATTGGACAGGGAGCTTGAAAAAATTTACTATTGGATTGGCTATATGTGGCGAAATCCTAGTAGGAAGAGCATGCACAAGAACAAACACATTCACGTGGTTAAAAACAAATTGGAAACCATCTATGTTTGAATACAAATCTAGGAGTATGTATGAATCTAACAATATTGATTGGGCGCCGTTGAATGTTGATACTTTTTTCTGTAAGTTTGATCAAAGTAGAGATACTTTGACTACACATAAAACTTATATGTAAACTACTCCCTCTGTTCCTAAATATAAGTCTTTTTAGATATTGCAATAAGAGACTACATACGGAGCAAAATGAGTGAACCTACACTCTAAACTATGTCTATATACATCTGTATGTAGTCCATAGTGAAATCTCTAGAAAGACTTATATTTAGGAACGGAGGGAGTAGAAAGGATCAGAGGGAGTATATTGTACGTTCAAAAGTGAAATGAGCATTGAATACCCTTTATATATGATTTGCGGACGCTATGATCACCGGTTCAAAATTTTGAATCCGCCTTAGGTATCACACATGCACCCACTCGTTTTCTCTCGATTTCATCTCTGGGTCCAAAGATCCATTGAAATAGGACTAGGGTGGGTACAATATGTTTGTTTCGCTTATGAACGTACAATATACTCCCTCTGATCCCCATAGACCCCCTCCCCCCGTGGGTCATTTCTATCATAGAAACAGACCAAACCTTTATCTCCTTACATGACACGCAATTGATCTCTCAACATCAATTGATCTCGTCAAGATGTGTCGGGGCATGAACCGAATGGGTTGTCAAAACTAAGACGGGAAGCGACATGTAGTGGAGGTAAAGTGAAACTTTAAACGAACCATTTGTTTGTATGCATGTCAGACAAATTACAACATTGGAAATACAAGCATGGTCTAGGCCCACATGCGAATGATACTCAGTGGAATGTTCAAATGACGCATGCGGGAAGATGGGCTCGACCGGAGGGCGGCACAATCGATGGAGAAGAGGGTTGGAGAGGAATGAGAAATAAGCAACACCGCATGATTATACTTGAACGGCTCAAATAAACAATAAGTTGTCCCATTTTCCATTCCGCCTTGGTCATAGAGTAAGATACTCCCTCTGTTTTTATTTACTCTGCATATTAGGTTTGACTGAAGTCAAACTTCATAAAATTTGACCAAGTTTATAGAAAACTAGCAAGATGTCCGTGCCTTGCATGGAACATCAAGATCTTGTGGGAGAAAAGGATGAACGAGGGAAGGCCTTATCTGCAAATGTGTAGAGGAGTGCGGGTAAATTGTCATAGTTTCCTTCTTATCCGTTAGATATAGATCGGACGACCTATATTGCAGGATGGCAGGCACACCATCATCACCAACTCTGCATTTTTATGTACACTAGCAAGATGCCAGTGTGTTGCACGGAACATCAAGATGCATTTGTATGAGTAGTTTATCTTGTGGGAGAAAAGGATGAATGAGGGAAGGCCTTATTTGCAAATGTGGAGAGGGGTGTGGGTATCCTTTTGCTAAATTTCCATAGTTTCCTTCCTATTCATCAAATATAAATTGGGCGGACTCTTATAAAAAAACAGAGTTGGTGATGATGGTGTGCCTGCCATCCTACAATATAGGCCGCCCGATTTATATCGGACAGATAGGAAGGAAACTATGGCAATTTTGCAAAAAGGTACCCACACACCTCTCCACAATTGCAAATAAGGCCTTCCCTCGTTCATCCTTTTGTCTCGCAGGATAAACTAGTCATACAAATGCATCTTGATGTTACGTGCAACGCACAGACATCTTGCTAGTAAGAGTAGAAATATGAACATTTACAATAACAAATATATATGATGTGAAAGTATATTGAATAATGAATCTAATGGTATTTATTTGTTATTCTGTCTATGAACTTTGTCAAAGTTTACAAAGTTTGACTTTGAGCAAAGCTAAAATGCGGAGTAAATAAAAACAGAGGGAGTACGCATGGACTAGTATAGTTACTACTGCCGGAACACGGTAAGTTGGACCCCTAAATGCGGGCACGGACTAGGCACACCTCAATTATTCTTTCAAACAGTCGGACACCTACATTTAGCACACCATCCGGCTATTTAATCAAGTATTATGCTTCACTACTTGAAAGGAAAAGGGTGGTACCGTACCCAGAACCACCACACTTGGGGCTAGGGTAACAACTTGGTATTGTACCACATTTGAACCAGGGCATGGAAACCACCTGTTCTGCGCCTAATGCGCAATGCGGAGCATTGACGCTCGAATATGGCCGGGAAAACAGGGAAACCGAAATGTGGGGCACACATGTCGGGACGACATGGCACAGACTAGTCCAATGGAGGAGCTGGTCCATGAGCTCCTCGCCACCGGCAACCGTTGATGTGGGTCGTGGGGGCCAGCAACGTGGCACAGCTCCAGCACCGCCTCTGGATAGGGCGACCACGGTGAGCGACATGCTCATCGTCGCTGGACATAGTCAGTTTCAGTGTACCGAGGGTGGCGTTAGCGCTGTGGCACGACCAGCAGATCAACACCCGGCTCGGCGAGGATGCACGGGGTGCCGAAGTGAGCGCGCATCGCGACGTGTCCGCGGAGTGGTGTAGCATGGCCAACTGCATCCCCAGGACCTAAGACCATGTCGGGTCGTCTTGCTTTTTCGATGACATGTGGAGTCGCATGTGAGCAAAGGGCATCTCCAACGTTGCCATGACTGCAGCTGACTACCCTGGCACACCAAAAACCCTTGTCCCTCATGCCGCCGTGCAGTGCGTTCCTAGCCGGCGCCAGCTACGCGCATTCATGCCGTCCGTCTGTATGTCATCGTTAGGTGGCTCGGTGCCCGAGGAACAAACTCCGGTGACTTAATGACGCGCCCGGACACTTTGGCCTCACCAGAATGCGCTACTTAAAGAGGCAATGCCTAGCTAACCTCCACACCATAGTGCATCGTCCTGCTACGTGGCACCACATCCGCCATGACCGTGAGTGCGAACGCTCTGCGGGAGAGCTTTATCTTCGGGGATGAAGCTCGAGGTCACCTCCCTCGCTCAAGTCGCCGCTCGCGATGCAATAGCCGCGTAGCCGGACATGGACGCGACCGCACAAGCGGTGGCCACGATGGTGGCCTACGACGGGAGCACCTTCAGCCACGCGTCCTACTTGCCGCCGTCCAACGTCCGACACCGTCGAACTCGGGGACTCCTCCCAGGATGAATAGGGCCCGGGAGGCGGCAGGGCATGGTGTGCCAACTGGCCGTCCCGTCTCCCGTGTTCTACTCTTCCTTGCTGGAGAACGCACCTTCTTCTTGATTCCCCCCTCGTACATGGAGATCGCAGATGGAGGACGTCAGTCGCCACCGTAGAATAGGTTTAGGGTCGGGTTTCTTTTATTTTTCTATCCTATGAAAGTTAAATGCCGAAGACAAGGAGAAGGGGTCGCAAAGTGAGAATGACGATGAGGATCCTCGTCCGCCGAACACAGGGGGACAGAATAAGCCCCCCCCCAGGTTAAAACGGTGAGCATGATATACGCTACCCATATACCCAAAAGGGAGCACAAACGGGCGCTCAGGGACGTCTACACGATAGAGCCAGTCGCCCCGAAATTCAACCCATGGTCGTCCTGTCCAATCACCTTCGATCGCAGGGATCATCCGACCAGTATCCGTCATAGTGGTTCAGCTGCATTGGCCCTCGACCCAATCATTGATGGATTCCACCTTACGCGCGTCCTCATGGACGATGGCAGCAGCCTCAACCTTCTATAGCAGGACACAGTCTGCAAAATGAACATCGATCCATCAAGGGTCAAGCCCACAAAAACTACCTTTAAAGGAGTAATACCAGGCGTAGAGACCGGCTGCACAGGCTCAATCACATTGGAAGTTGTCTTCGGATCCCCGGACAACTTCAGAAGTGAAGACTTGATTTTTGATATCGTCCCTTTTCGTAGCGGCTATCACGCACTGCTCGGACGAACCGCATTTGCTCGATTCAATGCAGTGCCACACTTTGCGTATCTCAAACTCAAGATGCCCGGGCCATGCGTTGTCATAACAGTCAATGGAATCACAGAACGCTCCCTCCGTATCTAGGAGCACACCGCGGCCCTAGTAGCAGAAGTATAGAGCGGACTTATCAAGCAGAATTTTAGTTCGGCGGCCAAGCTCCCGGAGACTGTCAAACGAGTCCAAACTACTCCGCAGTAGGACAGTCCAGCTCGTCAAGAGTTTGACTAGCAATTCAGCCTCCGTCTCAGCCCCGAACACATAGCGGGATACGTACCGCGCGTACATAACTACGCACTCAAAATACCATAGGCAAAGACGGAGGCATAACTCGATTGTGGTCCATAATACGGCTAGACCCCCCCTCGGACACACATATTTTCCCTTTCCTTTTTATCCTTTTCAGGTTTCTTCTCCATAGGTCCCTCTCGACCGCCTGATCATCAATCCTTTCAAAGGATGGATATACCAAGGTGGCAAGTAGCGTTGAGGTGTGGGGTAATCTCTAGATGGTCTTCTTGACGATCACTCTACCTATTCTCAGGACCCGCGCGAAGCTCCCCCTTGGTCTTGGCATGTTAAATAGCCCCGTTGCTTATCTCACTATTTGTACAAATACACTTTGACATATTAATCAAATTATAATGAAAATAGTTTGCGGCCCAACTCATGTGGCACTGGCTTTCTACTTCATTTTGTTTCGCTATTCGTATCGATTGCATCCGTACACTTTGGTACACCTTAATTCGCCAGGGGCTTCATTGCGTCCCATGCTACGGCAACAAGTTCGAACACTTTTTATAGTATAGTTTGGCACCCCGAATTTAGCATCATATGCATTGGCTCCGAATCATGTCATTGGAATAGTTGGGTTGCCCGGCTCCTGTGCTTGCTACCTTAAGTTCCGTCCTATCAGCTAGGGTAGTAAAGGGAGAACTACTGCGATTGTGTCCTGGTTTATCCGGATGAGCACCTCAGTAGAGAAAGCCGAAAACTGACTGTCATAATGCAGCGAGAGCTGGTCAGCTGTTGGGAGGTTAAAATCTCTTGCGATTTTCCCCGCATTATGTGACGGATCGGCATCCACCCTATCAGGTGTCTACAGCACCCTAGTCCGGATTAAAAAATGCCAACTAGGGTTTGCACCTACATTTCTATTGTCAAACTCCTATGGCTAAGTGAGTGTGATAAAGCCACATAGTCCGATTGCCTGGTTCACTATGCTAAACACCTCCTTCAAGGACCAAAATCTTGGATCAAGAGTGTTTATGTTCCAACCCGAACACCGCCGTAGTACCTATGTGGGGGCTGAAGCCGATGACTGGCCAACTCTCAGATTTAATAAAATGGCCACACAGGAGGTAACATTTTAAATAAACAGCAGGCATTATATTAATATCGTCCATGTTTACATAATACAGGACGGGATAACATGAATGTATTCATTCAAAGATAGTGTCTTTCGAACACTGGCCCTCTACATTACGGGATCCCTTCAGGACATCCACAAAATACCGCTCAGGTGTGCAGTGCTCCTTGCTCATGGGTGGTCCCTTAGTTGCGAGCTTGACGGCGTCCATCTTGGCCCACTACACCTTGACGCGAGCGAAGGCTATCCGCGCACCTTCAATGCATACTGACCGCATGATGGCATCAAGCCGAGGGCATGCATTGACCAGCCGCTTCATGAGTCTGAAGTAGCTACTGGGCAGGGTGTCAGCGGGCCATAGTCGGATTATCAAATCCTTCAAGGCCAGTTCGGCCACCCTACACAGTTCGATCAACTGTTTTAGCTGATCGCTAAAGGGCACCGGATGTTCTGGCGCAAGGTATTGTGACCAGAACAGCTTCTCCGTATAGCTCCCCTCCCCGGCTCGGAAGAACTCCACTGCATTAGCAACACTGCGTGGCAGATCCGCAAACGCTCTTGGAGAACTCCAAATCCGGGTCAGTAAGAGGTACCTTTTCTTCACAAATTTGCTCTGCATAATAAAGGCCTTACCTGCCGCGATTTTCCTGGCCTCCTGGATCTCCTGGAGGACGCCCTGGGCTTCGGCCCGGGCCTATTGCGCGCTTTGGCGAGCTCTAGCAAGTTCGGACTCTTGGTCCAAAACCTGGCGCTCCAAGGACTCACATTTCTTTGCGTCATCCTAGAGCTCCTGCTGGACCTCCCCGACCCTAGCCTTGTGCTTTTCACGGGCGGCTTGTTCCTTCACCTCTCTCTCTTGGGCCTCAGCAAGCGCCTTCTTGAGGGTCTCCACCTCGGTCGCAACCCCTACGAAATATCATGATAGAATGATCAACACACACAATTCATATCTTTCTACATCTGAATAGACCATTGCATACCTTGCTGGTGCTCTAGTTGTTTTTTAACATGGCCGAGCTCTTCCTCAGCCCGCTCCAAACTCTGCTTCAGTTTAGAGACTTTGGCAGAATGAGAGGTTGCATCGAGCATCGACGCCTGCTTATTCATACAGACATATATTGGTTAGTCTCCTGCGAAAATTATTTGATCCTCTGTCCGGCTTCTCTTTTCGAGCACCGGACAGTGTCTCAGGGGGTACTGTCTATACTATGATATTCTTTTTTGCATAAATTATGTCGCATACCTCAAATCCTGTCAGAAGGCTAGTGCAGGCTTCGGCCAGTCCGCTCTTAGTGGACCAAACCCTCTCAACCACCATACATATGAGGGTATGGTGATCTTCAACAATGGAAGCACTTTGTAGTGCTTCCAGTAAAGTATCTGACACTTCTGGATGGACAGACGTCACCGGCGGAACAGGTGGACCTCCTTCTCATGAAGGAGGCTGCTTGCCTGGTTCCAGAGCCATATGGGCCTCCGGAATAGTGTTTGGCTGGGGGCTGAATTGGACATGGCCCCCATCGCCAGTCTCAGGGGAGATTTGCTCCCCCATGTGTCCGACAGCAGAGGTCTCACCTCCTGGCGCCGCCCTGACGGCCTCTTGTTCCTCTCCCTGGCCTGGGAAGGTCCTTCGAGACAACACCTCGGCATCGTATGTGGCCTTGGGAGAGAAGGCCTCCGGAAGTGACCCGCTGTCCATCACCTTTGGATCCGGCGAGTTCCCCGAAGATGAGGATCGCTGGGGGCAGGCGTGAGCCGAACTGTAGTGCATGACTCGACACATTTCATCCGTGAAACAAATAAGGTGGATATATGTGTTCATAGGTGCTTTTGAGTACTTACGATTCGGCCAGGGGCTTCTCCCTGGGGCGCCACTCGGAGCTGCTGTCCGTATCAAACGCAGAGTTGTCCGCACGCAGGACCCTCCCCTTCTTGGGCGCCTCTGCCTCTAGATCCATAGAGGCCGGCCTTTTCTTCCTCCCCCCTCAAGGGGAAAGTTGCTTTCCTTCTCTTCTTCCTCCTACTCCTCGTCGTCTTCGGCAGTGGGGGAGAAATGGGTGTCGGCGTCTTCAGACGTCAGTTCCGAAGTGCCTTTGCGGTGGAGGCCACTTCGGGTCTCCTTGGCCTTCTTCTTGCCCCTCTTCTCCGGCGCCTGGTAAGGCGCCAGAACCAGCATCTTCATTAGAAGTGGGATTGCTGGGTCTTCTGGTAGTGGAGCCGGACACTGGGTCCGCTCTACCTTCTTTGTTCAGACCTGGAAAGATAGATAGGGAAGCTTAAACGTCTTCCTTGAATATATAAGTTAATGATACATCTCGAAATACAGAAAATTTACTGGACTGGCGGGATGGACCAGGTTGTACCCATGGTCCTCGGTCGTCTTCGGCCATGTTTCATTGGCCTTAAAAAGCACCATCCAGATGTCTTCGTGAGTAGCACCGAAGAATTGTTGAAGGGTCTAGTGCTTGGCCGGATCGAACTCCCATAAATTGCAAGTCCGCCTCTCGCTAGTAAGTATCCGGCGAAAAAGCATCGCCTGGATCACATTGATGAGCTTGATATCCTTGTCCACCATACTCTTGATGCACATTTGCAGCACAAACAACTCATCCGATGATGCCCAGTCTAGGCCCTTCTCTTGCCAGGAGGTATGCCGCATTGGGGCCCCGGATTTGAATTCGGGAGTTGCGGCCCAGGTGGTGTCACGGGGCTCTGTGACATAGAACTACTACTTCTGTCACCCCTTGACGGGCTCCACAAAGGTACTATCGGTGTCAAAACCGGCGGATCTCGGGTAGGGGGTCCTGAACTGTGCGTCTAGGCGGATGGTAACAGGAGGCAGGGGACACGATGTTTACCCAGGTTCAGGCCCTCTTGATGGAGGTAAAACCCTACATCCTGCTTGATTGTTCTTGATAATATGAGTAGTACAAGAGTTGATCTACCACGAGATCAGAGAGGCTAAACCCTAGAAGCTAGCTATGGTATGATTGTATGTTGTCCTACGGACTAAAACCCTCTTGTTTATATAGACACCGGAGGGGGCTAGGGTTACACAGAGTCGGTTACAAGGAAGGAGATCTACATATCCGTATTGCCAAGCTTGCCTTCCACGCCAAGGAGAGTCCCATCCGGACACGGGACGAAGTCTTCAATCTTGTATCTTCATAGTCCAACAGTCCGGCCAAAGGATATAATCCGGCTATCCGGATACCCCCTAATCCAGGACTCCCTTAGTAGCCCCTGAACCAAGCTTCAACGACGACGAGTCCGGCGCGCAGATTGTCTTCGACATTGCAAGGCGGGTTCCTCCTCCGAATACTTCATAGAAGATTTTGAGCATGAGGATCGTGTCTGGCTCTGCAAAACAAGTTCCACATACCACCGTAGAGAGAATAATATTTCCACAAATCTAATCTGCTGACGTACCCCATAGCATGACATCACACCATAACCAGGTCTTTATTTGAATCGTTTTTCATAACCAATCTCAGCGTGTTTCGCGAGGCGGTTTCCTTGGCATGTCTTGTCGAAGCAGAGATCGTGTACCCTTTATCACGGGATTCTCATCAATACGGACATGGGTAACCCAACTGTGCCTATGGGTAGGACTCCTAGATTTTAGGAAAGTCCCAAACGGCCACGAGGAGGACGCTTGATATTCACCCTCTTTAAAAAGGGGACAAGGCTTTTCTTTTTTTCCTCTAGTGCTTAATCAAATCCTTCCCCCGCCTCGAGTTCTAACACCCAAAACTCAGGTCAGCCGCTTCGGGCCTTCAACTATGTCCGGATCCAACCTTCAAGGTTGGTGGATGCCTTCCTCCGTCACGGAGGAGGACATCAAGAAGTTGAGAGAGGCTAGATATCTGACTGCCGAAATTTCGCATCGGCTACCTGCCCGAGGGCAGGTCGTCCCTACTCCCGAACCCAATGAGAGCGTCGTGTTCGTCTCCCACTTCCTCCGAGGACTAGGCCTCGCTCTGGATCCCTTTGTTAGGGGTCTTATGTTCTATTATGGGTTAGATTTTCACGATCTGGCCCCGGATTCCCTTCTTCACATCTCAACATTTATCGTCGTATGTGAGGCCTTCCTCTGCATTACTCCTCACTTCGGCCTGTGGCTCAAGACCTTCGATGTGAAGCTGAAGATGATCGAGGGGCAGCCCGCAGCGTGCGGAGGCGCTTTAATAAGCAAAATAGCTAACGCTCCATGGCCCGAGGGTTGCGTCCCAGAGGTGTCCAGATTGTGGCAGCGGGAGTGGTTCTACATCACAGCTCCCCGAAGTGCCAAGTGGGTAGCTGCCCCCACCTTTCGCTCAGGCCCCCCACCACAACTGATGTCATGGATCAGCAGGGGGCTGAGCTGGGGTCCAGCCAAGGACGTGGCAATACTGCAAAGCCGTATCCGAGATCTCCTTGAGAGAGATTTCAGTCTGGTTATGGTAGTGCAAGTTATGCTAGTTCATCAAGTCCAGCCTTGCAAACGCCGGCCCCTTCGCATGTGGGAATTCAACCCGGAAGACCGCAGGATATTCAACATTTCCTCGGCATGACACATGAAGAGATGTACAAATTGTTCGTCGGACCACAAATAATGTGTCTGGACATCACCAAGGATACAGGTCTAAGCTACAATCGCCCGGATACCCAAGTAAGTAGCCCCGCATCCGAACACACTGTCCGTTTATTTATAGCAACGTTGCCCTAAAAAAGCCGCTCTTTGTCCAGGATTGGATAGCGAAGGCAAAGTTGATCAGGTGTCCGGCCCCCCTCCCTGAGACCTCACCAAATGCCGTGCTAACCAGGATGCTGGAGATCACGCCTTATCAAGCGCCCTCAGGAGAGGATAAAGGGGGGAACAAGGAGGCTAGCGCCTCCGTGAAGGAGGTTAGCCGGGGAGGAGGAATTGAAACTTCCTCTCCCCAGGGAAGGAAGAGAACCGCCTCTGAGGACCCGGAGACAATGGTCTCCAAACGGGGGAAGAAATCTCCGCCGGAGGGTCCTGCCCTGGGGGATACCCTGGCTGCACTATGCCCTCAAGGGGACCAACCCTCCACCGAGCCGTAAGTAAAAGGGTACTTAATAATGAAAATATCTCACTTTACCTCTGAGGAAAATAAACGAGGAATTTATCTTGCAGTTCAGATCTTAGCCCTTCTCAGCAGAGGTCGTCTTTAGGGGATCTTCTTCCAGAGATGATGGAGAGCGCAACGCCTCCCCTTGCCATACCGCCTCATGAGGCGGGCGACCCCAAGGTGTCGTCGCGGAGGGTTTCTCCTGATTCGGCAAGGCCAGAAGGTAATCCTATGGCCACCCGAAGTCCTCAGTATCCGGCTCTTGAAGAGGGCAATCGAAAGAGTCCGGCACCGTCTGGTGTATGGTCGGACGTACTGAGGGATCTGTTAGAGCAAGCGGCTATCTCAGAAGAGCACCGCACGTTGATGGGTACGGTGATTGAAAGGATTTCTTCCGCCGAAAGCGGGTTGCATGAAGCCTTTATGAGTCTACTGACGGGTTTTGAGGTACGTGAAATGATGTACATTTTTGACAGCACCGCACATTTTTAGATGTTCCCTGTGTAGATAGTAGCCCCTGAGACTCTGGTTGTCGTCGAAAACGGCGGCAAACAGAGGATCATAGTCCCAGGTAATAACCAGACCGCCTTTATGTGCAGGTGGTTGAAGCTCTGGTGGCTAGCCGGACTAATGGGTTTGCCGAACTAAGGCGGCAACTGGATGTGGCAGATGTCGACATCGTGCTTGTTAACAAGCGGCTTGACGAGGCACAGGGTAGGTGATTTTTCTGGTGATTGTCACATAATAAGAGCAGCATGATGCCATTATCTTTAATATGTTGTGACTGCAGATGGAGCTGCCACCGTGGAGACCCTTCGGGCGGAGCTTGCCCAAGCCAAGGAGCAAGCAAGGAGTAGCAATGCGGCCGCTTTAAAGGCGGCCGAAGATTTAAGGGCCGAACAGGCCGCATGTGGGAGTCCTGGATTAGGGGGTCTCGGGACAGCCGGACTATCTCCATTGGCCGGACTATTAGACTATGAAGATACAAGATTGAAGACTTCGTCTCATGTCGGGATGGGACTCTACTTGGTGTGGAAGGCAAGCTAGGCAATACGTATATGGATATCTCCTCCTTTGTAACCGACCTTGTGTAACCCTAACCCTGTCCGGTGTCTATATAAACCGGAGGCTTTTAGTCCGTAGGACAACAATCACAACATACAATCATACCGTAGGCTAGCTTCTAGGGTTTAGCCTCTCTGATCTCGTGGTAGATCCACTCTTGTAACACCCATATCATCAATATCAATCAAGCAGGACGTAGGGTTTTACCTCCATCAAGAGGGACCGAACCTGGGTAAAACATCGTGTCCCTTGCCTCCTGTTACCATCCGTGACGAATGGCTCGCCAGACACCTCGGCCAAGAAAACCCGAGAATTATGGCAACATTAACAAGCCTCATGACCCGCTTTTGCGCGGGTGAGGACAGCTGGCTAGCCAGATGCAGCACCAACGACCCTAGTACATCCGAAGTTAGAGATGGAAACGGGAAATCACGGCGCAACAACAATAACAAACGCCGGAACAAAGGAGACAGCACGAAGAGCACGACAGTAAACACCAGATTCAAAAGCTCTCGGCCAGGTCAGAAGCTGCCCTCTAAAGGCGCCAGAGACGAACTATCCAGCCTAAATAAAATTGTGGACCAAATATGTCAGGTCCATAGCACCCCTGACAAACCAGCCAATCATACCCACAGAGAATGTTGGGTCTTCAAGCAGTCCGGCAAGCTCAACGCCGTACACAAGGGGGAGGATACACCAAGCGAAGATGAGAATGAGCCTCTCAAGGGAGACGCTGGGGAACAAAAGAAATTTCCACCAGAAGTCAAAACAGTAAACGTGCTACACGTGATCAATATAAAAACAAAACGACACTCCCAGAAAAATACGCCTGAAGGCCTATCACCACGGAGTGCTGCCACTGGTCGTCTCAACCGATCACTTTCGACCATCGTGATTACTCAACAAGTATCCGGCGTGCAGGATGGGCTGCCCTGGTATTAGACCCAATAATTGATGGATACCGCCTCGCACGAGTCCTGATGGACGGTGGCAGTGGTCTAAACCTAATATACCAGGATACAATCCGCAAAATGGGGATAGACCCAACACTAATTCGCCATAGCAATATTACCTTTAAAGGAGTAACGCCAGGCCCAGGGGCTCGTTGCACGGGCTCCCTGCTACTAAACGTTATATTCGGCTCCCCCGATAACTTCCGTAGCGAACATCTAACCTTCCACATCTCTCCATTCCAAAGTGGCTATCAAGCACTACTCGGACGCGAATCTTTCGCTCGCTTTAATGCAATACCACACTACGCTTCCCTCACACTCAAGATGCCCGGTCCACGTGGCATCATTACAGCGAACGGGAATATTAATCGATTTCTGTGCGCCGAAGAGCGTGCGGCTGCCTTAACAGCCGCACACTAAAAACGGCCTCACCAACTAATTAGCAGGCCCCCTATTACAATACAAGGGGCTCAACGAGTGCAAACAAGTGGAAATTCTTACTCACCTTGAATTATACATGGTTTATTTAAAAAAAACTATCCTTTTGCACGACAGTGTTTTTTACCTAAGCTCCTCTCTTTTACAGATAATCATCGTGCTACACCCGTCCAGGTTACGACACAACGGAGACATAGGCGCAGACGTGCAGCAGGGACCCGCTCCAAGGATTCTTTTTAGATTAAGACCCTGCGTAAACCTTTTTTACTGTCTCTTGTTGATACATATCCACTGAATTCTCAGCACAATTGAGAAGGATGCTGACGTCTTGGCATGTGGCCACGTCAGAATAAGGCACGTACCTGGACATAAGGGGCTTCTTACAAGCGGCACTATTTCGGCCCGGTTTATACCATAAAGACCGAATACCTTAGGGAGTGTTCGGCGTCGCGAGTTCGGCCTTATATGCATCAGCTCCGAATCATTGTCTTTGGTCAAATGTTGGGTTTGCCCGGCTCCTGTGTTTTGGTGCCTTACGTTCTGCTTTGCCGGCTAAGGTAGCACCAGCAGAACTACTGCGATTGTGCCCTGGTTCATCCGGACGAGCGCCTTAGTAGAGAAAGCCGAAAACTGACTGTCATGATATAGCGTGAGACTGGTCAACCACTCGATGACCTATCGGAATGTTAGAATTCCTCCGCCTTAACAAAGGGCCATTTTCCGGCCAGGCATATGCGCACCCCGCGATCGGGAGAGTGCGGAGCCACTAGAGGCTATCTAGTAGCCCCACTGTCAAACTCCTATGGCTAAGTGAAAGTGTTCAAGCATTATAGTCCGGTTGCCTCGCTCGCTGCGCTATCACCTCCTTATCAGGACCAAGACGTTGGGTTAAGTGTGAACACGTGTTGTTTTTGCGAGCACCTCCACATTATATGCGTGGGGGTTGAAGCCGACGGCTGCAATCTTTCAGGTTATACACATGTATACATAAACGGCTGCACAGGATGCATCATACTACTTTCAGGCAAAAGTATAAACACAGCCTTATAAAAACTTCATAAAAGCATTATGTTTACAATGAGAATACATATCACTCAAACATAATATTTTTCGAGCACTGGGCCTCTATCAAACGAGCACCCTCGAGAACTTCCTTGAAATAGTGTTCGGCAGACACACGACCTATGGCCGAACCCTGCGCCGCAATAGTGGTAGCGTCCATCTCCGCCCAGTATGCTTTAACACGGGCAAGGGCCATCCGCGAGCCTTCTATGCATGCCGACCTCTTCATCGCATTAATGCGCGACACCGCATCAAGGAGCTGCTGCACTAAGCTGAAATAGCTGTTCGGCTTAGGCCCTTCCGGCCATAATTGATCCACAACAGAACCCATGGCGAGTCTGGACAACCTATTCAGTTCGGCCCATTCGGCTAGCTGGTCAGTCAATGAAAGCAGATGCTCTGGAATGTGGAATTGCGTCCGGAACAGCTGGTCCACTTCACGATCTGTCTGACCCTGGAAGTACTTGGCCGCATCGGCAGCGCTCGCCGCCAAATCCATATATGCATCTGCCGAGGTCCACAGCCAATCCAGAGGGGCATACCGTGGATCTCCGAACTTACTCCGTAACATGAAGGATTTTCCAGCAGCAATATCCCCGGATTCCCGCAGCTCCTCCTTCTTCGCTCTCATAGCAGAATGGGTGTCTTTGTCTGCCGCCGCGGCCTTCTTAAGGTCCGGTGCCTTCGCTTGGTTCTCTTTCTCAAGGACCTGGCAACGGTCGGCAGTGTCTTTCAATTCTACGACCATCTTGGCCATCTTCTCTTGGCTCTCGCAATGTGCGGCCTTCTCGGCTTTCAACTCTTCAGCCGCCTTCAAAGCAGCCGCATTACTACTCCTCGCTTGTTCCTTGGCTCGGGCAAGTTCTGCCCGCAAGGCTTCCACGGTGGCAGCCCCATCTGCAGTCATAACATATTAAAGATACTGGCATTAGCTGCTCTTACTATGTGGTGTTCACCGGATAATAACACTTACCCTGTGCCTCGTCAAGCCTCTTGTTAACAAGCTCGATGTCGGCGTCTGCCGCATCCAGTTGCCGTTTTAATTGGGCAAACTCCCTAGTCCGGCTAGCCATCGAAGCTCCCACCACCTGTGCATCAAAGCAGATTGGTTATTGCCTGGGAATTTGGTCCTTTGTTCGCCGCCATTCTCGACGACAACCAGAGTCTCAGGGGCTACTATAATATGTGCAGTACTATCACATATTATCTCACATACCTCAAAGCCTATCAATAGACTCATAAAGGCTTCATGTAATCCGCTTTCAGCGGACGAGATTCTCTCCATCACCGTACCCATTAGCGTACGGTGCTCTTCTGAGATGGCCGCTCGCCCCACCAACTCCCTCAGAATGTCCGACCACACACTAGACGGTGCCGGACTCTTTCTATGCTCTCTTTGGGAGCCGGACACTGGGGACTTCTGGGGTCTACGGGACTATCTTCTGGCCTCACCAGATCCGGAGAGGCCCTCCGCGACGACACTTCAGGGTCGCCCGATTCTGGAGCGGAGGAGTCCGTGGGAGGCGTTTTGCTCTTCATCATCTCTGGAAGAAGATCCCCCGAAGACGAACTCATTTGAGAGGGGCTGAGGCCCGAACTGCAAGATATATGCGGTGGTTGTTTTCTCAGAGGAAAAAGATAGCATACTCTTACTATTAAAATATTTTGGATCACTTACGACTCGTTGGAGGGCAGATCCCCTCGCGGACTTTGTGCGGCAAAAGCACCCCCCGAGGCAGGACCCTCTGTGGGAGACTTCTTCTCCCGTTTGGAGGCTTCGGTTTCTGGATCCTCGGAAGCAGTCCTTTTCCTCCCCCGGTTGTCCTCCTTCATGGAAACGCTCGTTCCCTCGGTCAGAGTGGGTAGCGATGGGGGCCTGCGTTCGCCCGTATTATCTCCCTCAGTATCTTCCTTCAAGGGTTCCGGGCAAGGCGCGACCTCGAGCATCTTCTCCAATACCGGATTTTCCAAACCCTTAGGGAGGGGGCCGAACACCGAATCATCTTCGCCTTCGTTAGCCAGTGCTGGTCAAAAAGCGAACTCTCAAAAATAACCTCAAAATAAAAGACAGTGTGTTCGGCTAGAGGATTTCTTACTTGTTTGGTGACGCAATTACTGCTCAGGCCCACATCCTCGGTGATATCCGGACACTCCACTTGTGGTCCGAAGAATGACTTGTACATCTCTTCGTGCGTCAGGCCAAGGAAACTTTGAATGGCACGTGGCCCCTCTGGGTTGAACTCCCACAAGCGCAGGGGCCGACGTTTGCAAGGCTGGACTTGACGAACCAGCATAACTAGTATTACCGCAACCAAATTAAAATCTCCCTCGAAGAGATCTCTGATGCGGCTTTGCAGTATAGGCACGTCCTTGGCTGGACCCCAGCTCAGGCCCTTGCTAATCCATGACATTAGTTGTGGTGGGGGGCCCGGGCGGAAAGCGGGGTCAGCCGCCCACTTGGCACTTCTGGGAGCCGTGACGTAGAACCACTCCCGTTGCCATAATTCGGATACCTCTGGAAAGGAACCTTTCGGCCATGGAGCTCCTGCCATCTTGCCTATTGATGCACCTCCGCACGCTGCATGCTGCCCCTCGATCTCCTTCGGTTGTACTTCAAAGGTCTTGAGCCACATGCCGAAGTGAGGGGTGACACGGAGGAAGGCCTCACACACGACAATAAATGTCGTGACGTGGAGAAAGTAGTCCAGAGCTAGGTCATGGAAATCTAGCCCGCAATAGAACATCAAGCCCTTGACGAAGGGATCCAGAGTAAGGTCTAGACCTCGGAGGAAGTGGGAGACGAACACAACATTCTCATTGGGTTCGGGAGTAGGGACGACTTGCCCTCGGGCAGGCAGCCGATGCGAAACCTCGGCGGTCAAGTATCTGGCCTCCCTCAACTTCTTAATGTCCTCTTCCATCACGGAGGAGGGCATCCATCGGCCTTGAAGGCTGGATCCGGACATGATTGAAGATCCGGAGCACCAAACCCGGGCTTTGGGTGTTAGAACTCGAGGCGGGGGAAGAGTTTGGTTGAGCACGAGAGGGAAAAAGCGAAAACCTTGTTCCCTTATAAAGAGGGTGAATATGAAGCGTCCTCTCCATAGCCGTTTTGGACTTAGCTATGATCTAGGAGTCCTAGACACGGTTGGGTTAACCACGAATCGCATTAATGAGAATTACGTAATCAGGGGAACACGATCTCCGCTTTGGCAAGACGTGTCAAGAAACCGCCTCGCGTTATGCGTGGAGCTGGTTAAGAGAAACAGTTCGAATAATCACCGGGCCACGACATAACGTCATGTTGCCAACACAAGCTAGCGGATTAGATCTGCGAAAGCGTTATTCTCTCTACGGTGGAATGTGGAACTTATTTTGCAGGCTCGGACACTATCCTTGTATTCAACTTCTTCTGTAATGTATTCGGAGAAGGAACCCGCCTTGCAATGCCGAAGACAACTGCGTGCCGGACTCATCGCCATTGAAGCCTGGTTCAGGGGCTACTGTGGGAGTCTTGGATTAGGGGGTCTCCGGACAGCCGGACTATCTCCATTGGCCGAACTATTAGACTATGAAGATACAAGATTGAAGACTTTGTCTCGTGTCCGGATGGGACTCTACTTGGCGTGGAAGGCAAGCTAGGCAATACGTATATGGATATCTCCTCCTTTGTAACCGACCTTGTGTAACCCTAAGCCTCTCCGGTGTCTATATAAACCGGAGGGTTTTAGTCCGTAGGACAACAATCACAACATACAATCATACCATAGGCTAGCTTCTAGGGTTTAGCCTCTCTGATCTCGTGGTAGATCCACTCTTGTAACACCCATATCATCAATATCAATCAAGCAGGACGTAGGGTTTTACCTCCATCAAGAGGGACCGAACCTGGGTAAAACTTCGTGTCCCTTGACTCCTGTTACCATCCGGCCTAGACGCACAGTTCGGGACCCCCTACCCGAGATCCGCCGGTTTTGACACCGACACCGCGCATTGCGAGAGCAAATAAAAAATAGCCAAGATGGTTGTAGAGTTAAAAGATGCTGCTGACCCTTACCAGCTTCTTGAAGAAGAAAACCGGGCGAAGGCGACGGACCTGGAAAAGGCCCGGGTGGCTCAAGGAAGCCCGCTCCAAAATTAGAGCGACGAAGGAGGAGCTGCATCAAGCTGCAGATATTGTATCTGGGAAGCCCTTCTTGTTGCGGACTAAGTTTGGGGATCCGAAGTATGCACCTTTGGACCGGCTATGGAGTTCTGCGGACGGCTACGTGGATTTGGCTGCAAGTGCCGCTGATGCGGCCGAGTACTTCAAGGATCAGAAAGATCATGAAGTGGAAAAACTATTTTGGTCACAATTTCATGCTCCAACCCGTCCGCTGTTGTTGAATGAGAAAATGGACGAGTGGGCCGAGCTCCATAGATTATCCAGACTTGCCATGAGGTCCGTTGTGGATCATCTGTGGCCGGGAGGGCCGAGGCCGAATAGCTACTTTAGCTTAGTGCAACAGTTCCTTGGTGCTGTGCCATGCATCGATGCTGTAAAGAGGTCGGCATGCATAGAAGGCTCGCGGACGGCCCTTGCCCGTGTCAAAACATACTGGGCGGAGATGGATTCCACCACTGTTGCGGCACAGGGTTCGGCCATAGGCCGAGTGGCTGCCGAGCACTACTTTGAAGAAGTTGTTGAAGGCGCTCGTTCGATAGAGGCTCAGTGCTCGAAGAATATTATGTTTAAGTGACATGTATTCCCATTGTAAAAACAATGTTTTATTGAGTTTATGAAGGCTGTATTTATACTTTCGCCCGAAAGTACTATGATGCCTCCTGTGCGGCCATTTATGTATATATGTATATAACCTGAAAGATGGCAGTCATCGGCTTCAGCCCCCATGCATATAATGCGGGGGTGCTCGCAGAAGACGCATGTTCACACTTGATGCAATGTCTTGGTCCATTAAGGAGGTGATAGCGCAGTGAACTAGGCAATCGGACTATAATGCTTTAACACTTTCACTTAGCCAGAGGAGATTGACAGTGGGGCTACTATATAGCCCCTGGTGGCTCCGCGCTCATCCGAATTCGGGGCGTGTACATGCCTGGCCGGGAAACGGCCCTTCGTTAAGGCGGAGGAATCCCGAAGATTCCACTAGGTCATCGAGTGGTTAACCAGTCTCACGCTATATCATGACAGTTAGTTTTTGGCTTTCTCTACTGAGGTGCTCGTCCGGATGAACCAGAGCACAATCGTAGTAGTTCTCCTGGTGCCGCCCTAGCCGATAGAGCGGAACGTAAGGCAGCAAAACACAGGAGCCGGGCAAACCCAACATTTAACCAAAGACATGATTCGGAGCTAATGCATATAAGGCCAAACTCGCGACGCCGAACACTCTCTAAGGTATTCGGTCTTTATGATGTAAACCGGGATAAATAGTGCCCTTTGTAATAAGCCCCTGGTGTCCTGGTACGTGCAATATTCTAACGTGGCCACATGCCAATACGTCAGCATCCTTCTCAGCTGTACTGAGAATCCGGGGGATGTGTATCAACAAGAGACAGTAAAAAAGGTTTACGCAGGGTCTTAATCTAAAAAGAATCCTTGGAACGGGTCCCTGCTGCACGTCTGCGCTTATGTCTCTGTTGTGCCGTATCCTGGACGGGTGTAGCACGATGGTCATCTGAAAAAGAGAGGAACTTAGTTGAAAAGTTGTCGTGCAAAAGGTAGGTTATACTAAATAAACCATGTACAATTCAAGATGAGTAAAGTTGAGCCTAATTGCCACTTGTTTGCGTGCTTAAGCCCCTTGTATTGTAATAGGGGTATAGCCATCAAACCTCTATCAATTACATATAGCTGCACCGGACTCGTCTAACCGCGTCCGTGGTCTTAACGACCTGTCAGATGCTTTAGTTGGTGAGGCCGTTTAGTGTGTGGCTGCCAAGGCGGTCGCACGATCTTCCGTGCGCAAGGAGCGCTCAGTATTTCCATTTACTGTAATGATGCCACGTAGCCCGGGCATCTTAAGCATGAGAGAAGCGTAATGCGGTATTGCGTTAAAGCGAGCAAAAGCTTCGCGTCCGAGTAGTGCTTGATAGCCACTTTGGAACGGAGCGATGTGGAAGGTTAAATTTTCGTGGCGGAAGTTATCGGGAATGCCGAATATAACCTCTAGTAGCAGGGAGCCCGTGCAATGGGCTTCTGGGCCTGGCGTTACTCCTTTAAAGGTAGTATTGCTATGGCTAATTTTTGTTGGGTCTATCCCCATTTTGCAGACTGTGTCCTGATATATCAGGTTTAAACTACTGCCGCCGTCCATCAGGACTCGTGCGAAGTGGTATCCGTTAATTATCGGGTCTAACACCAAGGCAGCCCATCCTGCATGCCGGATACTTGCCGACTAATCCCGATGATCAAAGGTGATCGGTTTGGACGACCAGTGGCAGAACTCCGCAGTGATAGGCCCTGGGGCATGTGTCTCTAGGAGTGCCTCTTTGTTTCTCCTATTCATCACGTGTAACACGTTTACTGTTTTGACTTCTGGTGGGAATTTCTTCTGTTCCCCAGTGCTTTGCTTGCGAGGCTCATCCTCGTATTCGCATGTGGGAGTCCTGGATTAGGGGGTCTCCGGACAGCCGGACTATGTCCATTGGCCGGACTATTAGACTATGAAGATACAAGATTGAAGACTTCGTCTCGTGTCCGGATGGGACTCTACTTGGCGTGGAAGGCAAGCTAGGCAATACGTATATGGATATCTCCTCCTTTGTAACTGACCTTGTGTAACCCTAACCCTCTCCGGTGTCTATATAAACCGGAGGCTTTTAGTCCGTAGGACAACAATCACAACATACAATCATACCATAGGCTAGCTTCTAGGGTTTAGCCTCTCTGATCTCGTGGTAGATCCACTCTTGTAACACCCATATCATCAATATCAATCAAGCAGGACGTAGGGTTTTACCTCCATCAAGAGGGCCCGAACCTGGGTAAAACATCGTGTCCCTTGCCTCCTGTTACCATCCGTGACGAATGGCTCACCAGACACCTCGGCCAAGAAAAGCCGAGAACGATGGCAACATTAACAAGCCTCATGACCCGCTTTTGCACGGGTGAGGACAGCTGGCTAGCCAGATGCAGCACCAACGACCCTAGTACATCCGAAGTTAGAGATGGAAACGGGAAATCACGGCGCAACAGCAATAACAAACGCCGGAACAAAGGAGACAGCACGAAGAGCACGATAGTAAACACCAGATTCAAAAGCTCTCGGCCAGGTCAGAAGCTGCCCTCTAAAGGCGCCAGAGACGAACTATCCAGCCTGAATAAAATTGTGGACCAAATATGTCAGGTCCATAGCACCCCTGACAAACCAGCCAATCATACCCATAGAGAATGTTGGGTCTTCAAGCAGTCTGGCAAGCTCAACGCCGTACACAAGGGGGAGGATACACCAAGCGAAGATGAGAATGAGCCTCTCAAGGGAGACGCTGGGGAACAAAAGAAATTTCCACCAGAAGTCAAAACAGTAAACGTGCTACACGTGATCAATGGAAAAACAAAATGACACTCCCAGAAAAATACGCCCGAAGGCCTATCACCGCGGAGTCCTGCCACTGGTCGTCTCAACCGATCACTTTCGACCATCGTGATTACTCAACAAGTATCCGGCGTGCAGGATGGGCTGCCCTGGTATTAGACCCAATAATTGATGGATACCGCCTCGCACGAGTCCTGATGGACGGTGGCAGTGGTCTAAACCTGATATACCAGGATACAATCCGCAAAATGGGGATAGACCCAACACTAATTCGCCATAGCAATATTACCTTTAAAGGAGTAACGCCAGGCCCAGGGGCTCGTTGCACGGGCTCCCTGCTACTAAACGTTATATTCGGCTCCCCCGATAACTTCCGTAGCGAACATCTAACCTTCCACATCGCTCCATTCCAAAGTGGCTATCAAGCACTACTCGGACGCGAAGCTTTCGCTCGCTTTAATGCAATACCACACTACGCTTCCCTCACACTCAAGATGCCCGGTCCACGTGGCATCATTACAGCGAACGGGAATATTAATCGATTTCTGCGCGCCGAAGAGCATGCGGCTGCCTTAACAGCCGCACACTAAAAACGGCCTCACCAACTAATTAGCAGGCCCCCTATTACAATACAAGGGGCTCAACGAGTGCAAACAAGTGGAAATTCTTACTCACCTTGAATTATACATGGTTTATTTAAAAAAACTATCCTTTTGCATGACAGCTTTTTTTACCTAAGCTCCTCTCTTTTACAGATAATCATCGTGCTACACCCGTCCAGGATACGACACAATGGAGACACATGCGCAGACGTGCAGCAGGGACCCGCTCCAAGGATTCTTTTTAGATTAAGACCCTGCGTAAACCTTTTTTACTGTCTCTTGTTGATGCATATCCACTGAATTCTCAGCACAATTGAGAAGGATGCTGACGTCTTGGCATGTGGCCACGTCAGAATAACGCACGTACCTGGACACAAGGGGCTTCTTACAAGCGGCACTATTTCGGCCCGGTTTATACCATAAAGACCGAATACCTTAGGGAGTGTTCGGCGTCGCGAGTTCGGCCTTATATGCATCAGCTCCGAATCATTGTCTTTGGTCAAATGTTGGGTTTGCCCGGCTCCTGTGTTTTGGTGCCTTACGTTCCGCTTTGCCGGCTAAGGTAGCACCAGGAGAACTACTGCGATTGTGCCCTGGTTCATCCGGACGAGCGCCTCAGTAGAGAAAGCCGAAAACTGACTGTCATGATATAGCGTGAGACTGGTCAACCACTCGATGACCTATCAGAATGTTAGAATTCCTCCGCCTTAATGAAGGGCCATTTTCCGGCCAGGCATATGCGCACCCCGCGATCGGGAGAGTGCGGAGCCACTAGGGGCTATCTAGTAGCCCCACTGTCAAACTCCTATGGCTAAGTGAAAGTGTTCAAGCATTATAGTCTGGTTGCCTCGCTCGCTGCGCTATCACCTCCTTATCAGGACCAAGACGTTGGGTTAAGTGTGAACACGTGTTGTTTTTGCGAGCACCTCCACATTATATGCGTGGGGGTTGAAGCCGACGGCTGCAATCTTTCAGGTTATACACATGTATACATAAACGGCTGCACAGGAGGCATCATACTACTTTCAGGCAAAAGTATAAACACAGCCTTATAAAAACTTCATAAAAGCATTATGTTTACAATGAGAATACATATCACTCAAACATAATATTTTTTGAGCACTGGGCCTCTATCAAACGAGCACCCTTGAGAACTTCCTTGAAATAGTGTTCGACAGCCACACGACCTATGGCCGAACCCTGCGCCGCAATAGTGGTAGCGTCCATCTCCGCCCAGTATGCTTTAACACGGGCAAGGGCCATCCGCGAGCCTTCTATGCATGCCGACCTCTTCATCGCATTAATGCGCGACACCGCATCAAGGAGCTGCTGCACTAAGCTGAAATAGCTGTTCAGCTTAGGCCCTTCCGGCCATAATTGATCCACAACAGAACCCATGGCGAGTCCGGACAACCTATTCAGTTCGGCCCATTCGGCTAGCTGGTCAGTCAATGAAAGCGGATGCTCTGGAACATGGAATTGCGTCCGGAACAGCTGGTCCACTTCACGATCTGTCTGACCCTGGAAGTACTTGGCCGCATCGGCAGCGCTCGCCGCCAAATCCAGATACGCATCTGCCGAGCTCCACAGCCGATCCAGAGGGGCATACCGTGGATCTCCGAACTTCCTCCGTAACATGAAGGATTTTCCAGCAGCAATATCCCCGGCTTTCCGCAGCTCCTCCTTCTTCACTCTCACAGCAGAACGGGTGTCTTTGTCTGCCGTCGTGGCCTTCTTAAGGTCCGGTGCCTTCGCTTGGTTCTCTTTCTCAAGGACCTGGCAACGGTCGGCAGTGTCTTTCAATTCTACGACCATCTTGGCCATCTTCTCTTGGCTCTCGCAATGTGCGGCCTTCTTGGCTTTCAACTCTTCAGCCGCCTTGAAAGCAGTCGCATTACTACTCCTTGCTTGTTCCTTGGCTCGGGCAAGTTCTGCCCGCAAGGCTTCCACGGTGGCAGCCCCATCTGCAGTCACAACATATTAAAGATACTGGCATTAGCTGATCTTACTATGTGGTGTTCACCGGATAATAACACTTACCCTGTGCCTCGTCAAGCCTCTTGTTAACAAGCTCGATGTCAGCGTCTACCGCATCCAGTTGCCGTTTTAATTGGGCAAACTCCCTAGTCCGGCTAGCCATCGAAGCTCCCACCACCTGTGCATCAAAGCAGATTGGTTATTGCCTGGGAATTTGGTCCTCTGTTCGCCGCCATTCTCGACGACAACCAGAGTCTCAGGGGCTACTATAATATGTGCAGTACTATCACATATTATCTCACATACCTCAAAGCCTATCAATAGACTCATAAAGGCTTCATGTAATCCGCTTTCAGTGGACGAGATTCTCTCCATCACCGTACCCATCAGCGTACGGTGCTCTTCTGAGATGGCCGCTCGCCCCACCAACTCCCTCAGAACGTCCGACCGCACACTAGACGGTGCCGGACTCTTTCGTATGCTCTCTTCGGGAGCCGGACACTGGGGACTTCTGGGGTCTACGGGACTATCTTCTGGCCTCACCGGATCCGGAGAGGCCCTCCGCGATGACACTTCAGGGTCGCCCGATTCTGGAGCGGAGGAGTCCGGGGGAGGCATTTTGCTCTTCATCATCTCTGAAGAAGATCCCCCGAAGACGAACTCATTTGAGAGGGGCTGAGGCCCGAACTGCAAGATATATGCAGTGGTTGTTTTCTCAGAGGAAAAGATAGCATACTCTTACTATTAAAATATTTTGGATCACTTACGACTCGTTGGAGGGCAGATCCCCTCGCGGACTTTGTGCGGCAAAAGCACCCCGCGAGGCAGGACCCTCTGTGGGAGACTTCTTCTCCCGTTTGGAGGCTTCGGCTTCTGGATCCTCGAAAGTAGTCCTTTTCCTCCCCCGGTTGTCCTCCTTCATGGAAACGCTCGTTCCCTCGGTCAGAGTGGGTAGCGATGGGGGCCCGCGTTCGCCCGTATTATCTCCCTCAGTATCTTCCTTCAAGGGTTTCGGGCAAGGCGCGACCTCGAGCATCTTCTCCAATACCGGATTTTCCAAACCCTTAGGGAGGGGGCCAAACACCGAATCATCTTCTCCTTCGTTAGCCAGTGCTGGTCAAAAAGCGAACTCTCAAAAATAACCTCGAAATAAAAGACAGTGTGTTCGGCTAGAGGATTTCTTACTTGTTCGGCGACGCGATTACTGCTCAGGCCCACGTCCTCAGTGATATCCGGACACTCCACTTGAGGTCTGAAGAATGACTTGTACATCTCTTCGTGCGTCAGGCCAAGGAAACTTTGAATGGCACGTGGCCCCTCTGGGTTGAACTCCCACAAGCGCAGGGGCCGACGTTTGCAAGGCTGGACTTGACGAACCAGCATAACTAGTATTACCGCAACCAAATTAAAATCTCCCTCGAAGAGATCTCTGATGCGGCTTTGCAGTATAGGCACGTCCTTGGCTGGACCCCAGCTCAGGCCCTTGCTAATCCATGACATTAGTTGTGGTGGGGGCCCGGGCGGAAAGCGGGGGCAGCCGCCCACTTGGCACTTCTGGGAGCCGTGACGTAGAACCACTCCCGTTGCCATAATTCGGATACCTCTGGAAAGGAACCTTTCGGCCATGGAACTCCTGCCATCTTGCCTATTGATGCACCTCCGCACGCTGCATGCTGCCCCTCGATCTCCTTCGGTTGTACTTCAAAGGTCTTGAGCCACATGCCGAAGTGAGGGGTGACACGGAGGAAGGCCTCACACACGACAATAAATGTCGTGACGTGGAGAAAGTAGTCCGGAGCTAGGTCATGGAAATCTAGCCCGTAATAGAATATCAAGCCCTTGACGAAGGGATCCAGAGTAAGGTCTAGACCTCGGAGGAAGTGGGAGACGAACACAACGTTCTCATTGGGTTCGGGAGTAGGGACGACCTACCCTCGGGCAGGCAGCCGATGCAAAACCTCGGCGGTCAAGTATCTGGCCTCCCTCAACTTCTTAATGTCCTCTTCCATCACGGAGGAGGGCATCCATCGGCCTTGAAGGCTGGATCCGGACATGATTGAAGATCCGGAGCACCAAACCCGGGCTTTGGGTGTTAGAACTCGAGGCGGGGGAAGAGTTTGGTTGAGCACGAGAGGGAAAAAGCGAAAACCTTGTTCCCTTATAAAGAGGGTGAATATGAAGCGTCCTCTCCGTAGCCGTTTTGGACTTAGCTATGATCTAGGAGTCCTAGACACGGTTGGGTTAACCACGAATCGCATTAATGAGAATTCTGTAATCAGGGGAACACGATCTCCGCTTTGGCAAGACGTGTCAAGAAACCGCCTCGCGTTATGTGTGGAGCTGGTTAAGAGAAACTGTTCGAATAATCACCGGGCCACGACATAACGTCATGTTGCCAACACAAGCTAGCGGATTAGATCTGCGAAAGCGTTATTCTCTCTACGGTGGAATGTGGAACTTATTTTGCAGGGTCGGACACTATCCTCGTATTCAACTTCTTCTATAATGTATTCGGAGAAGGAACTCGCCTTGCAATGCCGAAGACAACTGCGCGCCGGACTCATCGCCATTGAAGCCTGGTTCAGGGGCTACTGTGGGAGTCTTGGATTAGGGGGTCTCCGGACAGCCAGACTATCTCCATTGGCCGAACTATTAGACTATGAAGATACAAGATTGAAGACTTCGTCTCGTGTCCGGATGGGACTCTACTTGGCGTGGAAGGCAAGCTAGGCAATACGTATATGGATATCTCCTCCTTTGTAACCGACCTTGTGTAACCCTAACCCTCTCCGGTGTCTATATAAACCGGAGGGTTTTAGTCCGTAGGACAACAATCACAACATACAATCATACCATAGGCTAGCTTCTAGGGTTTAGCCTCTCTGATCTCGTGGTAGATCCACTCTTGTAACACCCATATCATCAATATCAATCAAGCAGGGCGTAGGGTTTTACCTCCATCAAGAGGGACCAAACCTGGGTAAAACTTCGTGTCCCTTGCCTCCTGTTACCATCCGGCCTAGACGCACAGTTCGGGACCCCCTACCCGAGATCCGCCGGTTTTGACACCGACACTGCGCATTGCGAGAGCAAATAAAAAATAGCCAAGATGGTTGTAGAGTTAAAAGATGCTGCTGACCCTTACCAGCTTCTTGAAGAAGAAAACCGGGCGAAGGCGACGGACCTGGAAAAGGCCCGGGTGGCTGCCAAGGAAGCCCGCTCCAAAATTAGAGCGACGAAGGAGGAGCTGCATCAAGCTGCAGATATTGTATCTGGGAAGCCCTTCTTGTTGCGGACTAAGTTTGGGGATCCGAAGTATGCACCTTTGGACCGGCTATGGAGTTCTGCGGACGCCTACGTGGATTTGGCTGCAAGTGCCGCTGATGCGGCCGAGTACTTCAAGGATCGGAAAGATCATGAAGTGGAAAAACTATTTTGGTCACAATTTCATGCTCCAACCCGCCCGCTGTTGTCGAATGAGCAAATGGACGAGTGGGCCGAGCTCCATAGATTATCCAGACTTGCCATGAGGTCCGTTGTGGATCATCTGTGGCCGGGAGGGCCGAGGCCGAATAGCTACTTTAGCTTAGTGCAACAGTTCCTTGGTGCTGTGCCATGCATCGATGCTGTAAAGAGGTCGGCATGCATAGAAGGCTCGCGGACGGCCCTTGCCCGTGTCAAAACATACTGGGCGGAGATGGATTCCACCACCGTTGCGGCACAGGGTTCGGCCATAGGCCGAGTGGCTGCCGAGCACTACTTTGAAGAAGTTGTTGAAGGCGCTCGTTCGATAGAGGCTCAGTGCTCGAAGAATATTATGTTTAAGTGACATGTATTCCCATTGTAAAAACAATGTTTTATTGAGTTTATGAAGGCTGTATTTATACTTTCGCCCGAAAGTACTATGATGCCTCCTGTGCGGCCATTTATGTATATATGTATATAACCTGAAAGATGGCAGTCATCGGCTTCAGCCCCCATGCATATAATGCGGGGGTGCTCGCAGAAGACGCATGTTCACACTTGATGCAATGTCTTGGTCCATTAAGGAGGTGATAGCGCAGTGAACTAGGCAATCGGACTATAATGCTTTAACACTTTCACTTAGCCAGAGGAGATTGATAGTGGGGCTACTATATAGCCCCTGGTGGCTCCGCGCTCATCCGAATTCGGGGCGTGTACATGCCTGGCCGGGAAACGGCCCTTCGTTAAGGCGGAGGAATCCCGAAGATTCCGCTAGGTCATCGAGTGGTTAACCAGTCTCACGCTATATCATGACAGTTAGTTTTTGGCTTTCTCTACTGAGGTGCTCGTCCGGATGAACCAGAGCACAATCGTAGTAGTTCTCCTGGTGCCGCCCTAGCCGATAGAGCGGAACGTAAGGCAGCAAAACACAGGAGCCGGGCAAACCCAACATTTAACCAAAGACATGATTCGGAGCTGATGCATATAAGGCCAAACTCGCGACGCCGAACACTCTCTAAGGTATTCGGTCTTTATGATGTAAACCGGGATAAATAGTGCCCTTTGTAATAAGCCCCTGGTGTCCTGGTATGTGCAATATTCTAATGTGGCCACATGCCAATACGTCAGCATCCTTCTCAGCTGTACTGAGAATCCGGGGGATGTGTATCAACAAGAGACCGTAAAAAAGGTTTACGCAGGGTCTTAATCTAAAAAGAATCCTTGGAACGGGTCCCTGCTGCACGTCTGCGCTTATGTCTCTGTTGTGCCGTATCCTGGACGGGTGTAGCACGATGGTCATCTGAAAAAGAGAGGAACTTAGTTGAAAAGTTGTCGTGCAAAAGGTAGGTTATACTAAATAAACCATGTACAATTCAAGATGAGTAAAGTTGAGCCTAATTGCCACTTGTTTGCGCGCTTAAGCCCCTTGTATTGTAATAGGGGTATAGCCATCAAACCTCTATCAATTACATATAGCTGCACCGGACTCGTCTAACCGCGTTCGTGGTCTTAACGACCTGTCAGATGCTTTAGTTGGTGAGGCCGTTTAGTGTGTGGCTGCCAAGGCGGCCGCACGATCTTCCGCGCGCAAGGAGCGCTCAGTATTTCCATTTACTGTAATGATGCCACGTAGCCCGGGCATCTTAAGCATGAGAGAAGCGTAATGCGGTATTGCGTTAAAGCGAGCAAAAGCTTCGCATCCGAGTAGTGCTTGATAGCCACTTTGGAACGGAGCGATGTGGAAGGTTAAATTTTCGTGGCGGAAGTTATCGGGAATGCCGAATATAACCTCTAGTAGCAGGGAGCCCGTGCAATGGGCTTCTGGGCCTGGCGTTACTCCTTTAAAGGTAGTATTGCTATGGCTAATTTTTGTTGGGTCTATCCCCATTTTGCAGACTGTGTCCTGATATATCAGGTTTAAACTACTGCCGCCGTCCATCAGGACTCGTGCGAAGTGGTATCCGTTAATTATCGGGTCTAACACCAAGGCAGCCCATCCTGCATGCCGGATACTTGCCGACTAATCCCGATGATCAAAGGTGATCGGTTTGGACGACCAGTGGCAGAACTCCGCAGTGATAGGCCCTGGGGCATGTGTCTCTAGGAGTGCCTCTTTGTTTCTCCTCTTCATCACGTGTAACACGTTTACTATTTTGACTTCTGGTGGGAATTTCTCCTGTTCCCCAGTGCTTTGCTTGCGAGGCTCATCCTCGTATTCGCTTGGTGTATTCTGTCCCTTGTGTTCGGCATTGAGCTTGCCAGACTGCTTGAAGACCCAACATTCTCTATGGGTATGATTTGCAGGTTTATCGGGGGTGCTGTGGATCTGACATATTTTGTCCAGAATCTTGTTTAGGCTGGACAATTCGTCTCTGTTGCCTTTGGAGGGAAGCTTTTGCTGACCTGTCCGAGAGCTTCTGAATCCGGCGTTTACCGCCATGCTCTTCGGTCTGTCTTCTTTATTTCGGCGCTTGTTTTTGCTGCGTCGTGGCTTCCCGTTTCCGTCCCTGACTTCGGATGTACTTGGGTCGCTAGTGCTGCATCGGGCTAACCAGCTATCCTCGCTCGCGCAAAAGAGGGTCATGAGGCTTGTTAATGCTACCATTGTTCTCGGCTTTTCTTGGCCGAGGTGTCTGGCAAGCCATTCGTCTCGAACGCTTTGCTTGAAAGCTGCTAAGGCTTCGGCGTCCGGACAGTCGACTATTTTGGTACTTTTTAGTGAGAAACCTGTTCCAAAGCTTTCGGGCTGACTCTCTGGGCTGTTGAGTTATATGACTTA
Organism: Triticum aestivum; assembly: GCF_018294505.1. NCBI lineage: Eukaryota > Viridiplantae > Streptophyta > Magnoliopsida > Poales > Poaceae > Triticum > Triticum aestivum. The sequence continues at coordinate 243,796,932 of NC_057803.1, forward strand.
AATCATCTGCATCCGGTGGTCGGACATAGGTCCCTTGAAAATTTGCCCGAAAAGCGTCTTCGAGCTCTGCCCAGCTTCCAATGGAGTTTTTGGGGAGGCTTTTAAGCCAGTGCCGGGCTGGCCCTTTGAGCTTGAGGGGTAAGTACTTGATGGAGTGGAGATCGTCTCCTCGAGCCATGTGGATATGGAGGATGTAGTCCTCAATCCAGACCCCAGGGTCTGTCGTTTCATCGTACGCCTCTATGTTTATGGGTTTGAATCCCTCTGGAAATTCATGTTCCAGCACCTCATCGGTGAAACATAGGGAGTGTACGGCACCCCTGTATTTGGGTGTACCGTGGTGTTCGGATGTTTGTTGTGTTGCATTGCGTGCTTGAGCACGCTTGCTTGGCCCGTAGATGGATCTGGTTGCACCGTCCTTTTGATGTGAGCCCTCACGTGGATCATGTACTGGTTTGTGTGTGGCGTCGTTTGCCACTCTATGTTGGCCACGAGGTCGTCTATCCGACCGGATGGCTGTTTTGTTTTTTGATTGCGGGGGATCTAAGGCCTCCTCATCGAATTCAAGTAGCAGCTTTCTCTTCGGGTAGCTCTTTGTGTGGCGACTACCACCATACTTTGCTGCAGTGTTGAGTACTTCACTCCATCTAATTCTGAGTGTGTCTTGTGCAGCCCTGAGCCTTTGCTTCTGCTTTTTCAGACTCCTCGCAGTGGCAACAAGCCTTTGATGTTTATTTTGTTGCTTCGGTTGCCTGTCCGGTGTGATGTCGTCCGGACTGTTATCTTCGATGGAGTCAGGTTGTTCGGTTTGATTCTCCGTGTTGCCCTGGTCGGACGATGGTTCAATGCCGTGTTTGTCGTCCGCTGGCTCACCCTGCTCTATCGCTGGGTCTATATGATTGCTGTTTCTGCCGAGGCGGGATTTGGAGCGGCGCTTACGCCGCCGCTTTGACTGCTTCTCAAGGGAACAACCCTTCGCTGTGTCCTTCCGTTCCTCGTCGTCATTATCTTTGGGTGTGTCCACCATGTATACATCATATGATGAAGTGGGCGTCCAGTGCCCTATGGGCAGTGGTTCCTGTTTGTCTCCTGCATCGTCGTCCATACCGTCGATGTCTTCGAAGTCGAAGTCGAGCATGTCAGTCAAATCGTCGATAGTGGCTACTAAGTGTGTGGTGGGTGGGCGGCGAATTTCTTCATCATCCGCATCCCAACCCTGCCGGACATAGTTCGGCCAGGACTCTCCTGACAGGGAGAGAGACCTTAATGAGTTCAGTATGTCGCCGAAGGGCGAGTGCTGAAAGATATCTGTGGAGGTGAACTCCATGATTGGCGCCCAGTAGGATTCGATAGGCACGGGCGCGGGCGGTTCGGAGTCCGTGGCCGGGGAAGAATCCGGCAGTTTGGCGTCACAGCTCTCGTGAAGGGTAAGGTTGATACTCGGCTCGATCGCCGATGAGAATGCGGCCTCCATGGCGGGGTCTATCCACCCTTCCCTGGAGGGCGCAATTGGCTCCGAATTGAGGGCCAAAGCGGTCGCCGGTGCGATCTCCCGAACACTGTCCGATGGTCGAGCTAAATCATGCTCATCGTGACCGTGCAGCACACTCGGTAAGGGCTTGAATCCGTCGAAGATCAAGTCTCCATGGATGTCGGCTATGTAGTTCAAGTTTCCAAATCTGACCTGATGGCCAGGGGCGTAGCTCTCGATCTGCTCCAGATGGCCAAGCGAGTTGGCCCGCAGTGCGAAACCACCGAATACAAAGATCCGTCCGAGGAGAAAAGTCTCACCCTGGCCTGCATCGCCATCGATGATTGAAGGAGCCATCAAGCCTAACGATGATGACATAGAGCAACTCTCAATGAAAGCACCAATGTCGGTGTCAAAACTGGCGGATCTCGGGTAGGGGGTCCCGAACTGTGCATCTAGGCAGATGGTAACAGGAGGCAGGGGACACGATGTTTACCCAGGTTCGGGCCCTCTTGATGGAGGTAAAACCCTACGTCTTGCTTGATTGTTCTTGATAATATGAGTAGTACAAGAGTTGATCTACCACAAGATCAGAGAGGCTAAACCCTAGAAGCTAGCCTATGGTATGATTGTATGTTGTCCTACAGACTAAAACCCTCTGGTTTATATAGACACCGGAGGGGGCTAGGGTTACACAGAGTCGGTTACAAGGAAGGATATCTACATATCCGTATTGCCAAGCTTGCCTTCCACGCCAAGGAGAGTCCCATCCGGACACGGGACGAAGTCTTCAATCTTGTATCTTCATAGTCCAATAGTCCGGCCAAAGGATATAATCCGGCTGTCCGGATACCCCCTAATCCAGGACTCCCTCAGGTACATTTGGGCCATGGGTCGTTGGACATCTTGCTCACCATGGCGCCTCTGCACTCTGCGTTTTGACCGCCCACCACCTTTGGCTTCACATTGAAGGTCTTCAGCCATAGGTCGAAGTGAGGTGGGATGCAGAGGAAAGCCTGGTTGAACAGCCTGCCCGAAAACTCTATTGGCAGCTAGGAGGACTTGGAAGACGCCTTCCGCGACAACTTCCAAGGCACATACGTCCGCCCCCGGATGCCGACGATTTAAGTCGCATAGTTCAACAGCCCGAAGCGTCAGCCAGGAAATTCTGTACCAGGTTCCTAACTAAAACGAACCAGATCATCGACTGCCCAGATGTCAAAACCCTAGCAGCCTTTAAGCACAGCATCCGTGATGAATGGCTTGACCCACACCTCGGCCAAGAAAAGCCGAAGTCCATGGTGGCCCTCACGGCACTTATGACCCGCTTTTGTGTGGGCAAAGATAGTTTGCTAGCCCGTAGCAATCATAATGCAAGCGAACCTGGCACCTCCGAAGCCAAGAATAGCAACGCAAGCCCCGACACAACAGGCATAAGCGTCGAAACAATGGTGACAATACTGATGACACAACGGTCAACGCCGGATTCAGTGGCTCCATGTCCGGACAACGGAAGAATCCATATAAAAGGAACAATCCGGGCTCTTCCAGCTTGGATTGCATACTTGATTGTCCATGTCAGATCCACAGCACCCCTGATAAACCAGCCAATCATACCCACCAGAGTTGTTGGGTCTTTAAACAGGCCGGCAAGTTAAAATGCCGAAGACAAGGAGAAGGGTCGCAAAGTGAGAATGACAACGAGGAGCCTCGTCCGCTGAACACAGGGGATAGAAGAAGTCCCCCCAAGTTAAAATGGTGAACATGGTATACGCTACCCATATACCCAAAAGGGAGCGCAAACAAGCGCTCAGGGACGTCTACGCGATAGAGCCAGTCGCCCCAAAATTTAACCCATGGTCATCCTGTCCAATCACCTTCGGTCGCAGGGATCATTCGACCAGTATCCGTCATAGTGGTTCAGCCGCATTGGTCCTCGACCCAATCATTGATGGATTCCACCTTACGCGCGTCCTCATGGACGATGGCAGCAACCTCAACCTGCTGCATCAATCCGTCAAGGGTGAAGCCCACAAAAACTACATTTAAAGGACTAATACCAGGCGTAGAGGCCCGCTGCACAGGCTCAATCACATTGGAAGTCATCTTCAGATCCCCGGACAACTTCTGAAGTGAAGAGTTGATTTTCGATATCGTCCCTTTTCGCAGCGGCTATCACGCACTGCTCGGACGAACCGTATTAGCTCAATTCAACGTGGTGCCGCACTATCCTGATGTCGAACTCAAGATGCCCAGGCCACGCAGTGTTATAACAGTCAATGGAAAAATGCAACGCTCCCTCCGTATCGAGGAGCTCACTGTGGCCCTAGTAGCAGAAGTACAGAGCAGCCTTATCAAGCAGAATTTTAATTCAGCGGCCAAGCTCCCGGACACTGTCAAACGAGTCCGGACTACTCCGCAGCAGGACAGTCCAGCTTGTCAAGAGTTCGACTAGCAATTCAGCCTCCGTCTCAGTCGCGAACACATAGCGGCATACGTACCACGCGTACATAAGAACACAATCAAAATACCATGGGAAAAGACAGAGGCGTAACTCGATTATGGTCCATAATACGGCTCAACCCCCCCTCGGACACACATATTTTCCATTTCCTTTTTATCCTTTTCAGGTTTCTTCTCCATAGGTCCCTCTCGACGGCCTGATCATCGATCCTTTCGAAGGATGGATATACCAAGGTGGCAAGTAGCGTTGAGGTGTGGGTTATATTTAGGTGGTCTTCTTGACTATCACTCTACCGGTTCTCAGGGGTCCCGCGCGAAGCTCCCCCTTGGTCTTGGCATGTTAAATAGCCCCATTTCTTATCACACTATTTGTACAAATACGCTTTGATATATTAATCAAATTATAATGAAAATAGTTCACGGCCCAACTCGTGTGGCACTGGCTTTCTACTTCATTTTATCTCGCTATTCTTATCGATTGCATCCGTACACTTTGGTACGCCTTAATTCGCCAGGGGATTCATTGCGCCCCATGCTATGGCAACAAGTTCGAACACTTTTTATAGGATACTTCGGCACCCCGAATTTAGCATTATATGCATTGGCTCCAAATCATGTCTTTGGTCAATAGTTGGGTTGCCCGGCTCCTGTGCTAGCTACCTTACATTCTGTCCTATCGGCTAGGGGGTTAAAGGGAGAACTACTGTGATTGTGTCCTGGTTTATCTAGATGAGCACCTCAGTGGAGAAAGCCGAAAACTGACTGTTATTATGCGGCGAGAGTTGGTCAGCTGTTTGGAGGTTAAATCTCTAGCGATTTTTCCCGCATTATGCGACGGATCGGCATCCACCTGATCAGGTGTCTACAACACCCTAGTCCGGATTAACAAATGCAAACTAGGGGCTGCACCTACATTTCTATTGTCAAACTCCTATGGCTAAGTGAGGGTGATAAAGCCACATAGTCCGATTGCCTGGTTCGCTACGCTAAACACTTCCTTCAAGGACCAAAATCTTGGATCAAGAGTGTTTAGGTTCCAACCCGAACACCGCCGTACTACCTACGTGGGGGCTGAATCCGACGACTGGCCAACTCTCATATTTAATAAAACAGCCACACAGGAGGTAAAATTTTAAATAAACAGCAAGCATTATATTACATATCGGCCTTGTTTACATAATACATGATGGGATAACATGAATGTATACATTCAAAGATAACGTCTTTCGAACACTGGCCCTCTATGAAGCGGGATCCCTTCAGGACATCCTTAAAATACCGCTCAGGCATGCCGTGCTCCTTTCGCACAGGTGGTCCCTCGGTTGCGAGCTTGACGGCGTCCATCTTCGCCCACTGCACCTTGACGCGGGGGAAGGCTATCTGCGCACCTACGATGCAGACTGACCGCTTGATGGCATCAAGACGAGGGCATGTATTGACCAGCCGCTTCACGAGTCTGAAGTAGCTGCTGGGCAGGGTGTCAGCAGGCCATAGCCGGATTATCAAATCCTTCATGGCCAGTTCGGCCGCCCTATGCCGTTCGATCAGCTGTTTCAGCTGATCGCTAAAGGGCACCGGATATTCTAGCGCTAGGTATTCCGACCGGAACAGCTTCTCCGTCAAGCTCCCCTCCTCGGCTCGAAAGAACTCCGCCGCTTCAGCAACACAGCGTGGCAGATCCACAAACGCTCCTGGAGAACTCCAAATCCGTGTCCGTGAGAGGTACCTTTTACCCTCCGCGATTTTCCTGGCCTCCTGGATCTCCTGGAGGGTGCTCTGGGCTTCGGCCCGGGCTCTTGCATGCTTTAGAGGGCCCTAGAAAGTTCAGACTCTTGGTCCGAAACCTAGCACTCCAAGGACTCGCATTTCTTTGCGGCATCCTGGAGCTCCTGCTGGACCTCCCCGACCCTAGCCTCGTGCTTTTCACGGGCGGCTTGTTCGTTCGCCGCTCTCTCTTGGGCCTCGGCCAGCGACTTCTTGAGGGTCTCCACCTCGGTCGTAGCCCCTACGAAATATCATGATAGTATGATCAACATACACAATTCATATCTTTCTACATCCGAATAGACCATTGCATACCTTGCTGGTCCTCTAGTTGTTTTTTAACATGGTCGAGCTCTTCCTCGGCCCGCTCCAAACTCTGCTTCAGTTTAGAGACTTGGGCAAAATGAGAGGTCGCAGCCAGCATCGACGCCTACTTATTCATACGGACATATATTGGTTAGTCTCCTGCAAAAATTATTTCATCCTCTATCTGTCTTCTCTTTTCGAGCACCGGACAGTGTCTCAGGGGGAACTGTATATACTATGATATTCTTTTTGCATAAATTACGTTGCATACCTCAAAGCCTGTCAGAAGGTTGGTGCGGGCTTCGGTCAGTCCGCTCTTAGCGGACCGAACCCTCTCAACCACCATACCCATGAGGGTACGGTGCTCTTCAACAATGGAAGCACTTTGCAGTTCTTCCAGTAATGTATCTGGTGCCTCTAGATGGATAGAGGTCACTTGCAGAACAGGTGCACCTCCTTCTCATGAAGGAGGCTGCTTGCCTAATTCCGGAGCCGTATGGGCCTCCAGAATAGTGTTCGGCTGTGGGCCAAATTGGACATGGCCCCCATCACCAGTCTCCGGGGAGATTTGCTCCCCCATGTGCCCGGCGGCCGAGGTCTCACCTCCTGGCGCCATCCTGATGGCCTCTTGTTCCTCTCCCTGGCCTGGGAAGGTCCTTCGGGACAACACCTCGGCATCGTCTATGGCCTTGGGAGAGAAGGCCTCCGGATGTGACCTGCTGTCCATCACCTTTGGATCCAGCGAGTTCCCCGAATATGAGGATCGCTGGGGGCGGGCATGAGCCGGACTGCAGCACATGATTCGACACATTAAATCCGTGAAATAAATAAGGTGGATATATGTGTTCATAGGTGCTTTTGAGTACTTACGATTCGGCCAGGGGCTTCTCACTGGGGCGCCACTCAGAGCTGCTGTCTGTATCCAACGCAGAGTTGTCCGTGAGCGGGACCCTCCCCTTCTTTGGAGCCTCTGCCTCCAGATCCGTAGAGGCTGGCCTTTCATCCTCCCCCCTCAGGGGGAATGTGGCTTTCCTCCTCTTCTTCCTCCTCCTCCTCGTCGTCTTCAGTAGCGGGGGAGGAATGGGTGTCGGTGTCTTCAGACGTCACGTCCGAAGTGCCTTTGCGGCGGAGGCCACTTCGGGTCTCCTTGGCCTTCTTCTTGCCCCTCTTCTCCGGTGCCTGGTAAGACGCTGGAACTAGCATCTTCGTTAGAAGTGGGATTGCTGGGTCTTCGGGTAGCGGAGCCGGACACTGGGTCCGCTCCACCTTCTTTGCCCAGACCTAGAAAGTAGAATTGGGAAGCTTAGACTTCTTCCTTGAGTATACAGGTGAAGCATACATCTCGAAATACAAAAACTTTACCAGACTGGTGGGATGGACCAGGTTGTACCCATGGTCCTCGGTTGTCTTCGGCCATGTTTCATTGGCCTTAAAAATCACCCTCCAGATGTCTTTGTGAGTAGCGCCGAAGAACTGTTGAAGGATCTAGTGCTTGGCCGGATCGAACTCCCATAAATTGCAAGTCCACCTCTAGCAAGGAAGTATCCGGCGAAAAAGCATCGCCTGGATCACATTGACGAGCTTGATATTCTTGTCCACCATACTCTTGATGTGCATTTGCAGCACAAACAACTCGTCCGATGATGCCCAGTCTAGCCCTTCTCTTGCCAGGAGGTATGCCGCATTGGGGCCCCGGATTTGAATTCGGGAGCTGTGGCCCAGGTGGTGTCGCGGGGCTCTATGACATAGAACCACTGCTTCTGCCACCCCTTGACGGTCTCCATAAAGGTACCTTTGGGCCATGGGACATTGGACATCTTGCTCACCATGGCGCCTCCACACTCGGCGTGTTGACCGCCCACCACCTTTGGCTTCACATTGAAGGTCTTTAGCCACATGCCGAAGTGAGGTGGGATGCGGAGGAAGGCCTCACACACGACAATGAATGTCGAGATGTTGTGGAACGAATTTGTGGCCAGATCATGGAAATCTAGCCCGTAGTAAAACATGAGTCCGCGGACGAATGGATGGAGAGGAAATCCCAGCCTGTGGACGACATGGGGGATGAATACCACCCTCTCATGAGACTCTGGGGTGGGGACGATCTGCCCCTTGGCGGGAAGCCGGTGGGCGATTTCTGGGGCCAAGTACCCCGCCTCCTGGAGCTTCATAATGTCCTTCTCCATGACGAAGGAGGCCATCCACTTGCCCTGCGCTCCAGATCCGGACATGGATAGAGTGCTTTTTTGAGGCGGAAAAGATGGGAGCTTGGGTGCTGGAGCTCGAGAATGGGTGTGCAGAGAGAAGGAAGGCGTGGGTGAAAGAGGTGAATCCTTATCTCTTTATAAAGGCAGCGAATATCAAGCGCCTCCCCACTGGCCTTCAAACTCGCCTATTCCCCAAGGGCCGTGCAAGCGGCGGGGTTGGATTACCCACGCCCGTATTGATGAGAATTCCGCAATAAGGGGACACGATCTCTGCATTGACAAGACTTGCCAATGAAAACAACATCTCAAAACATGGAACGGGAGGCAAAAACGGTTCGAAATAATGACCGGGCAGAGACGTGGTGTCTCACTGCAAAAATGTCGTAGATGGGACTTGTTACATATTATACTCTTTATGGAGCCTGTTTTGCAGAGTCGGACATGTTCTCTGTGTTTGAGGACTACTTTGTAATATTCGGAGGAGGAACCCACCTTGCAATGCCGAAGACAATCTGCACGCCGGACACCTCTTCATTAAAGCCTGGTTCAGGGGCTACTGAGGGAGTCCTGGATTAAGGGGTCCGCAGGCTACTGGCCCGTGTGACATGGGCCGGACTGTTGGGCCATGAAGATACAAGGTAGAAGACTTCCTCCCGTGTTCGGATGGGACTCTCCTTTGCGTGGAAGGCAAGCTAGGTGTCTTGATGCATTATTTCCTTTCTTAGTAACCGACTTTGTGTAACCCTAGGCCCCTCTGGTGTCTATATAAATCAGAGGGGTTAGTCCGTAGAGAACAATCACAATCATACCGACTAGACTTCTAGGGTTTAGCCACAACGATCTCGTGGTAGATTAACTCTTGTAATCCTCATACTTATCCAGATCAATCAAGCAGGACGTAGGGTATTACCTCCAATAGGAGGGTCCGAACCTGGGTAAAACATCGTGTCCCTTGTCTCCTATTACCATCGACCTTAGATGCACAGTTTGGGACCCCCTACCTGAGATCCGTCGGTTTTTACGCCGACATGGACTGTAGGTGGAGAGGCTGACAGCTGGGTCCACGGCCGCACACAAGGAAATGCCTCCTTATTACGCGCAAAATAATGATTCCTCCACCTGACATCTGGGACCCACTGGAAGGGCCTCTGTATTTCGTGAAAGAACGTTCCCCCCGCTAACAGGTCGGACCCACCAGCTATATCTTCGCACGCAGGAAGTGCCTCCTTATTATTCACAAAAAAATAAATACCCCCCCTGCTAGTTGGGACCCAGCATAGTGGGAGGCTGGCATGTGGGCCTACTAAGTTGATAGGGACGGAGGGATTTGTCAACTTAGTCAATATGAACGATTCTAGCTCCAGGACCGTAGAATGTCCATCCAACGGCCACAGTGCTTCTTCAACCTCTGGTCTTCTTGCTCCAGCCGCCCAAAGGAGCGCTGATCGTGCCGCGTGCTCATGCCTCCCATGGCCGGCTGTGCTGCCGCGGAGGCCTCACGACCCCCTACTACTCCCACCGCTGGCCAGGCCCTGCAGCGACGACAGCCTCACACCCCAGCCGAACTAGCGAACCCTCGTACTTCTCTCTGCGTGTGCATCCACTGTCGCCTCTTCCCCGGCTCTGCGCCGTCCCCTTCCTAGGCCTTGCCCTCGTCCATCGCCTTGGTGCTCTCAGTGCGGTGTGCTCAATGTCGTCAACGAATGACTTCCATCGGAAGAGTACTATACGTGGAGAGGCTGACAGCTGGGTCCACGGCCGCAACAAGGAAGTGCCTCCTTATTACGCGGAAAATAATGATTCCTCCACCTAACAGCAGGGAGCCACCAGACGGGCCACCATATTTCGTGAAAAAACGTTTACCCTTGACTGCAGGGACCCACCAGCTATATCTTCGCACGCAAGGAAGTGCGTCCATATTACAAGCAAAAAAAATGATTCGCCCCCTGACTGATGGGACCCACCAGCTACATCTTCGCATGAAAGGAACTTCCTGACAGTCGGGACCCACCTGGTCGAAGCGTATGTAGCTTTGTCATTCTGGTCGCGAACGTATATGTACATACTGGTCAATATAGAGGCGCACACATGTCGTAGTAGAGGCGCACACGTGTCGTAGTATAGGCACACACGTAGCATGTACACGTACGTACATCTGCCAGGGTGCAAGAAAGAAAATACGGCGACGTACGTACATATGGGCGGCGTCTCGAATGCCTACTCGCGCATACATACGGCCAGGGCTCGTGTACATGGCTGGGTCGAAACAGAGAAGCTGCACCATCGTCGTGTTCATGGAAAGACAACCGGCTGGGTTGGAATGGAATGCATCGTCATGTTCATGGAGAGATAACAGACTGGGTCGTAACGGAATGCGTCGTCGTGTTCATCGGGAGCCAACCGGCTTGGATATAACAGCCCATGGAAACAAGGCCTGGCGTACCGTAGAACGGAGGAAATGGCCTTGTCTTCGACCGGTCACGGTCAAAACAGGATCCTGTTCATCGGGAGGGGTCTGGCGTACCACAAAATGGAGGAAACGAACTTGTGTTGGAGCTTTACGGTCGAAACGGGGGTCCTGTTCATCGGGAGCGGTGTGGCGTACCGCAAAACAGGACTCCACGGATATTATTCATCTCCACTGTCGACCTCCTCCAGCCTCCACGGGCTACTGTTCATCCAACGTCGACCTCCTCCTGCCTCCACCTACGATTGTTCATCCACGGGCTCCAGTTCATCCAGCCTCCACCGTGCGCTCCTCCATCGGCTACTGTTCAACCAGCCCTCTCCACGGGGTCCTGTTCAACCACCCCTCGATGGGCTACTGTTCATCCACCCCTCCACCGTGCGCTCCTCCACCGGCTACTGTCCAACCCCCACCGGGAACTGTTCATCCAAACCCCCGAACAATGCTCACTGTTCATCCAGAGGCAGCGTCGATCATCTTCAGTTAGCAGCAATAGCGAAGGAATCACTCGGGTTTAGTTAATAGCAAGGGATCGATCGATCGCTCGGGTTTTGTAATGTGTAGCCTATAGTGCAATCGCTGGGGTTCAGTTCGAGCCCAATGCATCGCTCTGGTTCAGTTAGAGCCCAATGCCTCGCACACACGCGCATACGTACGAGAGAAACACGCATCGCTCGGCCCCCGACCACCCACCATAACCGGGAACTCCCTGATATTTTCCTCACCCTCGCTTCTACCACATTTTTTTCGTCATGGACGGCCCAAAAAAATGTCATGCAGCTACGTTTCCGGCCCGCCCAGGACAAAAAACCCATTTTCTATCATGATTTTTTGTCATAGAAGTAGGAACCCACCACATCTATTGTGATACCGGGTTTTGTCACAATTATCATCATAGAAGTGTCATAAGTATGACACAAAAAAAATTCATTCGGCCCAAAATGTCATCGACGTGTCTCTTTTTTGTACTGATGACTGCTTGGTCAGGACAAACGAAGAACAATGTTAGTGCTTACCTCCCGGATGACCCACTTTTGCACCGGTGGGGATAGGTAGCTATTTCGTAGAAGCACCAACCCAAAAGCCCCCGCCACCTCACAAGTCCGGGACGAGAACGCGAAGCCACGACAGTACAAGAACGAATGTCTCCACAACAACGGCGAAGCTGACGAGACGATAGTAAATGCCGGATTCTATAATCCAAAGTCCGGATCATGGAAAAAGCCCTCTAAAGGAAACCAGGATGGCCCAACCAAGTTGGACGCAATCCTGGACAGGCCATGCCAAATCCATGGCACCCACAAAAAGCCCCCCAACCACACTAACCGTAATTGTTGTGTGATAAAATAGGCTGGCAAGCTCATAGCCGAAGACTCATGCAAAAGCCCACGATGCGAGGATGATGAGGAGCCCTGCAAGCCGAACAGTGGAGGACAAAAACCCTTCCCTTCTAAGGTCAAGATGGTGAACACGATCTACGCCACCCATATACCAAGGAAGGAGAGGAAGCACGCGCTGCGGGATGTGTACGCTGTTGAGCCCGTAGCACCGATGTTTCACCCTTGGTCGGGTCACCCGATCACCTTCGACCACAAGGACCATCCGACGGCAGCCCTAGTACTCGACCCATTGTTGACAGGTACCACCTCACGAGAGCCCTAATGGATGGAGGCACTAGCGTCAATCTGATTTACGCAGACACAATGAGGAAAATGAGGACCAATCCTTCACGGATCAAACCCAGTAACACCACCTTAAAGGGGGTTATTACGGTCGTAGAGGCCCTCTTCTTATGCACGGTGACTCCGAAAGTGGTATTCGGCTAACCAGACAACTTCCGAAGTGAGGACTTGATCTTCGATATAGCCCCCTTCCGCAGTGGCTACCATTCCCTCCACGGCCGAACGACATTCACCAAATTCAACGTCTTCCCGCATTACGCGTACCTCAAGTTGAAGATGCCAGGTCCCGCAGGCGTCATAATGATCAGTGGCAACATAGAGAGCTCACTTTGGACCGAGTAACACATTGTGGTCCTGGCAGCCGAAGACCAAGCCGTCGCCAACAGGCCGATGTATCAGCCCACCATAAAGGCTAGAGATACAACTAGACAGGCTTGAGCCCGATCCCCGTCATGGGAGCCCGCCTGCATTCATCGCAAATAGGGATACACGCCCCATGGCATGCCCAACCCGGTAGCACTCTACGTGCCTCGACAGGACAATTTCACGCTCTAGATACCGTGGGTAGCTGTGAGGGCCACATTAAACAACAAAACCACATGTCCAGCTTAACCGAACCATGGTATTCTCACGTCCTTAGACGACAACAGGTACGACTCCGGACTCACCTAGCATCAAGCTGTGATGGAACTAGCTATCAAGGTTCCCATTGAAGGCCCTCCTCGCCAGCATACGCTATTCTACATGGACGTCCAATTCACCCCCTTCACCTCGTAGAAGCAAAGGCGCATACATGCAGCAGGGCACAGCTGAGGCTTCGGCCCACGCATCAAGGCCCTGCGTAAACCTTTCCTCCGTAAATTTTTGTTTTTTTCACTTACAATACGCCTTGGCAGTTCGAATCATATGGATACTCCCGAGCTTATGGAAAATAATAACACCTTTTATGGTGTCCGGGCATCTGTATTGTATAGCCTTTCTCCTTTCCCCCTTTTTCCCTCTCTTCGAACAGCTGGGCATGCACACATTGTGTAGCAAATACAAATAGGTTAATTGAAAAAAGGCTTGACTTTCCTATCAGCTCTACGTACTAAGTCCGGCACCACTTTCCGCTGTGTGTTCGGCGTCTCGGATATTGCAGTATATGCATTAGTTCCGAACTATGTCTTGGGTCAATAGTTCGGTTGCCGGCTCTTGTGCTTGCCTTCTTACGTTCCACATGTTCGGCTAAGAAGGTAAAGGGAGAACCCATGTGATTGTACTTCTAGCTAGTCCAGCTAACTACCTCAGGTGAGAAAGCCGAAAACTGACCATCATAGTAAGTGAGGACGGATTAGCGATCCGATGACAAGTGCTAAACTCAAAAATCATTGGGGATTTATCCGTGTCACCCGCGGGTTCGTCCTAGCATAAACTATGTGATAACAAACATGCCTCTGCTCCCAAGTACATCACAAAGCATTGGGGGTTGGTCATTAGCTCCTCCCGTCAAGCTCCTATGGATAAGTGAAAGCAATAAAGCCGCAAAGTCCTATTGCCTAGTCTCTCTCATGCACTTCCACCTTCAGGCACCGAGACGTTGGGTAAGGGTAACAGTGCAGAGACGAAACACCCTTCGCAACATTCACTTGGGGGCTAAAGCCAACGACTGCTAACTTTCAGAATAATAAACGGCCGCACATGAGTCAAAATAAAAACACCATAGTATATAACATACAAATGGGCCGCATTATAAAGCACAAGGTCTAGTTGACAACTTAATACAATCAATCAATGATTACATCCTTAGAACACCGGCCCTCGACCGCCTGAGCACTATCCATAACTTGTCAGAAGTACTATTCGTGGCCGCGAAGCTCTTTTCCAACCGTCGGAGCGCCAGTGGCCATATCCATTGGCTTGATCTTTGGCCAATGTACCATGGTCTTCGGAAAGGCCAGCCTAGCTCCCTCAAGGCATGTAGAGTGCTTCACGACATCAATCCGGAGCGATGCATCACGCAGCTTCTGCTCCAGACCAAAGTAGCTACTCGGAACCGGATCTGAGGGCCACAACCGGACACAAAGATCCTTCATGGCAGGCCCGACCATCCGATGCAGCTCCATTAGTTACTTCATCTAGTTGCTAATGAGGGGAGGATGCTTAGGCGCCTGGAACTGTGCCCAGGAGCCGCTGATCAAAGTTCTCCTCCTGATTAGTGTAGTGCTCCGCCGCAGCCGCTGCACTCTTGGGAAGCTTAGCAGAAACGCCTGCGGAGCCCTAGACCGATGTCAGCAAGGCAAACTTGTCGCCGCCAAAAACACTCTGCAGTAACTATGACTTACCATCTGTGATCTGCCTCAGTTGGCGGAGTTCTTCATGGGTACCCCACACTTCGGTCCTCATCTACTGGAGTTGTTTCTCCACCTTGGATAACTCAGACGACTGCTCTTTCTGTTTCTCCAGTCTGCAGTAAGAGCATGACATTTTGTGACGGCATCCTTTAGCTCCACTTTCACTTCGGCCACTCGAGACTCTTGCCTCTCACCGGCGATCTTCACCCTGTCGAGTTCGTCCACAACCTTTTCGACAGTCGCTTTATTTTCGGTCGCATTGGCCTTGGCCTTCTTTAGTGCAGCCTTGAGGCCCTAGACCTCCACGGTGGCAGGTGCAGTCACCAAACACCATGTGCTTAGCATAAAATCCAGAAAGTAGTGTCTGGTGGTGTTAACTATGCATTTCGATAGGAGCTTACCTTGTGCCTCTTCAAGCTGTTTGTTGATGAGGTCAAGCTCTTCATCGGAGCGTTTAAGCTTCCAATCCATCTCCTCTTGGGCAGTGACATTAGCAACTATGGCCCAGGACGATGCCCATGATATGAAATCAGTCATGACACTTTGAATAATGGACTATATTCGACCCTCTGCAAGGTTTTTTTGCAATCCTTACATAGTCACGGGGGCTGTTATGCACAAGGTCTACTCAAACTCTAAACCAAAGACTAAAACCGTTTTATAGGCAGGGAGCATTACTTGAATCACCTTGAAGCCTATTAAAAGGCCCTGGATGGCATCGTTCAGTCTGGCATGGATGGACCGCACAGCCTGTAGAACCTCATCCATAAGGGTGTGGTACTCGTCGACGATAATAGAGTTGTTCACCAATTCCTCCATTGAGCCCGGCCAGCCCACCACCACCTGGTTGTTGGTGTTCGGTGCGGGCAGCGGGACCTCAGCTCCCCCTTCATCCGACAGCGGTACTGACACCTCTGAGGGCCTTGAGGGCTCAGGTGAGCCTGGCTGGGAGGGCCCGAACGGTCCGGACACCCCTCCCATATTCGCAAGGAGGGACATATCCTCCTGGTCTTTGGTGACCGAGGCATGTGCCTTGGCAATGATTGTGTCGCCCTCCCAAGTGTTCGGACGGGGAGGGGTCCTTCGGGACATCACCTCCCAGCCTTTTCGGGTATAAGGAGAGGCGCAGAGCATGACGCTGACCCATTGTCCGCCAATTCGGCGGTAGGAGAGGTCCCCTCCGAGGTTTGCTCAGTAGGGTGGCCCCGCAGTGGGATGTGATACCACACAATCTGTTTCCATCGGTAAGGGACTGGTAAAATGAAGTAAGCAAGAAATGGATATGTTCACACCTCATGGGGGGGGACCGCTTGACCCTGAGTTCCTTCTCTGGAACCTCTTTGGATGCCATGGACTCCTCATCAGAGTCTGAATTGTCGGGTAGAACCAGCTTGGGTTTGCACTGCCTTTTCTAGGCCCGAGGAGATTGCACCTTCTCGACGTCCTCGGACGACGACCTCTTCTTGGAATGGGAGGAAGCACTTTCTCCTCATCTTCCTCCTCTTCCCTTTCTTGGGCAGACGGGGCCGCAGTATCTCCGAACTTGGTGTCCGGACGGTCTCTCAAGAGGAGGCCTCCCCTGGCCTCCAGCAAATCCTTTCTTCCGTTTCTTGCCTGGCACCTTGTAAGGCGCGACGACCAGCAGTTCCGCCAGTTGATCTGACTGAGGCACTTCGGGTAGCGGAGCCGGACTACTGATCTTCTTGGCCTTCTCAAGCCAGCCCTGTGAAGGCAACAAAAAGAAACTTAGAACAAACTTTGGGTTGTCCCAAGATAAATCGGCAAATCAATTACCTCCTTCGGGAATGTGTGGCGTCGAGACCAATGTCTTCCTCCTCGGCTAGCCAGACCTTCTGGGGCTTGAAAAACAGAATCCACACCTTATCATGGGTTGTGCCGAAGAGGTATCGCATGGTGGCCAGATCGTCTGGCTTGTAAGCCCACATCGGGCTGGCCCTTTGTTGGCAAGAAAGGAGCCGGCGTCTGAGTATTATCTGGACCACATTGGTCATCATGGCACCGGTCACCATCATGTTGGAGATGCGCTTTGGGAGTATCTTCACCTTGTCGGAGGACCCCCAGTTAGGACCTTTTTTTGTCCATGAGGTCAATCTCGCCGGGGGACCAGATCTGAGTTCAGGAGCTCCCGTCCAGGCCGCATCGCTTGGTTCCATAATATAGAACCACTCCTTCTGCCAAACCTTGAGGTGTCAATGAATCTGCCCTCCGGCCATTGAACTCGGGTGAGCTTGCTGATCATCGCTCCACCGTAGTCCGCCTGGGCGCCGCCAACCA
Organism: Triticum aestivum; assembly: GCF_018294505.1. Lineage (NCBI taxonomy): Eukaryota > Viridiplantae > Streptophyta > Magnoliopsida > Poales > Poaceae > Triticum > Triticum aestivum. The sequence goes on from NC_057803.1 coordinate 243,813,920, forward strand.
GCTTCAGCTTGACTATGAACACTTTCAGCCATAGGCCGAAGCGCGGCTCACCTCACAATACGGCCTCGCAAACGATGGTGAAGGCCGAAATGCGGAAACGGGAGTTGGGGGCTAGATCATGAAAATCTAGCCCGTAAAAGAACATTAACCCCTTGTCGGCATCCTATGAACGGGGGTACCCAGACTTGCCTTCCTGCGGCCCACGGCGTGGCTCCATCGACGGCCCGGTATGGCCCAGCTTCAACAACAACAACCCAAGACCCTTGTGAGGGTCCAAGCCTCGCGAGGCGGACGACACCAATACCTCCCTGGGGGGCAGCCTCACCAGGCTGGCTCCTAAGGATTGGAGATATCTATGCAAGACACATCTCGCGAGGTTCATATGATGTGAGCCATGACGATCAAGGCCAGGTGGGCACCAGCGTGCGCAGTGTACCAATTTCCTCTTTAATGCTAAGGAGGCAAGCGCAGGCGCGGGGCCCCAAGGAATCAAGCAAAGGTTTCCATATTGGTGGAACAAGACCAAGACCACTAGGACGGTAGGACGAAGGTCATCGCGGAGCCCACCGCTGCGTCAGCTCCAGAGTTTTTTACAGGCTAAGACCACTTTTGTCAGGATAACTTGTACTAGTTGTCTCCCCTCAAATTTGGCCGTTGTGGGATCCCTTCCCGCCTATCTTTGGGAAGAGGACCAAGGCCACTATAAATAGGACTTAGCCACCACCATAGAGGGGGACAGATCATTCAGATCATCCTCTCACCCACTAGCTCATCCAGCTCTAGAACACCTCACCTCTTGAGGCTGTTCTACCACTGTACTACTTCATCCTCGCCCCTCAAGGCAATCCACACCAAAGCTGGAGTAGGGTATTACACCGCAAGGTGGCCCGAACCAGGATAAATTGCTGTGTCTCTTGTCGCTTGGGTTCATCGAGCTAGGCCTAGGAATCATTGAGCGGGCAGACTGGGGAGGACGAGTTCTTCGCACGCACCCTAGAGTTCGAACCTCTCAATGGTCTGCGGAACCCTGAATCTGACATTTGGCGCACCAGGTAGGGGTGCGTCTGAGCCTCTCATCCGCCGATCGACTTGCCGCCACTCCACCGCTCCCATGGCTAACGCTCGTCGAGCCCGTGCTGAGTGTGGGGCTACTCTCGCTGCTCACGTGGCCCAGACGGCAACCGGCGGGCCTCCCCGTCATTCCCCATCGTTTGCCGCTAACGCCGCCACTACCCGGCGGGGCACGTGTAGCAAGCTTCATCACTGCACCCCTCCGTACGGCATGATGGACGCATGGCCACCCCATCACTGACTCCGGCTGGTTCATCATCACACGCTTGTCGCGGGCCGGCGGACGGGCAGGCTGCGCTACTCATGGCATGTGAGCTCTTGCGCTACCACCCGGTCGATGACTTATACGAAGACTGGCAGGACCACATCGCCGAGCTTGTCAGCGCCGCTGGGGGCTCTCCTACGCCGTCCCTCTCGCTACCTCACCTGCCGCCTGCCGCGGGCGACGTAGCCCATGGAGCGCCACCGCCACCTCCCCATGAATACGTCTCCCTTGGACCAAGGTGCGTGGTCCCACGGCATGACCCACCGCGCGGGGCGCCCGCACATGAAGAAGAAAGCTACCAGGAGGTCCAGCAGCTGCAAGAAGATTCTCCAGCGCTCCCTGCACCACCACGTCAAGACCGCACCACCTGCGGTTGTGGCGCATGACCGCCAAGATCAGGCTCCACCTCCACGCCGGCCTTCCGTGAAAACCGCGGGCTGCTGAGCCTTCACTCCTGAGCTACGTAACATCGTCTGGCCGGGGAAGTTCAAGCCTGATCTGCCTCCATGCTACGACAGCACCCCCGACCCTACCGAGTTCCTACAGCTCTACGAGATGAGCATCGAGGCGACCGACGGTGATGAGAATGTCATGGCGAACTGGTTTCCCATGGCCCTCAAGGATGGCGCGTGCTCGTGGCTCCTGAACCTGCCTCTGGGATCGATCTCCTCTCAGGGCAAGATGCGCGAGCGTTTTGTCGCGAACTTCTAGGGCACTCACGACCGCCCGCCTGCCGCGGGTGACCTGCGGCGCATCAAGCAGCAGCCAGGGGAAACCTTTCAGAAGTACATCCAGGGCTTCAACATCGTTCGCCTCAAGATCCCTAAGGTGTCGGACAAAGCCATCATATCAACATTCTCTAATGGCGTCCGCGATGTCAAGATGAAGGAGGAGCTCGACATACATGAGGACCTGTGCACGGCTCTAGAGATGTTCAACATGACAACCAAGTGCGCGAGAGCTGAGGAAGGATGCCTCTCACTCCTCGAGCTCCCAACGGCCGACCCATAGGACAAGATGCCAAGGCCAAGGACGTGAAGCACAAGGGGGCGGCCGTGCTCGCGGCTAAACCAGAGATGAAGCGCGGCTGCGACCACCCAGAGTCATCCAAGGGAAGCCATCCATTCTCAGGAATAACCGATGGTTCAACCACCCCGATAGGGAAAATCCGCCTCCCTGTCACCTTCAGCCAGCACGACAACTACCGCACCGAGCTCATCGACTTCGATATCACCCATATCCGCCTTCCGTACAATGCCATCCTTGGATATCCAGCCCTGGCCAAGTTCATGGCAATGACTCATCATGGTTACAATGTCCTCAAGATGCCAGGGAACTGTGGCATCATCACGATCGCCTGCGAGGAGAAGGATGCGGTGTGCTCTCTCGAGCGTGCCTACCAGGCTCCAGCAGTCGAGAAACCAGACAATGAGGGCACCATCTACCCTCCTGAGGTTGTCCCCAAGAAGAAGAAGCAGATGCTCTGCCAAGAGCCTGAGGAGAGCGGTGTCTCCAGCGGCACCACCTCAGGACCTGCGCCCATGGACGGGGCGCCTCCCTCTCGCACATACGAAGGTGCCCCCGACGCCCTCCTCAGGCTGGGCTTGGGAGCTCTCTTCTGGAGGGCCTCTGACTTAGCCAATGTCTCGCCGGAGGAAGTCGGTCCCACATGGATGGATGCTTCATCGCAGGCTTCCCTCACAAGGGCACAAGGCACGGGCTGCCAGGTGCTCAGGAGTTCATCAACAAGGTGACCGAGGAGCTTCAAGAGGCGAGAGCCATGCGCAGCGATCGCTGCCAGCCGTCTGGTGCGGCTCCTTGTCCTGGCGAGGACAACGACCTACGCGACTGCGTCAACATTCCAGGGCTCAATAGGGCCGCATCCCAGGAGCGCTTCTGGCCATCACACGTTGGTCGGTGTGAAGGCCCCCCTCACAGCTACGTTCGCATGCCTTTTGGCCTGCCGAATGCGGTTGTTACCTTGCAGCGTCACCTGGGGAGCATCATGGCAGCTCAGGAGGCTAGGCACCACACAGTCTTTACAGACATGGCGGCGGTTCTTCATGAACCTGCCAAGCCTCCAAAGCCTCCCGAGGTTCAGGACCCAGGTGGCTCGTGAGGAGTGACTTCTTCAGCACGCGCCTTCAGCTACTCCAACATATCTTCATCAATAGAGCCAGGTGACATTTTCCAGTTTATTCAGTTGGGGCGCCCCTTGGGCTGCATCACCCCCAGATCGCATGGGCCTGTCCCATGCGATGTGTATCCTTTTGTATCTTCTAGTCGCTCTGTTGGGGGCTCCCCTCGTGCTGCATCATCCCCAGGCCGTGTGGGTTTGTCCCCATGGCATGTATCGTTCTTGCATCTATCAGAGCTAGCTTCACCTCCTTCCATAAGTCTCTTTGTGATTATCATCTGTCTATCTGGTACTTCATTGCCATGATCGTCATACGCCCTTGCAAGCCCACCCACGACCGACTCATGATTAAGGGCAGGCACAGACTCTATGCTCAGGTCCATCTCTGTAGTGTCGCTAAACCCAAGTGACTGAGCTCTAGCTCATGGGCCAGCTCCCGTGCAAGTCACCTCCCATGGTCCTTGGTGCCTTGTTCTCGCATGAGCTAATCGGGGGTGGGTAAGTTAGGGCATGTGAACCGGTGCCTCGCCACCACAGAAGCCGCACGCCGGTTGTCTTTCCTCAGGATTTTCATATGAGAAGACTGGGCACGACACCTGTGCTCGGGTCCGTCCCTGCAGCGTCGATAAACCTAATGACTGAGCTCTGTCTGGTGGGCCAGCCCCATTCACGTCACCTCCTGGGGTCGTTGGTGTTTGTCCTTCTCATGTGATAGCCTCAGGAGATTCATTGGTGCAGGCTGTCTAACCATCTCGCAGGGCCATCACAAGTGTTCCAAATCAAATTCAGGCACAACCCACCTTGAGGTAGGGCCTCGTGAGTCCCGCGCTGGCTCACGAGTGCCCAGACACACACCTCCTCTAGCCCTGCCGTGCAAGCCACGTGTCAGGACGGGGCTGTACCCGCCCCGGGGGCTCCACTTAGAGGGAACCCCCATCCATGCACCAGTGGAAGCACCATGCTCTGCGCTGGAGGTGGCTGAAGACAAGCATCATGGCTGAGGTGGAGAGCGCGCGGGCTTCTCCTTCCACCATGTGGCCGACCCCAAGGACAATGCCCTCAAGTGCCGTGACAAGCTGGGTGAGCAGCTCGGCGGGGCCTTCCTCAGCAGTCACCAATGGCGCCTTCAACCCCCTCCCATAGAGATCCTGCAACACCTTGCGGGACCTTTGCACGAGAGAATCGGAGGCGGCATGATATTTGGAAAGAATTTTTGCCTTGGTTTCCAGCTGGGCCTTCTCCGCCTCCACCTTCTCCTTCAGCTTCTCTAGACGGCCACGTTACGCGGACTGTTCCTGTGTCGATCGCTCAAGCTCGGTGTCACGATTGGCGACCGCATCTTCCCGAGCCTTCAGCTTGTCCTCCCGCATCTCGCGCTTACGGGCCTCGGCGGCCTGTTGGTCGCGAAGGGTCTTCAGCTCCGCCTCCGCCACTTGGTAGTGCTTCCCAGCAGCCTCAGCATCCTTCACTGCCACGACGCGGGCAACCGTTGCCAAGTCAGTAGCCTGTTTGCCCTCCTCTGAGACCGCCACGGCCTAGCTCCAAGCCTCCCTGATGGACGTGTCAGCTTGAAGCCATCCTGAGATCAGCTCCAGGTGACCCGACGCCAGGCGCTGATTAGCGCCTTGAAGATCACCACGAAGCTGGTTCAACATAGAGAGGGCCTCCTCCAGAGCATTAGGCCCAGCAGAAGGGGCCGGGGGCTTTGGAGCCTTCGGGACTTCAGTAGGCGAGCTGAAGGCGAGCACCTCCAAAGTTGGCTCGGCCGCGGAGATCAGCTCCTCATGAGGTCGGGCCTCCTCACCTCGGGAGGGTGACCCAGTCGCATGAGCGTGCAAGCTGACCCGTCCTTTCGCGGCGGAGGTGGCGCAACCACGACAAGCTGCCAGGCCATGGTGGTCCCGGCCGTCTCCTTCTTCTTTTTCGGCATCGACATTGGCATAGCTGCACAAGAGGGAGGCATCAATACACTATGACAAGAGTGCGGAGACTCCTGGACCGGGTGCTCGCCGGCAGCGTCGTCATTGGAAAGGCCGAGGAGGTTGATCTGGCATGGGGGGAGGTCTCCCCCACACCTTCCAAGTTCTCCTTCGTGTGCATCCTCTCCTCCTTATCAGACCCATCGGAGGATGCTGCCACCGGGCCCGGGAGCGGGGAAGGCTCCTGAGGAACAAGACCGTGCTCGTCGAAGACATGCATGGCGTCGACGATCTTCTCTCCGTCCAGGCGGCGGTACAGCAGAAGATCGGAGTCCGGGGGGCAGCCCTGGTCCTTTCTGAGCAAGGTGCGCAAAATCTGGTTCAGCTCCTCCTGGGACAAGTCGTCCGGACGCAGCCGGAGGTCATCTCCGACGCCCTTGAAATTCCATAGGGGCCGCGAGTGCACCTAGAGCGGAGCTAGGCGCTGCGTCAGGAATTCCTTGACGATCATGGCCCCCGTCAGCTTCTCCGCCTACAGGTCATCAGTCTTCAGGTCCGCTGCCATCCTCTCCAGCAACGGCTCTGCCCTGGGATCGGTGAGCTTCTCGTGAGAGCACCCTTCCTGGGGCATCGGCTGCGAGGTCGGCATCACCAGCTGGGGGTGGATGCGCTTGGCATCCATGAAGATCCACCTAATCCTGAAGACATCCACGTTTTTCCGGCTTACAAGACCGCATTGCTGCCATGTGTCGCGACGAAGTTGGCGCACCCCCAGCACTGGGTGTCATTGACTCGGAGGTAGAAGAGGTGGAGGAGCAGCGCCACGGAAGTCATCACCCCCAGGAACGGCTCAGAGTAAACAGCAAAGATCGACAGGGGGAGGATGGGGTTGGGGTGAAGATGGAGGGCATGGAGCTTGTACTTGTGAAGGACGGCGAAGAAGAAGTCGGAGAAAGGAGGAACCAAACCCGCGAAGACGCTGTGTTGAAAGAAGGGGTAGAAGGTGCCGCCGAGGGTTTCTAGCTTAGCGGAGCCAACCTGGAGCGCCGTCTCTTCCCTTTCATTGCTGCTGGAGGCCGCCACCAGGAGCACGGTGGCGAGGTGCTTCTCCTCGGTGATGGTGGACAGGCTCAAGGCTGGCTCGAACCAGGAGGCTTGACGCCTAGACGTGGCAGAGGATCCAGCCTTATCGGCGGCCATCGGTCACTGATTCGGGATGAGATTGGTGGATTTGGAGGTTTTTTGAGTAGAAGGGAAAGGGGATATGGAGCAAGACGAAGGAAGGGCAATGAAGGCTTTGAGGCAGATGTCAGCCTTTTTGTCAGCCAGGGGAAGTTGCCGAGGTAGCGTGGGAGCGGAGGTGCCCACGGCCCATTAATCGCCACGTGTCAATCAAGGCCGCAGGCGGTTGGGGCCCGCGATGCCCCACACTTGCCCTTTGGCTTCGCCTCGAAGCTAATCTCGAGCGCACCTTGGGCCCGAGGTCTACTGTCGGCATCCTGGGAATGGGGGTACCCAGACATGCCTACCTGCGGCCCATGGCGTGGCTCCATCGACGGCCCGGTATGGCCCAACTTCAACAACAACAACCCAAGACCCTCGCGAGGGGTCAACCTTCATGAGGCGTACGACACCAAGACCTCCCTTGGGGGGCAGCCTCACCAGGCTAGCTCCTGAGGAGCGGAGATATCTATGCAAGACGCACCTTGCGAGGTTCACATGACATGAGCTGTGATGATCAAGGCCAGGCGGGCGCTAGTGGGCACAGTGCACCAGTTCCTCTTTGGTGCTAAGGAGGCAAGCACAGGTGCGCCCCCCCGAGGAATCAAGCAAAGGTTTCCATATCGGTGCAACAAGACCAAGACCACCAGGATGACAGGACGAAGGTCGTCGCGGAGCCCACCACTGTGTCACCTCCAAAGGCTTTTGCAGGCGAAGACGACTTTTGTCAGGATAACTTGTACTAGTTGTCTCCCTTTGAATTTGTCCATTGTGGGATCCCTTCCCACATATATTTGGGAAGAGGACCAAGGCCACTATAAATAGGACTTATCCACCACCATAGAGGGGGGCGGATCATTCAGATCATCCTCTCACCCACCAGCTCATCCAGCTCTAGAACACCTCACCTCCTGAGGCTGGTCTACCACTGTACTAGTTCATCCTCAGCCCCTCGAGGCAATCCACCCCAAAGTGGGAGAAGGGTATTACACGGCAAGGTGGTCCGAACCAGGATAAACTGTTGTGTCTCTTGTCCCATTGGTTCATCAAGCTAGGCCTAGGAATCGTTGAGCGGGCAGACTAGGAGGACGAGTTCTTCGCACGCACCCCAGAGTTTGAACCTCTCAAGGGTCTGTGGAACCCTGAATCCGACATCCCTCACAAAGGGGTGCAGAGGAAATCCCAGCCCTCGGATGATGTGGGGGAGGAACACCACCCTCTCTGGGCATGGGGATGACCTGGCCCTCTTCTGGGCTCGATGAGCAACATCTATCGGCAGATAGTCGGCTCGCTTTAGCTCCTTGATATCGCTGTCGGTGACGATGGAGGCCTCCCACTTGCTCTTAGCGCCAGATCTGGGCATGACTGAAGCTAGGGAGAAGCTGGGAAGGTGACCTTCTACGGAGAAGCAGAGAAGGGTGCTGGAGCTCTGGAGATTGGAAAGCTGACAGCGAGAGGTGCAAGAAGGCGTAGGCTGGTAACTGCTGCTATTCCCCTTTTATGGGCCGTGGAGGAGCCGATGTTTCCTATTTTCATGCCACAGTCCTCTCCACTTACCGATACGTTCATGACGTTTTGCGCGGGTGGAGGAATTGAAATGATTAAGCATATCCCCTAAAAGCGGGGAACGATCTCTGCCTTCATGAGACGTGTCAATGGAGGGGCAGCCTCGAGCCGTGTATTGAGAACTCCCAGCCGTTTGGTGTTATGAGCGGGCGCGAAGCTTTGCCAAAAAGTTGTCAGATGAGGGTACTATTCAAACTTGAGCAGTATGGCCTTCAAGGGTAAGTAAAAGAAATGTTGCAAATTCCGGACACCACTCAACTCCGAGAAAGCACAAGACAAGATGGAGAACTCACCTCGCAAGCCGAAGACAGTTGGATATGCGGATGCCGGACACATGCCCTGGCGTTGGAGGCTAGTTCGGGGGCTACTGAGGGAGTCCTGGATTAAGGGGTCCTCAGGCCGCTGGCCTATTTCTCATGTGCCTTGTCGGATTTCGGGTTCTGGCAGACCCTTAAGGTTCGAACACTGGGGTGCGCGCGGAGATCTCTCCCCTACCGATCTACGTCCGATCCTCTCGTGCGAACTAAGATGAAAATGATGAACAACACAAGAGACACGAGGTTTATACTGGTTCGGGCCACCGTTGTGGTGTAATACACTACTCCAGTGTGTGGTGTGGTGGATTGCCTCTGGGGCCGATGATGGACAGTACAAGTGAAGAACAGCCTCGCGAGGGGTGTTCTTGAGCTGGTGCGGTGTGTTCTACTTAGTCTCTACTAGGTTCTTCCTCTCTCCTCTATCTTCTCCTTTGTGGAGGATAGCTCTATTTATAGAGGCCCTGGGCCTCTCCCCGAATAATCGAGTGGGAAGGGCGCCAACAATTGGGCATTTTGAAGGGGAACATCTAGTACAAGTTATCCTGACCAAAGGTGGTCTTCGGCTGCCAAAAGCACTGGTGATGACGCCGTCTTAGGCTCCAGGTGACCTCCGTCCGGCCGTCCGGCTGGTCTTGGTCTCATTGCACCGGAATGGTAACCTTTGCCTGATACCTTGGCCTGTGCTTGCCCCTTTGCACCAAAGGGGAAGCAAGGACCCTGCGCAGGCCGTCGCCCGCCTGGCGCCCGCCTGGCCTTGATTGTCATGGCTTGCGTCATGAGATCCTCGCAAGGTACCCTTGCATTGATCTCTCCGCCTCCTCGCGAGCCTGCCTGATGAGGCCGCTCTTGAGGAAGCTTGCTCTCGTCCGCCCCGCGAGGCTCGGCCCCTCGCGAGGGTCTTGAGCTTGGGCTGATGAAGATGGGCCGTGCTGGGCCCCTGCCTGAGCCACACCGCAGGCCACAGGCAGGCAAGTCTGGGGACCCCCGTTCCTAGAACACCGACAGTAGCCCCCGGGCCCAAGGCACGCGCGGGCTTGGCTTAGCAGAGAAGCGAAGGGGCAAGCATGAAGCGCCGCGGGCCCTAACAGCCTACAGCCTTGGGTGCAGCGTGGCGGTTGATTGGGCGTGGGCGTCTGCACTTCCCACGACGCCTCGGCAATTGCATGATTGACATGTCCCTGCATGCAGAGATATGGGTCATGATTACCTGAGGTCATGGTGCTCGGCGGTTGGCCTTCCCCGGCTATAAGTACGGGGCTGCGTGAGCTCCGCCAGTTCACCCCTTTTCGTTACTCCTCCTCTTCTTCTTCCTCATCCTTGCTTCCTCTTGCACCAATGGCATCGATCCGTAGGTTTTCAATTGAGGAGAAGGGAAAGGCCCCCAGAGAGGGTCCTGACCCACTCCCGCCGAAGAAGCGGCGAATCCTCTGTCACCGGGATGAAGGCGCATGGCAGGAGGTGTCGAGGCCGTGGTACGAGCGGCCACCGCCTTGGTTTCTGCTGCCCTTGTACGCCCGCGTCGTAGGCCCCAGGGGGGAGGGCGCCGAGCAACACCGACAGCGCCGCCACCGTCGCCGGCGAGTCACAGTGGTGCGCGTCGTCCCCCCTGGAGTCCACGCGGAGCGCTCCTCTCGCGAGCTTGTGCTCCATGCCGCCATGCCTCCAATTTCGTGGATCCACCTTCCTCCCTCCTTCGCCTTCGAGATGCCGCCGAGCGGGGCCCTGGAGCTCTGGCTGCAGCACGCCGACTGTGGCACCCCTGCAACCGGAGCGGTGGTCGCGTTCGTCGCTCCGGGCAAGGTCTTCATGAACCGGGGCTGGGGTGAGATTGTCCGGGTCTGTCGCACGGACGACGCCTTGGTGATCCATCTTGAATACAACGGCGCCTCCTTGATGTTCTTCAAGGTCTTTGATGCAGAAGGATGCCGGCTGGAATGCTGCCCTAAGAGAAGCGGCATGGGTGACGAACTGGTGAGGACCAGCCCCGCCCGTTGGTCCTCCTGCAGCTCCTCAGGCAGCAGTGGAGGGACTGAGGGCTTCAGGGGCTCCCCCGAACTCCTCGCGACCCCGGAGACGAGCGACGACAGCTACGAGCCTCCGAGCTCGCGCCGCACTCAGAGTGGGGTAGCTGCATCGGGCCGCCGACGCCACTGATATGGATGGGATTGGTGCCGTCACTAGGCAGCCCACTATTGATGATGGCGTCGCTTGGGGAGGTGCTAGCAAGTAGCGTCCCTTAGGGTTAGCAGCTTTTGTTCCCTGCGAGGAATTAAAGCAACACGCCGTGGGGGTATGTAAGGCGTCTGTCGTGCCTTTTGTAAATACTATATCCTTAATATGAATTGGCGTGAGGTGTTCGTTCTGTTCCGGCTAAGCTCCCCCTTTCTATCCTCACGAGGACTTGGCGCTCTACGCTGACAGGTCCCAGTCCCCAGGCAAGCTTCAGCCGTTGCTGGTATGCCAGGTCACGATGTCGTGGTCAAGGCCAGGAGGTGAGCGGCCCGAGGTCCGGTAAGAGCCCCCGAGTTGCGATGCTCGGGAGGTCCCCTTTAGCGCTCAAGCAATCCTTGCTAGGCGAGAAAGGTAGGCAGCGTCACCGTGACAGAGTTGCACTGGGCGGGGATTCAGCGCTGCGTTGGTCTAGCTCTTACGAGGGTGCGACTTATCTTGTGCGTCTGATGTAGTTCCTCGAAGCGGCGCCCGACCCGAGAGGCGGTGGCCGAGGTACTACTGGGTTAGGCCCTCGCGAGCTTCTTCCCACTCCCCCGCACTTTCCTTAACGCTCTACGTCCTCAGGTCCCGACCCTCGAGCGAGCTCAGCCGCCGCTGGTATGACAGGTCGTGATGCCGTGGGTCAAGGCCAGGGGGTGAGGGCTGGAGAGCCAGTAGGAGCCCATGAGTCGCGATGCTCAGGTACCACCCTTTAACGTCCAAGCGGTCCGTGCCTAAGAGGGGGAGAGAGAGCTCACGATGCCCCCAACGTTGCTCCTGGAGTAGGTCCTGCACACCAATCATGAGGAGAAACAAGGCCTGTCGTTACGGTCGCCAGCCAACCTATGGTCACTCTGAGGGAGCGGTCAGGGCACTGAGGGCCTGGTGAGGTGGCGCCGTGCAGGGCTACCGCGACCAGAGCTTGACCACTCATGTTTATCAATGCTGCAGGGACGGACCTGTGCGCACGTGCCGTGCCAGAGCGAGCGGCTCTTCAGATAGGTGTCGATCAAGCAGGTGATTAGGTCAGGTATGTTAAGCACATAGGAGGAAATCCAATTTCAAGCAAGCGCAGGTAAAAGAAACCGCCGCTGGGTCGGGCCCGAGCGGCATGGGGATGATACAGCCCGAGGGGCGCCCCCAACAAGGTAAATAAAGAGCATAACCAAAATGGATACATGCCGCGGGGACGGACCCACGCGGCCTGGGAATGGTGCAGCCCTGTGGGCGCTCCCAGCTGAAAGTAGAACTCTGAAAGATGTCACCTGGTGCTGTTGAAGATGAAGCGATGCTGGGGAAGTGAGTGATGCGCGGTGAAGACGTCGGCCCTCATGAGCCCCCAGGCCCAGGGGCCTCGGGAGGCTCCGGTGGCACGTGCAGGTCTTCGGGGACCATCGCCACCTCCGCCAGGACCGCGCGATGCCTGACCTCCTGATCCCCCAGAATGCTCCTCAACAGGCGTTGATGTGCGGCGACCGCGCTCGGCAGGCCAAAGGGCATGCGAACGTAGCTGTGAGGTGGTCCCTCGCAGCGCCCTACGGCCGAAGGCCATAGGCGCTCCTGGGACGCAGCTCGGTTGAGCCCTGGTACGTCGACATAGACGTGCAGTTCTCCATCCTCGCCTGGATGTGGGGCCACGGCAGGTAAGCGGCGGCTGCCGCGCATGACTCTGGACTCTTGTAGCTCATGGGTGTTCCTTGCGATGAACTCATGAGGGTTTGGTCTCCTTTGACTTGTACCTTCCTGAGGGAAGCGTGCTTGAAAGCACCCTTCCAAGTGGTGACTGAGCGCCTCCCCCACGACCTTGGCAAGGTCGGCGGCTCTCCAATAGAGAGCCCCCGAGCCCTGCCCGAGGAGGGCGCCTGGCGCGCCTTCCTATGCGCGAGAGGGTGGCGCTCCCTGATCGGGCGTGAATCCTGACGCAATACCTCCGGAGGTGCCTGCCTCCTTGTGGCTCGGGCCAGGTGAGGTCTTCTTCTTCTTGAGGGTCGCCTCGGGAGGCCTCCCGCTCCTGTGATCTGGGTCTTCGATTGCTGCGGCTTGGAACGCACGCTCAAGCGAGCACACTGCGTCCCTTTCTTCACAGGGTACGGTGATGACTCCACCGCTCCCTGGCATCTTGAGGACATTGTAACCATGTGAGTCACTGCCATAAACTTCGCTAGGGCTGGGTACCCAAGGATGGCGTTATACGACAGGCGGATGTGAGCGACGTCGAAGTCGATGAGCTTGGTGTGGTAGTTGTTGTGTTGCCCGAAGGTGACCGGAACGCGAACCTACACAATTGGAACAGTGGAACCATCGGTGACTCCTGAGAAAGGCTTGGTCGGCTAAAGCTGGTCGTACGGCACTTGGAGATTGTCGAACATCTCGACGGACAGGACATTGAGTCCTACCCCGCCATCGATGAGGGTCCTGGTGACCTGCACGTTGCTAATGACTGGGGAGCAAAGCATCAGGAGGACTCCGGCCGTTGCCGCACACTTGAGATGATCTGCGGAACTGAACGTGATCGCGCACGTAGACCACCTGAGAGGGCGCGTGGCCTCAAGCTTGCGAAGGACTGCATTCACCTCGCGAGCAAACTGCTTGAAGATGCGCTGTAAGGCTGGGGCCTGGGCGCCACCCAAGATGCAAGCAATTGCACGCGGCTCTTGGAAGCCCCCAACCTCATCGTCTTGGTGTTGGTCTTCGTTCCTCCTTGGTGGAGGTGGCAGAGGAGGGAGGCCTGCGTTGCCGTGCGGGTGGCCCTCACGACGCCGGTCTCCAGCCTCCCTCGCGAGGCTAGTCCTGCCAGCGGTCCTCACGAGGGCGGTCACGCCATCCCTGGCGAAGGCCACGGTCTTCCCATCGTCCGCCACCTCTTCCTCCTCCTCGGCTATAGCCCCTGTCATTGCGCTCTGGGCGTCGGCCGACTTGCCCATCTCGCACGGCTCTGAGCTCTTGACATTCGTTGGTGTTGTGGGTCTGGAGGTTGTGGTACATGCAGTACCGTCCGCCCTTGGATGACTCAGGTCGATCCCTGCCTCGCTTGGTGTCCGGTTCCGCTGCTAGCACGGCAGCCCCCTTGCGCTTCACATCTTTGGCCTTGAGCTTCTTTTCTTCCGGGTCGGCTGCCGGGAGCTCGAGGAGGGAGAGACGCCCTTCCTCAGCCCTGACGCACTTGGTCGCCAAGTTGAACAGCTCCAGGGATGTGCACAGGTCTTCATGGATTGCTAGTTCTTCCTTCATCTTGACGTCGCGCACGCCGTCGGAGAAGGCTGAGATGATAGCTTCTTCAGTTACCTTGGGGATCTTGAGGCGAGCGCAGTTGAAGCGCTGGATGTACTTCTGCAGGGTTTCTCCTGGCTGTTGCTTGATGCGGCGCAGGTCGCTCACGGTCGGGGGCCGGTCGCGAGTGCCCTGGAAGTTGGCGATGAAGCGGGTGCGCATCTCGCTCCAGGAGGAGATCATGCCAGGAGCCAGGTTCAGGAGCCAGGTGCGGGTGCCGTCCTTGAGCGCCATGGGGAACCAATTCGCCATGACCTTTTCGTCTCCGTTGGCGGCTACGATGCCCATCTCATAGAGCTGCAGGAAGTCCGCGGGGTCCGCTGTGCCATCATAGCAGGGAGGGAGGTCAGGCTTGAACTTGCCTGGCCATGTGACGCCGCGTAGCTCGGGGGTGAAGGCGAGGCAGCCCACCGTGGCCACCGGCACCCTTTGCTGGTGCTGGACTTGTTCTTGCGGGTCACCACGCGCCGCCACTGGGAGCAGCGCGGGGTTTTGTCGTGGAGGCGCTGGGAGCGCGCGAGCACCTTCCCGGGGACGTGGGATCTCTTGGTAGCTCCCTTCTTGCTGCGCAGGCGCCGGATGTGGAGGGTCCCGCCCTAGGGCTGCGCGCCTTGGAGCCAAGGCACCTTCTTGGGGAGGAGGCGGTGGAGGCGCCTCCTGATCCTCGCCCCCTGCACGGGACGGAGGGCGAGGCAATGAGAGGGACCGCAAGGGGGAGCCCCCCTGCGGCACTGACAAGCTCGGTGATGTGGGCGAGCCAGTCCTTGTAGAGGTCGTCGACGGGGCGATAGTGCAGGAGCTCCCGCGCCAAGAGCAGTGATGCGAGAGCATCCATGGGTGCGCGATGGGCGTGGGACAACGAGCTAGCTGGAGTCAGCGACGGGGTGGCGGTGCGGCCATCCCGTCGCACCGAAGGATGCTAGGACGAGACCTGCTGCTCGTTCCCCGCCGGGCCGGTGGCGGCATCGGTGGCGGGCGACAAGGAACGACGAGGGGGGCCGCCGACAGGCGCCGTCTGGGCGACACGAGTGGCGCGAGCAGCCCAGCGCTCGGCGCGAGCCCAACGAGCTTCTGCCATGGACATGACGGAAGATCACACGCGAACAGCGGAAGAAAGATTTCGGCGCACCCCTACCTGGCACACCAAATGTTGGATTTCGGGTTCCGACAGACCCTTAAGGTTCGAACACTGGGGTGCGCGCGGAGATCTCTCCCCTACCAATCTACGTCCAATCCTCTCATGCGAACTAAGATGAAAATGATGAACAACACAAGAGACACGAGGTTTATACTGCTTCGGGCCACCGTTGTGGTGTAATACCCTACTCCAATGTGTGGTGTGGTGGATTGCCTCTGGGGCTGATGATGGACAGTACAAGGGAAGAACAGCCTCGCGAGGGGTGTTCTTGAGCTGGTGCGGTGTGTTCTACTTAGTCTCTACTGGGTTCTTCCTCTCTCATCTCTCTTCTCCTTTGTGGAGGCTAGCTCTATTTATAGAGGCCCTGGGCCTCTCCCCGAATAATCGAGTGGGAAGGGCGTCAACAATTGGCCATTTTGAAGGGGAACATCTAGTACAAGTTATCCTGACCAAAGGTGGTCTTCGGCTGCCAAAAGCACTAGTGATGACGCCATCTTGGGCTCCACGGTGACCTCCGTCCATCCGTCCGGCTCGTCTTGGTCTCGTTGCACCGGAATGGTAACCTTTGCCTGATACCTTGGCCTGTGCTTGCCCCCTTTGCACCAAAGGGGAAACAAGGACCCTGCGAAGGCCGGCGCCTGCCTGGCGCCCACCTGGCCTTGATTGTCATGGCTTGCATCATGGGATCCTCGCGAGGTACCCTTGCATTGATCTCTCCACCTCCTCGCAAGCCTGCCTGATGAGGCCGCTCTTGAGGAAGCTTCCTGTCGTCTGCCCCGCGAGGCTCGGCCCCTCGCGAGGGTCTTGAGCTTGGGCTAATGAAGATGGGCCGTACTGGGCCCCTGCCTGAGCCACGCCACAGGCAGGCAAGTCTGGGGACCCCCGTTCCCAGAACGCCGACAGGCCGGATTGGTGGGCAACTTTGGAGCCAAGCTAGAGCGCGGGCCCATGACCGGATAGAAGATCAAGATTTTCGGTGTCGTGATGTGCCCTCCAAGTCAAGATTAGGCATGATCTTTCCTTTATTGTAACCGATCGCCTGTAACACTAACCCTACTGGCATCTATATAAACCAAAGGATTTTAGTCTTTAGGGCTAGAGAAACATCTAATCCCTCATCAACCTAGGGCCTAGGTCACCTGATCTTGAGATAGATCGACTCTGTAACCATATTATACACATCAAATACAATCAAGCAGGACGTAGGGTTTTACCTCTTAGAGAGGGCCCAAACCTGGGTAAACACCATGTTCATCGTCCCTTGTTCCCCATCGATCCTAGATCCATAGCTCAGGACCCCCTACCCGAGATCCGCCGGTTTTGACACAAAGACCATCCTTATCCATTACCTAATCAATGCGCTGCACCTGCACCCAAGCTCTTCCCTCCTCCTTTCCATCTTTGCCAATATCTGCGAGGATTTTCTAGGCATGATGCCCTCGATGGAATTCTTCCAGAAGTTCTACAGCCTCCAGCTGACTGCGATGGACTAGTGCTCGGTGTCGGCGTCCTTAGAACGGGGGTACCAAGACCTGCCCGCTTGTGGCCTAGGGTGTGACTCCACCAATGGCCTGGTACGGCCCATCTTCATCAGCAACCACTCAAGACCCTTGCGAGGGGCCAAGCCTTGCGAGGCAGACGACACCAAGACCTCCCCAGGGCGGCCTCACTAGGATGGCTCCTGAGGAGCGGAGATATCTATGCAAGGGACACCTTGCGAGGTCCACGTGACGTGTGCCATGACGACCAAGGCCAGGCGGGCGCTAGTGGGTGCAAAGTGCCTTTTTCCTCTTTGGTTCTAAGGAAGCAGGCGCAGGCGAGGAGTCCCAAGGCATCAGACAAAGGTTAACATATCGGTGCAACAAGACCAAGACCAGCTGGACGGCAGGACAGAGGTCTCGGCGGAGCCCACGACGGCGTCACCACTGGCAGGCGAAGACCATGTTTTGTCAGGATAACTTGTACTGGTTATCTCCCTTCGAACTTCGCCATTATGGGATCCCTTCCCGCCTAAACATTTGGGAAGAGGACCAGGGCCTCTATATATAGGACTAGCCACCACCGTAGTGAAGGATCGACTCATCTTGGATCGGATCCACTCCACCAAGGCCATCTCACCAGCTCATCGAGCTCAAGAACACCTCTTCTCAGGAGGCTGTTCATCCACTGTACTAGTTTATCCTTAGCCCATGAGGCAATCCACCACACCACACTGGAGTAGGGTATTACACCACAATGGTTGCCGGAACTAGTATAAACTCTCGTGTGTCTTGTTCCTTGGGTGCGGCGAGCTAGGCATTGAGATCGTTGTGAGAGCGAGCTAGGGAGATATCTTCATGCGCACCCCAGTGTTCGAACCTCAAGGGTTTGCCGGAACCCGCAATCCGACATTTGGCGCGCCAGGTACAGGTGCACTGAAGCCTTTCTTCCATTGATTCACGCTCCACTGCTCCACCACATCCATGTCTGACGCTCGCCGAGCTCGTGTTGAGCGTTGGGCCGCCCTCGCCACCCGCATCGCTCAGACGATGGCCATTGGCGGACCTCCCCGCCGTTCTCCATCACCCACTGCTAACGCAGCCACCGGCCCGGCACCAAACGAGTTGCAGGCTTCATCGCTGCACTCCTCCATGCGGAGGGACAGGCGCACTGCCACCCCATCGCTGACTTCGGCCGACTCGTCATCGCACGCTCGTTGCGCGCCCATGGACGTGCGGGCCGCACTGCTCATGGCACGCGAGCTCCTGCATTACCGCCCGGTCGACAACCTCTACGACGACTGTTACGAAGAAGGAAGCTGCTAAGAGAGTCCTGAGGCTGAAAGAAAACACTCCTGTGCTCCCACCACAAATGCATCAAGATTGCGCGCGGACGGCGGCGGCGGTGCGTGGATATCAGGATTAGGCTCCGCCACCGCGATAGGCTCCGGTGACCAGAGCAAGCTGCCGTGCCTTTACTCCTGAGCTGCGCTCCATCATCTCGCTAGGCAAGTTCAAGCCAGACCTGCCTTCACGCTACGACGGCACCGCCGCCCCCGCGGAGTTTTTGTAGCTCTACGAGACAGAGACAAGAAGGTCATGGTGAACTGGTTTCCCATGGCCCTCAAGGATGGCGCGCGCTCGTGGCTCCTGAACTTGCCCGCGGGATTGATCTCCTCCTGGGGAGAGATGCACGAGCGTTTCGTCACCAACTTCCAAGGCACTCGCGACCGCGGGCCGGCTGCAGGTGACCTACGACGCATCAAGCAACAACGAGGGGAAACCCTGCAGAAGTACATCTAGTGCTTCAACATCATTCACCACAAGATTCCCAAGGTGACGGACGAGGCCGTCATCTCTGCATTCTTTGATGGCGTCCGTGATGTAAAGATGAAGGAGGAGCTCGCCATCCATGAGGAGCAATGCACGGCCCTGGAGATGTTCAATATGGCGACCAAGTGCGCAAGGGTTGAGGAAGGACGCCTTTCCCTCCTCGAGCTCCCAGCTGCTGACCAGGAGGACAAGAAGGAAAAGATCAAGGATGTGAAGTGCAAGGGGGCTACCGTAATCGCGGCAGAGCCAAAGATGAAGCGCGGCTGCGACCACCCCAAATCATCCAAGGCCAACCGCCCATTCTGCGCCTTCCACAATGTTCACAGCCACAACACCAGCGACTGTTAGGAGCTCAGAGCCATCCGAGATGGGTGCTTCGGTCGAAGCCCCGAGCACAACGACCGAGGCTATGGCCGAGGAGGAGGACAAAGCGGGGGATGCTGGGCCGATCGCGGCCCCCGCTAGGAGTGGCATGACCGGCCTCGTGAGGACTGCTGGCAGGACCAACCTCGCGAAGGCGCCTAGAGAGATCATCCTTGTGAGGACCGCCCGCAGGGCAACACCGGCCTCGCTCCGTTGCCGCCCCCACCAAGAAGGAACGACGACCATCATCAAGACGAGGGGGCTGGGGGCTTCCAGGAGCGACGCGCCATCGCCTGTATCTTGGGTGGCGCCGAAGCCCCAGCCTCTCAGCGTACCTTCAAGCAGTTTGCTCGCGAGGTGAATCCGGCCCTTCCCAGGTGGTCCATGTGCGCCATCACCTTCAGCTCGTCAGATCAGCTCAAGTGCGCGGCGAACGTCGGCGCCCTCCAGATGCTCTACTCACCCGTCATCACCAACGTTCAAGTCACCAAGACCCTCATCAACGGCGGCGTAGGGCTCAACGTCCTGTCTGTCGAGACATTCGCTAGTCTCCAAGTGCCATACAATCAGCTGCAGCCTACCAAGCATTCTCACGATTGACCGACGGCTCCACCACCCCGATATGGCAGGTCGGCCTCCCTGTCACCTTCAGCCAGCGTCATAACTACCGCACCGAGCTCATCGACTTTGAGGTCGCCCACATCCGCCTACCGTACAACGCCATCCTTGGGTATCCAGCCTTGGCCAAGTATATGGCTGTGACCCACAACGGCAACAATGTCCTCAAGATGTCAGGGAGTGGCGGCATCATCACGGTCCCCTTTGAAGAAACAGATGCAGTGTGCTCTCTTGAGCGCGCTTAGCAAGACGCAGCAACCGAAGACCCTGACAACGAAGGCACCCTGTACCCTCCTGAGGCCAACCCTAAGAAGAAGAAGCAGCTACTCCGTAAATGGCCTCAAGAGGGTGGCGTCTCCAGCAGCACCATCTCAGGACCTGCACCCGCAGATGGGGCGGCTCCTACCCTCGCATAGGAAGGCGCGCCTAGTGCCCTCCTCAGGCTGGGCTCGGGGGCTCTCTCCTGGAGGGCCTTAGACCTAGCCATCGTCACAAGGGAGGCGCTCAGGCACCATGTGGAGGCATGCTTCATCGCATGTTCCCCTCAATAGGGCATGAGGCGTGGAACGCCTTGTGCTCAGGAGTTCATCACCAAGGCAATCCAGGAGCTTCAAGAGGCAACGACCATACGCGGCGACCGTCGCCCACCATCCAACGCAACTCCCCACCCTGGCGAGGGCGACGGGCTACGCGTTGTTGGCGGGAACGACACCTACGGGATCACAAGAATCCCTACTGTGGTTAGCGGGGCGCGGGGTCGTGAGAAGAGCGGATCTAACAGGTAGCACACGGTTCGTTTATCCAGGTTCAGGCCGCGAGGATGCGTAAAACCCTACTCCTGCTTTGGTGGATTGTATATCTGTGTTCTCGAGCTAGCTATGGGGCGTGAGGAGCTCCAAAAAGCTGAATCCTTCTCCTGGTCGCCTCGGGCCTCCTTTTATAGAAAAAGGGGTTGCCACAGTGGCACACAGGAGGTGGAAAGGGTACAGTGATGCGAGGTTATCCCTCGCATTACATGACAAGGCACATTTAATGCGTCTTGCTTAGGTGTCCTTGCTTTATCGGGGACGGGGGGGGGAAACCTGTCTCGTCCGTCGCCGCTCCTTCTTGTGTCGACACACGCCCTGGCCAGCGACGCCTGCGATGCCACGTAGGTAGGCAGGCAGCTGAGGTGGCGCAGTGGTGGGTCTTCACGAAGATCTGCATGCCGCCACGCAGGTGCCTGCCCAGCTGGTTGGGTCAGCAGCTGCATGCATGCGGTGGTGGAGGTTTAGTCGGCGTGGGCCTTATGGTGGCCCTGCAGGTGTCCTCGGTAAGGGCCTTGCCGGGGCCCCGGCAAGGGTCTTGCCGAGGCGCCTGCTGTCATCCTCTGCAAGGCGCTTGCCGGGGGTCTTGTGGTCTTCCTCGGCTGGGATCCCGCCAAGGGTTGTCGTCTCCTTAGTGCGTATCTGATCTTGAATGTCTTCACAAAGATCTGCATGCCGCCACGGGGATGTCTCCCGAATCCTTGCCCTTTGGGGGCAGTGGACTCAAGGGTGATTTGCTCCGTAGGCGCGGGATGAGTCGCCGCGGCAAGGGTCTTGTCGGGGCTGCTAGAACTATCTCCCGGCAAGGATCATGCCGGGGGAGTCCGCTTCGTCCCCTTTGCTCTTCGTGGTCTTGGCCTTGGCGTCGTAGTTCTCTTGAGCTTCGGTCTTACCCTGGCTCACCTCCCTTGCCTTGCTTGGTGTGGTGGTGCCCATGGCACGGACTGCCCGTGCACAGTTATAGGGGTGCAAAAAGTGTACCCCTCTTTTTGTACACCGACAGGAGCCCCCGGGCCTGGGCCACACATAAGCGCAATGCGTTGTTGGGCTAGGCCCAAAAACAGTGCGTGGGCAGGTGGTGCGTTTTTTTACTACGGTAAGATTCTTCGCGCGCTGCGCTTCCCACGACTCCCACGCGTGGTGTGGCACGGGGAGGCGCGTGTGACGTGGGCGGCATGCGTGGGGTTGGTTCCCGCAGGCATGCGTCACATCGTAGTAAAGGGGCGGTTCACGCCTTCCCCATAAACGGAGGGAGGCTTGGAGACGCGACCCATTTACTGAATGGGGCTGAGGCGCGGTCTTCAAGGCGTCCACTCCCCACGATCACGGGGTGGGGAGTGGTCGTCTCACCCGTCCCCTCGGTTCTGCACGTCCGCCACGTGTCTCCCATGTGCCTGGGGTGGCAAACGGTGGAGGCGGGAAATCGGGCCGTCGCTGGTTGGGGCGGCGGGTCGGTCCTGGCTCCCTGCGCCTTCCGTATCTTGATTGGCCGAGCGGGGCGGCCGAGCCCCAACCCCGATCCTTTATAAAGAGCGGGAGGGGGGGATGGCGTCCCGCATTCTTTCATCTTCTTCTTCCTTTAGCTTCTGCTCCTCCCTTCCATCCGTCATGGAGAGAGGGAATCCCGGTCCTTCAACAGTGGCGGTGAGGGTCACCGCTCGACAATGCGTCCCTCCTTCTCCTACGCCTGCGGTGGCAGAGCCAGCCGCGAGGGGAAGGGGGAGGGGGCGAGGCCATGGGCGAGGCCAGGGCGCTCGAGGAAGAGGAGGACGGGGCGGCGCGCTGGCCTCGCCTCCGCCAGTAGCTCCTCCTCCAATGGAGGGCCATGTTGGGGATGACCCTTGTGAGTTCTTCGTCAGGCTGCGCCGGCCGCTGCGCCGTCGCCTTCGTCTCCCGACTCCGTTTGCATGGGAGATGGAGCTGGATCCGCCGAAATCATTGCGGCTGCACATGAGGGGCTGCGAGATCAGTGGCACGCAGGTCCGCGTCGACTTGCCCTCCCCTCACGTGATGTATCTTTGTCAGGGATGGAAGACGTTTGCTCATATCCACCGCTTGACGGAGGGGCTCACTCTCCATTTTAAGCTGATGGAGGTGGCCTTCTCTCCGTCAAGGTCTTCGGGTGCTTTGGGACCCGTGCAAGGTGCTGCGTGGAGAGCTCTTCTGATAGTGAAGACTCCTCCTCAGGCGGGAGTGACAAGGAGGACAGCGGCATCGACGACGAGGGTAGTAGGCGACAGGATGACTGGTCCAATTAGGTGTCGGGTGCCGCTCCGTGCGGCACCGGCGACCCCATCTGTCACATCCCTAGCTTCTGGTAATGCTCTAGGCTAGCTTCATGTGTGCAACATGTTTAAATTGTATGAAATTTGAAATGGGGATGACCAAGCCCTAGCACCAAAGCATTGCAAATAGGTTCAACTTCAAAATATTTTCAAAGAACCCAAATTGGTTTGCAAAAATGTTCATGATCACTGGAAAAGGGTGAAAACCATATCCAGAGATGATGGATATTTTTCCAAGACATTTTTGGATTTTTTGAATAAACCATATTGTATTTGACTTTGGGCATTTGAATACTATAAATAATTTAAATGTTCAAATAAATGTTGGAAATTGTTAAGGGTCACTGAAATAATTCAGAAAGCACCCATAATTATTTCCAGGATTTTATAAAATGATTTGATATTTTAAATCAAATCCAAAAACAAATTTCAGAAATAGAAAAGAGAACCAGAACAGAAATAAAAGAGAGAAGGACTTACCTGTGAAGCCCACCTGGTGGCCCAATAGGACCGGCCCAGCGCGGCCCAGCCCGCCACCGCTACTCCCCCCCCCTGTCGTCTTCCTCTTGCCAGCGGGAGCAGCTGCGTGCTCGCACGCGCGCGGCCGAGGAGGCCACCTCCTCCCTGCCTGGCTGCCTCCTCCTTCCCTGGTCCCTCCCGCGACGCCACGCAGCCCCGACCCCCTCTCACTTCTCCCTCGCTCTCTGGACCTCCCTCCCCCTCGCTCCTCTGTTTCCCCTCCCGCGACCGAATGGAGCCGCCGCCACCGACGAGAGCCACCGTGGCTACCGGCCACCCCACGGCTCACCGACGCCCCAGGAAGCTCCGCCGGTCCTCCCTCTACCTCCTCAACGATCCACGAGGCCCCGGACGTGCCACAACACCGCCCTCGATGCCTTCTTCAACCTCGGGACCGCCGGCCATCTTCGTCAAATTCGCCGGCTCCGGACCGTCCCCGACCTTGCCGAGCGTCCCCTCGTCATCGCCGTGAGTCACTGACCCTCTCCCCTAACTCAGCATGCTCCCCTCCGTGCCGTAGCGCCGTTCCCCACGAGCACCGAAGCCACCGTCCGCCATTGCTGCTGCACGCATAGCCTCCGTGCTCCCCTGGCCTCACTGAGCTGCTCTTAGTGCTCCCCATGTCTAGCAGGTGCTGCCCAGCCTCTCCATTTGCTCACTGATGCACCGTAGCTACGCGCCCGAGCACCACCGAACACCATCGCCGCCAAAGCTTGTCGCCGGCATGAGTTCCGGCGACCCCACGACCTCCCACTCGGTCCTCTGGATGCGCGGGAGCAAGGGCCATCCCCTGGTGCCCTCAGCGCGCCAAACTGACGCCTCTAGCGCAAGTCCGGCGTGCCCCGCCGTGTTCTGTGGTCGCCGTCGGCTGGTCTCCGGCGTGCTGACGTGGCGTCGTCGTTAGGGGCCAATGACCCTGCTAACTAACCCTGTGACACTGACAGCGGGCCCCGTAGCGGGTCAAAGCCCAAGTCAACGCGGGATTAGCCCCTGTGTCACTGACGTGTGGACCCCACACGTCGGGTTTGACCCGAGCCGGCCCAGTTGACCCTGCTGACGTCACAGTGACATGGTGCTGACGCCATAATTCATTTCTGGATTTATTATTATTCAGAAATTCCAGAAAATGCCTAAAACTTCTAAAATTCATAGAAATTCAACCGTAACTCCAAATTAAATAATTTATATATGAAAAATTATTAGAAAAATTCAAGGAATCCATCTGTACCATTTTCATGCATGTTAGAACAACTTATAGCTGCTGTTTAGCACAAATCAATTAAAGGGCATTTAAATAATCACATATGGAGTTTAAATTTGAATCTTGTATTCAAACCAACTTCATTTAATCTGTTGCTAGTTGCATTAGCTCAAAACACATTCATTTTGCCATGTCATGATCATGCATCATATTGTGCATTGCATTGATTGTGTTCCCTTCTATGTTGCCGGTAATTGTCCCCTCTCGATAGACGTGATACCGATGATGTGATCGTTGACACTGATGAAGACTCAATGCTATCTTCAGAAGTGCCAGGCAAGCAAAACCCCCTTGTTCATTCTGATACAATCCCACTCTCTCTCTCCTGCTCTCTTTTATTGCATTAGGACAACAACGATTCAACTGTTACTTGCTGCGGTAGCTGAACCCCTTTATCCTCTGCATGACCTGTCATTGCCACAGTAAATAGATTGAAACCCACTAGTATGAGTAGGAGTTGTTTGAGCCCTGTTGTGCCTACTCGTTCATGCTTGATTGTCATGCCTGCTACTGCTTAGAGTTGAGTCAGGTCTGATTCATCGGGGATGAATCAGAGGCGTGTGAACATGTCCTACTGTGTGTGAGCTAAGTGTGTGAACACGATTTGGTAAAGGTAGCGGTGAGAGGCCATGTAGGAGTACATGGTGGGTTGTCTCATTGAAGCCGTCCTTAGGAACTGAGTTCTGTGTTTGTGATCCATGATTCAGCTACTACCATGCATTGGGCCCTGAAATATGACCCCGCTCGACTTCTTATTCACCCTTGTCCTCTGTCCAGGAGTTGCAAGTAGTTTCTGGTGTTTGTAGTATGCTGGAGGCCGTGGACAGCGCTGACCGTAGGGGTGGGCTGTGATGCGGTAGGCACGTGGCCGGGTATACCGGGCGCCCGTTTGGTGTCACGGAACCCTGTTCACATCGTTTGGGGCTGTGAGCGAAACTCCGGCCGGATCTCCTCATGGATGGAACCCGAATAGGCGATAAACCTGGACTAGAGACTTGAGTGTTTAGGTAGGTCGTGGTCTACACCCACGTCGGCTTTCGCTTGAAGTCTGCCGAGCACATGTCGTGTGCAGACGCTAAGTGGTGGAAACATGTATGAAGAAGTACACCCCTGCAGGGTTAACATCATCTATTCGAATAGCCGTGTCCGCGGTAAAGGACTTCTGGGTTGCTTATATCAGTTCATAGACAAGTGAAAGTGGATACTCTAAAATACGCAAGATAAGCGTGAGTGCTATGGATGGCGTTCTCGTAGGGAGACGGGAGCGGATCCATAGTGGTGTATTGATATGGTGAATATGTGGACTCGTGTGCGCCACCTCAAAAGAGTTACTTGCAGTCGTAGTTCAGGATAGCCACCGAGTCAAAGCTGGCTTGCTGCAGTTAAACCCCACCATCCCTTTGTTGATAATGATGCATATGTAGATAGTTCTGATGTAAGTCTTGCTGGGTACATTTGTACTCACGTTTGCCTATTTTATGTTTTTGCAGAGAGACTTCAGTCTCACTAGTAATTCCGCGTGGTCTTCGACGTTTAGCTTGTTACCTCAGCTACGATCTTGTGCCCTCGGCAGGATCTGGTAGATAGTCAGGCTTCTCAGCCTTTTTCATTTATAGATGTCTGTACTCAGACATGTTAAGCTTCCGCATGTGCTTTGACTTGTATGCTCTGATTGTTGGGTCATAAGACCCATGTTTGTAATATCTCGCTCCTCGGAGCCTAATGAATATTTACTTGTGTCGTAGAGTCATGTTGTGATGCCATGTTGTATTTGCACATATCGAGCATATTGTGTGTATGTTATTGAAATGCTTGGTATGTGTGGGATCTGACCATCTAGTTGTTTATCTTTAGTAGCCTCTCTTACCGGGAAATGTCTCCTAGTGTTTCCACTGAGCCATGGTAGCTTGCTACTGCTCCGGAACACTTAGGCTGGCCGGCATGTGTCCTTCTTCGTTCCTGTGTCTGTCCCTTCGGGGAAATGTCACGCGATGAATACCGGAGTCCTGTTAGCCCGCTACAGCCCGGTTCACCGGAGTCCTGCTAGCCCAGTGCTACAGCCTGGGTTCACTCGCTGATGACCGACACGTTCGATGCTGGGTCATGGATGCCTGTCCCTGTAAGTTTGTGCCACTTTGGGTTTACGACTAGCCATGTCAGCCCGGGCTCCTTATCATATGGATGCTAGCGACACTGTCATATACGTGTGCCAAAAGGCGCAAACGGTCCCGGGCACAGGTAAGGCGACACCCGTGGGAATACCGTGCGTGAGGCCGCAAAGTGATATGAGGTGTTACATGCTAGATCGATGTGGCATTGAGTCGGGGTCCTGACAGCGTTGGTATCAGAGCTTGACTGCCTGTAGGTTACCAAGCCAAACTGGTCGAAGTTGAGTCTAGAAATTCTTTAGTTATATAAGGGAATTGATTGTGGGATGGAACGTAAGGCTCTTTTTACTCCTTATACCTCATGGCTTTCTGATCTGAGTCATCATCTTCTCTTCTACGGGGATTAAGAACTAGGCTATCTCTTCTTTCTATTAGGATCACGTGTTACTAATCAGTGGACTTATAAGATTGTTGGATTTAAGCTTGAGTTCAGTTTCTACTACTTCCGTATGTTAATTGTTGATCTCGAGACCTTGATATTGTGCTTCTGAGTGGTTATGCCACCATTTTTGTGAATGTCTCAAATCTTTTCTGAGCATTTACAGCCGTTATGCTGTCCGAGTCATCCCAGGTTTCTAAAGAGTCTGATGCATTTGCAAAATCCTTTTTCTCCGGTTTCAATGTCTGTTAGGCCAGGTTAATCACACAAATTGTTGAGCTGAGGTACTCTACTGCCTCAACCTTTATGTTGGAGTTATTGTTATGACCCTAGGTGTCTCAGGGGATCATCTAGTAGTCTAGCCATGATTTATGTTCCAGTGTGATGACTCTGGCCGTCATTATCGAAAGCATCCCGTGATGCCATTTAGTTAGTAGGTATTCTATTCCTGGGTTCTTAAACCCGATATTCACCCTACTTACATCATGTTGATAGTGTTGCTAGTTCTTTTAGTATATTAGTAACCTTTGCGATAGTCCTCGAGGTCCGTGGTATATCGTTCTTCCAAATACCATGAACCATTATGGCAGAAGTTTGTTGGATCAAAAGATCACAACAGGCCCTCTATGAGTTCTCCATGCTATATTGTGACTCTGCCAGCTCAACCTTTCTGCATGGGTTATCCGGAAGAATTATGTTGAACTTCGTTCGACATGCTAAACCATGCATCCACAACTCAGAAAATCGTATGTTCCTTCGAGTTGTCCCTCTTTAGTTGTCCTCTGACCCTCGCCTGTCAATTGATAGTCAAGAGTATGCGTGCGTTCGTTTATCGATGCCTATTACCCTTGTGGTCCGTCAAGCCATTCTGTCCTGAATGACTTGGAGAAACAAACTCCAGTACCTCATCCATATCCAGGATTGGGTCAAAGAAGTTGTGCTCCGCAGATCAAATTGCTAATCCAGCTTTTGTTCTGCTCTACCTTGGAGTATTACATATTTTATGTCGAGATTGTTATAGGAATTGCACACCATCCTATGAACTCTTGGTACAGTGATACTTCTTGCCATCACTGTTCATTCCTCGGTTCCTGTGTTATTGTAACCGGAATGCCGACAAGTGGATCGTGGCGTGTGAAATCAATACTGCTAGCAACTTTGTTGCTTGGTAGTTAAATGGACGATAACCTCATTCTCAGCGTATTGATTTTTGAATCATCCTTCTAAGACTGATGGTGCTACCTAGTCCTTATTTCGGTGCACCCTTCGATTGATGAGTTAGGATCTTGTCAAGTCCTCACTCATTTGATCATATCGTCTTGCCCTCAAAAGCGAGATTGTTCTCGAGCTTAGTAACATACCGGTGGTTCGTGATTTTCCGAATATCTTCTCGGAAGTATTACCAGGTTGTTCCCTGACTGTTATGTTGAGCTCGTGATCAAGTTGGTTTCTTGTGAACCACCTTCTCTCCAAGAATCGGTGTTAGATATCCCTGAGCTAGTTGGTTAAGCTAGACAACAACTTGGAGAGTTGGAAGATAAAAGCTTGCCTAACTTAGTTTGTTCCAAAGGAATATTCTTGTGTAGTGTGTGTTGGAGAAAGATGATATCTTCATCGATTGGTCCCTGTGATCAGTTGCTGGACCTATTGTCTTATCAATCCTTTGATTTGAGTGTGGGCTATCGTCAAATCAAATCAGTACCAACGATGCTCGTAATGTTGTCTTATTCGTGGTTGATCCCTCGAGCATACACCATTATATCTTTTGGGTCTGACCAATGCTATCACCGTGTTCACTTAACTATGGAATTCCTTTTAAAAGGAAACCCAGATGAATTGTTGTTGAGCCCATTGACAACATCCTTATCTCCTCCATGATTTTGTTGGACATTAAGCTAGTGTTGGAAACTTTTGAAAGCATTTTCTTCATGCTAGCTCATGAAGTATTTGTTTGATGAAAGGAGTGACTTCCTCTTATACACGTGCATTTGGTGAAAGTTGCCGCTGAGAATTTGAGAAAGTTAGTTTTGCTTCCTATGGAATCATCCCAAGTCAGTCATGCATACGTGCGAAGTATTCTGTGGTCTGGAGATTTGCAACGTCCATTCTATATGTATATCCTAGCACACCAAGCCACTGATTGAGTTGTTCAAAGATAAAGGAGTCTGTCCAAGGTGAACTCTTTGGACTTCCACGCGTGGAGACTTCGATGTCATTAATGATGGTTCCCCCTCCTGAACTCGGTAGTGTTTTATTATAAGACTACTTTGTGGTCATGCTTGTCTTGGACAACATGTTCACATGTTTGTAGCAGAACCAGCTCATGTTTTGGAGCTTGCTATCGTAGTTCATCTCCCGAGAATCCCGCAACGTCATCTCGTCGATTTGTGTTGCAAACTTTCATTTTTTCCTCCTGGACTCGATGAGCCTGGAATATCCTGACACCAACCAGATCTGAGTCTCAGACAGATATGATGGTTGGAATATTTCCCAAGAACTATAATATTGGTCCCTCGATAACCGGTAAAGTGGATGTCGTGGCCAACACATCCAGCCGGAAGACCTGTTATTATAATATCTTGATTGAGGAAGTTGGCCACCTCCCCATAGGGATTTCGTAGGATTTACTCCCTAGTTGCCCCTATGGATTTTGAGATCCTGAAGTCCGACCTTTTTACTTGATGTTCTAGATATCAAACCATATCTATGAATGGTTACGCTAGCACATCAAGGAGAACATCAGAAGCGGAGTGCTAAATGTCTCTCGGTCGATCATCCAGATTTTATTTCCTTGGCCCCGTCAAGGGTGAAATCTGAGAAGGTGTTATCTTCCTTTGCATCTGCGTCGTCCATCGCTATTCACCATGGTAGTATGTTGTGTTGTCAGCACCCTTGACGCGGTTGTTGATAAAACCTTGATGGTTGTGGAAATGCTCAAGTTCTTGAGAGCACGCACAAGCGCTACGTGTTATCATCGGCTCTAATTGGGATGCTCTCAGTTCCCTCGGCAATGCTGTGACCTTCTCAAACAGTGAATCCACTCTCTATTGTTGGGTTCTTCCCCAGTTACCAGAATCATTCCCAGCATTTGCATTTTGTTCCCAGCTTGCACCGCCAATGTGTCATTCTACCATGGGTCTCTTCCATTTCCGGTGATAAGCAAATTCATCCATTGCGTTGTCTTCAACAAGGTAATCCACATCATCCAAGTCCGAGTATGCCATTCTACCGACCCCCTCCAAACGATCGCTCGAGAATTGTCTTAGGCTGGTTTAAAGAGTTTCAATGATCTCTGAATCAAAAGTAATTCTTTTAGCCACTTAAGGTAATAATCTACGAATCACCCTCCTCCAGGATGTTTCGTCGTGGTATCATGGCAACTCAACTCCTCGCTACGTTGACAATCGTTTACCACCTTCTTAGGTGTGGAATTGTTGTCTACCTAGTGAACCTTCGTCATCCGTTTCTTTCCACCCCTCTTGATGTGTATCTCGTGTCTCAACCCGAGAGATGGTCCTATGTCTCATTCCGTGAGTTGTTCGATCTTCGAGAAGATCGACCCTTCTAGAGTCTCCTTCTTCCCTCCATGTCATGTTGACAGGGTTTTTCAAGGCAAGACTTCAAGGCAATGATGGTGAATGAATCAACGTTCAACTGAAGTGCACCCTGGATCGTGAAGATTATACTAGTTTGCGTTTCCCCTTCACCTTACCCTACGCTTGAATCTCGAGACGAGATTCTTGTTTAGTGGGGGTGAGTTGTCACATCCCTAGCTTCTGGTAATGCTCTAGGCTAGCTTCATGTGTGCAACATGTTTAAATTGTATGAAATTTGAAATGGGGATGACCAAGCCCTAGCACCAAAGCATTGCAAATAGGTTCAACTTCAAAATATTTTCAAAGAACCCAAATTGGTTTGCAAAAATGTTCATGATCACTGGAAAAGGGTGAAAACCATATCCAGAGATGATGGATATTTTTCCAAGACATTTTTGGATTTTTTGAATAAACCATATTGTATTTGACTTTGGGCATTTGAATACTATAAATAATTTAAATGTTCAAATAAATGTTGGAAATTGTTAAGGGTCACTGAAATAATTCAGAAAGCACCCATAATTATTTCCAGGATTTTATAAAATGATTTGATATTTTAAATCAAATCCAAAAACAAATTGCAGAAATAGAAAAGAGAACCAGAACAGAAATAAAAGAGAAAAGGACTTACCTATGAAGCCCACCTGGTGGCCCAACAGGACCGGCCCAGCGCGGCCCAGCCCGCCACCGCTACTCCCCCCCTGTCGTCTTCCTCTTGCCAGCGGGAGCAGCTGCGTGCTCGCACGCGCGCGGCCGAGGAGGCCACCTCCTCCCTGCCTGGCTGCCTCCTCCTTCCCTGGTCCCTCCCGCGACGCCACGCAGCCCCGACCCCCTCTCACTTCTCCCTCGCTCTCTGGACCTCCCTCCCCCTCGCTCCTCTGTTTCCCCTCCCGCGACCGAACGGAGCCGCCGCCACCGACGAGAGCCACCGTGGCTACCGGCCACCCCACGGCTCACCGACGCCCCAGGAAGCTCCGCCGGTCCTCCCTCTACCTCCTCAACGAGCCACGAGGCCCCGGACATGCCACAACACCGCCCTCGATGCCTTCTTCAACCTCGGGACCGCCGGCCATCTTCGTCAAATTTGCCGGCTCCGGACCGTCCCCGACCTCGCCGAGCGTCCCCTCGTCATCGCCGTGAGTCACTGACCCTCTCCCCTAACTCAGCATGCTCCCCTCCGTGCCGTAGCGCCGTTCCCCACGAGCACCGAAGCCACCGTCCGCCATTGCTGCTGCACGCATAGCCTCCATGCTCCCCTGGCCTCACTGAGCTGCTCTTAGTGCTCCCCATGTCTAGCAGGTGCTGCCCAGCCTCTCCATTTGCTCACTGATGCACCGTAGTGACGCGCCCGAGCACCACCGAACACCATCGCCGCCAAAGCTCGTCGCCGGCATGAGTTCCGGCGACCCCACGACCTCCCACTCGGTCCTCTGGATGCGCGGGAGCAAGGGCCATCCCCTGGTGCCCTCAGCGCGCCAAACTGACGCCTCTAGCGCAAGTCCGACGTGCCCCGCCGTGTTCTGTGGTCGCCGTCGTCTGGTCTCCGGCGTGCTGACGTGGCGTCGTCGTTAGGGGCTAATGACCCTGCTAACTAACCCTATGACACTGACAGCGGGCCCCGTAGCGGGTCAAAGCCCGAGTCAACGCGGGATTAGCCCCTGTGTCACTGACGTGTGGACCCCACACGTCGGGTTTGACCCGAGCCGGCCCAGTTGACCCTGCTGACGTCACAATGACGTGGTGCTGACGCCATAATTCATTTCTGGATTTATTATTATTCAGAAATTCCAGAAAATGCCTAAAACTTCTAAAATTCATAGAAATTCAACCGTAACTCCAAATTAAATAATTTATATATGAAAAATTATTAGAAAAATTCAAGGAATCCATCTGTACCATTTTCATGCATGTTAGAACAACTTATAGCTGCTGTTTAGCACAAATCAATTAAAGGGCATTTAAATAATCACATATGGAGTTTAAATTTGAATCTTGTATTCAAACCAACTTCATTTAATCTGTTGCTAGTTGCATTAGCTCAAAACACATTCATTTTGCCATGTCATGATCATGCATCATATTGTGCATTGCATTGATTGTGTTCCCTTCTATGTTGCCGGTAATTGTCCCCTCTCGATAGACGTGATACCGATGATGTGATCGTTGACACTGATGAAGACTCAATGCTATCTTCAGAAGTGCCAGGCAAGCAAAACCCCCTTGTTCATTCCGATACAATCCCACTCTCTCGCTCCTGCTCTCTTTTATTGCATTAGGACAACAACGATTCAACTGTTACTTGCTGCGGTAGCTGAACCCCTTTATCCTCTGCATGACCTGTCATTGCCACAGTAAATAGATTGAAACCCACTAGTATGAGTAGGAGTTGTTTGAGCCCTGTTGTGCCTACTCATTCATGCTTGATTGTCATGCCTGCTACTGCTTAGAGTTGAGTCAGGTCTGATTCATCGGGGATGAATCAGAGGCGTGTGAACATGTCCTACTGTGTGTGAGCTAAGTGTGTGAACACGATTTGGTAAAGGTAGCGGTGAGAGGCCATGTAGGAGTACATGGTGGGTTGTCTCATTGAAGCCGTCCTTAGGAACTGAGTTCTGTGTTTGTGATCCATGATTCAGCTACTACCATGCATTGGGCCCTGAAATATGACCCCACTCGACTTCTTATTCACCCTTGTCCTCTGTCCAGGAGTTGCAAGTAGTTTCTGGTGTTTGTAGTATGCTGGAGGCCGTGGACAGCGCTGACCGTAGGGGTGGGCTGTGATGCAGTAGGCACGTGGCCGGGTATACCGGGCGCCCGTTTGGTGTCACGGAACCCTGTTCACATCGTTTGGGGCTGTGAGCGAAACTCCGGCCGGATCTCCTCATGGATGGAACCCGAATAGGCGATAAACCTGGACTAGAGACTTGAGTGTTTAGGTAGGTCGTGGTCTACACCCACGTCGGCTTTCGCTTGAAGTCTGCCGAGCACATGTCGTGTGCAGACGCTAAGTGGTGGAAACATGTATGAAGAAGTACACCCCTGCAGGGTTAACATCATCTATTCGAATAGCCGTGTCCGCGGTAAAGGACTTCTGGGTTGCTTATATCAGTTCATAGACAAGTGAAAGTGGATACTCTAAAATACGCAAGATAAGCGTGAGTGCTATGGATGGCGTTCTCGTAGGGAGACGGGAGCGAATCCATAGTGGTGTATTGATATGGTGAATATGTGGACTCGTGTGCGCCACCTCAAAAGAGTTACTTGCAGTCGTAGTTTAGGATAGCCACCGAGTCAAAGCTGGCTTGCTGCAGTTAAACCCCACCATCCCTTTGTTGATAATGATGCATATGTAGATAGTTCTGATGTAAGTCTTGCTGGGTACATTTGTACTCACGTTTGCCTATTTTATGTTTTTGCAGAGAGACTTCAGTCTCACTAGTAATTCCGCGTGGTCTTCGATGTTTAGCTTGTTACCTCAGCTACGATCTTGTGCCCTCGGCAGGATCTGGTAGATAGTCAGGCTTCTCAGCCTTTTTCATTTATAGATGTCTGTAGTCAGACATGTTAAGCTTCCGCATGTGCTTTGACTTGTATGCTCTGATTGTTGAGTCATAAGACCCATGTTTGTAATATCTCGCTCCTCGGAGCCTAATGAATATTTACTTGTGTCGTAGAGTCATGTTGTGATGCCATGTTGTATTTGCACATATCGAGCATATTGTGTGTATGTTATTGAAATGCTTGGTATGTGTGGGATCTGACCAGCTAGTTGTTTATCTTTAGTAGCCTCTCTTACCAGGAAATGTCTCCTAGTGTTTCCACTGAGCCATGGTAGCTTGCTACTGCTCCGGAACACTTAGGCTGGCCGGCATGTGTCCTTCTTTGTTCCTGTGTCTGTTCCTTCGGGGAAATGTCACGCGATGAATACCGGAGTCCTGTTAGCCCGCTACAGCCCGGTTCACCGGAGTCCTGCTAGCCCAGTGCTACAGCCTGGGTTCACTCGATGATGACCGACACGTTCGATGCTGGGTCATGGATGCCTGTCCCTGTAAGTTTGTGCCACTTTGGGTTTACGACTAGCCATGTCAGCCCGGGCTCCTTATCATATGGATGCTAGCGACACTGTCATATACGTGTGCCAAAAGGCGCAAATGGTCCCGGGCACAGGTAAGGCGACACCCGTGGGAATACCGTGCGTGAGGCCGCAAAGTGATATGAGGTGTTACATGCTAGATCGATGTGGCATTGAGTCGGGGTCCTGACACCATCATCCGCATCGCCGGCTTCCTGAACTTCTCGGGGTCGTCTCCTTGGGCGGCTGACATTGGGAGGCTGTGGAAGAGGAAGAGGGCGGGCGGCAAGGCCGTCAAGTCGGAGTACACGGGC
Organism: Triticum aestivum; assembly: GCF_018294505.1. Lineage (NCBI taxonomy): Eukaryota > Viridiplantae > Streptophyta > Magnoliopsida > Poales > Poaceae > Triticum > Triticum aestivum. The sequence continues at coordinate 243,848,727 of NC_057803.1, forward strand.
ACCGACGCCTTCGACGCGTGCTGACGTCCTGCCGCCTCGTCTTCGAGTTCTGCTTCCAGCGCTGCCATCACCATCCAGCCTTTGGACGGCCACCAAGATGTTCTCTTGGTGTCTTCTACCACCCATAGCTCGCCTAGGCGCTCCTTTTGTCCTTTTCGCCTCCTTGACCTGCCTCCTGAGGAGAGGGACAAGAAAGGGATTACAGGCACCTTATCTCTTTTTAGTTTGTAAGCCTTCGGGCCTTTGCTGAATTTAAAACTTCTAATCCCATCATTCATGTTTTTCATTCCCTATGGACTGTACCTGAGTGGAATGTTTTTTTAATGAAAAAGGGATGCTTGCCGGGTCATTTGTTTGCGGGTGGAGCCCACGACAAGGAGTAAATCCTTGATATCTTCAAGATAAACATTTCCTTGCCCGGCAACAGGCCTTGCCGTCTCCCCACTTCGCTCGACCTTCCTCACGCCTTTGGCGGGGGCAGGGATGAGGCGGGTTCAGGATCCTTGTTTCATCCTTTCGCTGCCACGACTACGACCCAACTTGGCCCCAGGAACGAGCTCTAGGGCCTAGAGTTAGGGGAGCACGGTAGCTTAGGGGAAAACGAGGTTTCACATACCTCAGTCCATAATGGAATGCATGATAAGGGATGAAGAACTTATGTGAAGCTGCAGTCCCCGGCAACCCTGGTTCGCCGTGGGTGAATCTTTGCTCTTGCAGCCCCTGGCAATACTGGCTTGCCGGGGGCTAGATGCTGGTCTGTTCCTCTTTTTTTCTGCCCAAGTGGTACGGCACGGATATTTGTGTGTCCTGTGAACCAAAGGAGACAAAAGAAAGACAAAGAGACGCACACTCGACCTCTAAGCTAGGGGTTAGTCGCTGCTAAGCACTATCAACCCTAACCAAGGACGAGACTCGACCTAGCATGCATGCTATAACTTAGGGCGCCAGCGCTTCATTTACTTATGCTCAGGGTCTGCGCCTGGCTTTGTACAGAGGGTTACATGCGTCATCGGCAAGGATCGTACAAAAGGTGGCTTGCCGGGGGCCCTGGCAAGCCGTGCCTCACAGGTAAAACTTGCGAAGATGTTCAATGTTCCAGGAGTTACTCATCGGAACGGCATCTTCGGTCACCAGGTGGACTGCACCGGGCCTGGTGACTCGTATTACCCGATAAGGGCCTTCCCACTTTGGTGTCAACTTGCTGGAATTCTTGGCCGATTGAACGCGCCGAAGAACAAGGTCGCCTTCCTCAAGGCTTCGGGCATGAACCTTGCGACTATGGTAGCGGCGCAAAGCTTGCTGGTAGCGCGCTGCTCTCACAGCCGCCCGAAGACGATCTTCCTCAAGGAGCATTGCGTCATCTTGCCGCAATTGCTCTTGCTCAAGCTCGTCATAAGAGAGTACTCGAGGTGACCCGTATATGAGTTCCGTGGGGAGAACTGCTTCTGCCCCGTATACCAGGGGAAAGGGTGTCTGGCCGGTGGCTCGATTTGGTGTCGTTCTGATTGACCAAAGAACCGCCGACAATTCATCAATCCAGCGCCTTCCACTCTTGCACAGCCTGTCAAAGGTCTTTGTCCTTAAGCGTCGCAGTACTTTTGTGTTTGCCCTCTCAGCTTGACCATTGCTTCGTGGGTGAGCAACGGAAGTGAAACAGACTTTGCTGCCGAGGTCTTGGGTATATTGCATGAAGGTGCGGCTTGTGAACTGTGTACCATTGTCGGTGATGACCCTCTTGGGTACACCAAAACGGCACACTAGTCCCTTGAAGAATTTGACGGCTGACTGTGCTGTGACCTTCCTCTCTGCTTCCACTTCTGGCCACTTTGTGAACTTGTCGATTGCAACGTACAAGTACTCAAAGCCCCCGACAGCGCAGGGGAAAGGGCCCAGTATGTCGAGCCCCCAGACCGAGAAAGGCCAGGAGAGAGGAATGGTTTGAAGGGCTTGAGCTGGCTGATGAAGCTTCTTTGAATGGAACTGACACGCTTCACACCGGGTGACTAGTGTCATCGCATCCTGGAGGGCAGTGGGCCAGAAGAAGCCTTGCCAAAATGCCTTGCCGGCAAGGGCTCTTGTCCCTATGTGGGATCCACATATGCCTCCATGTATCTCTGCCAACAGCCCCAGCCCTTCCTCTTGAGGGATACACTTCAATTTCACACCGTTCGACCTCTTTCTGTACAGGACGTCATCGACAAACTGGTACATAGCAGATCGACGGGCTACTTTTTCTGCTTCTTCCTGCTCTTTAGGAAGTTCCCCAGTTTGGAGGAATCAGATGGTATGCTGTGCCCATGCTAGAGCCTGGGGCTCGACGGCGAGGACTAAAGGCGTTTCCTCCGCTACAGGAGCGGCTGTCTCGACGGCAAGAGCTCGATGCTTCGCCGGAGCGAGCCGTCCCGTGGCAGGCTCAGTATCTCCGGCAACATCCTTGCCGGCGGCTCCGGGGAGCTCGGTGGGAAAGTACTTGCCGGGCCCAGATTTCCTTCTCTTGTTTTGCTCTGTTGATGGATCAACAGATGGCTGAGTTAGCTGAAGCATAAAGGTACCTGGTTCCACAGGTAGCTTGAGGGCAGCGCGTTTTGACAGGTAATCGGCGATATCATTCTCCGCTCGGGGAATGCATTCTACCTGTATACCATCAAAACGCTCTTCCAGCTTTCTCACTTCGTCGACGTAGGCCTTCATCAACGGGCTCTGGTAATCCTTGTTGACTTGCTTGACGACAAGTTGCGAGTCGCCTCTGACGACGAGTTTCTTGATTCGGAGGTCCGCCGCGATCCTAAGACTGGCAAGCAGCCCTTCGTACTCAGCCGTATTGTTTGTTGACACCTCCCTGGGGAAGTGCATCTGGATCACGTACTTGAGGTGCTCTCCGGTGGGCGCGACAAGCAGTACGCCAGCCCCGGCGCCCTGTAAGGAGAAAGCTCCATAAAAGTACATGATCCAGTTGCAACTTGCCTCCTTGCTGGGGAGAGCAGTCTCTTGGGTTTCTTCGTCAGGCGTCGCGGTCCATTCTGCAACAAACTCTGCCAGGACTCGGCTTTGAATCGTCGTGGTACTCTCAAACTTGAGGCCAAAGCTGGACAGTTCCAGTGCCCGCTCTACGATCCTTCCCGTTGCGTCTGGATTGTGCAATATTCGTTGCAGAGGGAGGCGAGTGACGATAGTGATTTCGTGCGCCTAGAAGTAGTGATGCAGCTTCCTCGAGGCCATAAGAAGGCCGAAGAGCAGTTTCTGCACACCGGAGTACCTTGATCTAGCCCCCTGCAGAAGGGAGCTGACAAAGTAGACCGGGTGCTGCATCATCTTCTTCCTTGGCGGCACTCCAACCGGCTGCGTCGTCTCGGCGTCGGTGGCATCGGGCTCCGTCGCTGCTATTACCTCATCATCAATTTCTCTCCACGCCACTAGTGCGGCGCTGACCACCTGGTTCGTTGCCGCCAGGTACAGCAGCAACGGTTCCTGTGGCCTCGGCGCAACTAGTATTGGCGTGGAGGAGAGGTACCTCTTCAAATGTTGCAATGCTGCTTCGGCTTCTGGCGTCCACTCCATCGGGCCCGCCTTTTTCAAAATCTTGGAAAAGGGAAGGGCGCACTCGGCGGACTTGGAAATGAACCGGCTCATGGCGGCAACGCAACCAGCAAGCTGACACACATCCTTGACTCGCTTGGGCACTTCAATCTGCTCTATTGCTTTGATCTTGTCCGGATTGGCCTCTATCCCACGTTGTGACACAAAGAACCCGAGAAGCTTGCCAGACGGGACGCCGAAGACGCACTTCTCAGGGTTCAGCTTGAGATTGATCTTGCGTAGGTTTGCAAATGTTTCTTGTAAATCTGATATGAGGGTTGCCCTGTTCTTGGTTTTGACCACTATATCATCCATATAAGCTTCCATATTTCTATGGAGCTGGGGTTCAAAACCAATCTGGACCGCCCACACAAATGTTGAACCAGCACTCTTCAACCCGAAAGGCATCCGTATAAAGCAATACGTACCACATGGGGTGATGAATGCCGTTTTCTCTTCATCTTCCCTTGTCATGAAGATCTGGTGGTAGCCGGAGTAGGCATCAAGGAATGACAACAGATCACACCCAGCTATGGAGTCAACAATCTGGTCGATGTGCGACAACGGGAAGGGGTCTTTGGGACAAGCCTTATTAATATCTGTGTAATCAATACACAGCCTCCACTTCCCATTTGCCTCGCGCACTACCATCGGATTGGCCAATCACGTTGGATGGAGCACTCCTCTTACCAAACCCGCTGCTTCCAGTTTCCGGATCTCCTCTGTGATGAACTCTTGTCGTTCCAAAGCTTGCTTTCTGACCTTCTGCTTGACGGGCCGCGCATGAGGACAGACAACAAGGTGGTGCTCAATCACCTCCCTGGGAACGCCGGGGATGTCAGATGCTTGCCATGAAACACATCGACATTCGCCCGCAGGAAGGTGACGAGCGCGTCTTCCTATTTGTCGTCAAGGGTGGAGCTTATGGTAAAAGCTCCTCCCGTGCCGTCCTCCTTGACTGAAACCTTCTTGGTTCCCGACGGTGTGGCCCTGGACTTCTTGTTTCTGTCGGCGGAGCTCTCCGGCACGTCCTCGACAGGAGCGCTACACTCCGAAGAGGTGCGCTTGCCGGAGTGGGTGCCTGAGGTCTCACCAGTCTTCTTCTTTTGCCTTCCCGGGGCTCCAGCGGCAGGAGCAAATGCCTTAGCAGTGGCGGCTGCTGCAAGTGCTTGTTGATAGAGTTGGTCAGCGCAAATTAGCGCATCCTTCTTGTCTGATGGGACGGTGATGATCGTCACAGGCCCCGGCATCTTCAGGGTGTTGTAGGCGTAATGTGACGCCGCCATGAACTTGGCCAGCGTTGGGTGGCCAAGGATCCCGTTGTAAGGCAAGGGGATCTTGGCAACGTTGAACACAATCCTTCCTGTCCTGTAGTTCAGATCACTCCCAAAAGTCACGGGCAACGTGACCTTTCCCTTTGGTTGACTTCTTCCCGGGTTGACCCCCTGAAACATGCCCGTCTCTTCGAGGTCTTCATTAGGAATCTGCAATCTCTCGATCACGGCAGGCGAGATTAAGTTCAGACCGGCCCCGCCATCGACTAGCATCTTTGTCACCTTGAGGTTGCGTATTGTTGGTGAAACCAACAATGGCAAGCACCCGACTGCAGTAGTGCGATCAGGGTGATCCTCAGTGTCAAAAATGATAGGTGTGCTGGACCACTTCAGCGGCCTTCGGGCATCAAACGACGGTTCCGCCGCAGTAACCTCACGCGCCCACTGTTTAAGCTGGCGGTGAGAGGTATGCAGCGAGGTGCCGCCATCGACGTACATGGCCTCTGTAGCTTTCTGAAATTCTTGGTCACCAGACTCATCGTCTTCTGCCTTTTTGTCACGGCCCCGGGCGGGCCTCTCCTGCTCTTTATCTTTGCTGCGACGGCCCGCCTGGCCGTCATGCTTCTTGCCGGACCCCACAGCACCGTCCCGGCCTTTCTCCTTGTCCCACCTCTCATATTCAGCCCTCTGCTTCTCAGCAAGGAGCTCAACCTGTCGGCAGTTCTGGAGATCATGGCCTTTGGTGCGATGGATCTTGCAGTATTGCTTGTCGGAGTCTCCTGGCTTCTCGGCAGCCGCCAAGGCCCGACAGGCGATACATCCGGCAATTTCCTTGCCGGGGTCATTTGCCTTGGTTTTCTTGGTGGAGTCGGCGTCATCAGATCCCTCGACGGCAAGCACAACTTTACCTTTGCGCTTCCTTTTGCGGCGCCGACCTTTCTTCACTGGGGCGGCAGTATCCTCATCTGAGGAGTCGGTTTCCACGCTGGCATCTTCGCCGGGGTACTTCCTTCCCTCTTCAGCTCGGGCACATTTGTCAGCAAGAACATAGAGTTCTGCCACATCTTTCACCTTGTTCATTGCCAGTTCTTCGCGCATCTTGCGGTTACGCACGTTCTGATGGAACACGCTGATGATGGCGGCAGGGTGAACATCAGGGATATTGTACTATACCCGGCTGAACCTCTGTATATACTTGCACAGACTCTCGCCTCCCTTCTGGGGAATGACATGCAGGTCGCTGCTTGGCCATGGGCTTGGTGACCTCCAGTAAAGGCGCCCACAAACTCATGGCACAAATCCGACCAGGAGGAAATAGAGTCTACCGGCAAGTGCATCAACCACAACATGGCGTTGGGTTTAAGAGCCAATGGAAAGTAATTCGCAAGCACCTTATCGTCGCGGGCTCTGGCGGCTTGCATCGCGATGGTGTAGATGCTGAGGAACTCAGACGGGTGAGTCTTGCCGTTGTACTTTTTGCCAACATCAGGCTTGAAGGTGCGGTGAGTGGGCCACTAGAACTGCCGCAGCTCACGGGTAAAAGCCGGACAGCCTACCTCGTAAGGTAGGCCTCCAGGGCTCTCCGAGGTCGGGTGGTTCACAGCAGGCCCTGCTCGCCTGTCTGACTAGTGGTGCGCTCCGTGCCGGCGCTTGATAGTGGTTCGAGCGTCTTCATGGGCTCGTTCCTAAAGAACTTGGCGCTGGTCACAGTGGGTCCGCGGGTCAGACGATGCTATGGAGATGGCGTCGCCCACAACATCGCGATGAGCCAGCGCCGGCGGTACCGGATGGGGTAGAGGTGAATGCACCGTGGTCGCGGCGCCACCGACTTTTCTAACACTGGTCCGCGGGACTCCGTCGAAGCGCTGACTCGGGGGCCCCACCGGACTTGGTTCGTCTTTGTTGGCCACCGCAACAAGGCTCCGGCTAGTGGCTCTTCATTTGTCGAGTTTCCCCGTAGTGGGAGGAAAGTCGAGGAGCAATTGTGCGCGCGCCAGGGTCTCTGCTGGCGTCGGTGGCAGCGAAACCTGCATGGATCGCGACGCGCTTCGACTTCTGACCATGTCAGAAGGAGCTCTATCACGACCCCGTGGTCGCATGCCGTTTTCACCAGCGCCTCGGCGAGTGGGCAGGTCTTCTACATCCCGGGAGTGGCGCTCGGGGCTCTTCCCGTGGCGATGCCCGGGATCTTCGGCGTGACTACGCCGTTCGTCGCGCGCTGCCTGGGAGGAGCACGCTGTTGGAGCCGGCGTGGGAGTCATGGAGGCCCTTGCGTCGCCTTCGGGCGGGGTGGCGATGACCCTGGAAGGCCCCGCTCCACCCGCGAAGGGCTTGGCTCCGCCTTTGGATTTGGCGACGTGTGGCCCGTTACCAGGCGTACAAACATCGCCGCCTACCAAACTCCGGCTGCTGGGATGGTGTTGGTGTTCGCGAGCAGCGCCTCGGGTCCTTTCTGTGACCGGTCCGCTGCTCGCCCGCGTCGGGACGGGCTGTCCGGCTTCCGACTGGCCAGCCGCCACCGTCGTCTTCTTCTTGGGCGCCATGACGATGAAGAAGCGCCGAACTAACTGCTAAAGCCGATTCTCACAACTGCGCCCCCTACCTGGCGCGCCAGAGATGTCGGCAGGAACGACACCTACGGGATCACAAGAATCCCTACTGTGGTTAGCGGGGCGCGGGGTCGTGCGAAGAGCGGATCTAATAGGTAGCACACGGTTCGTTTATCTAGGTTCGGGCCACGAGGATGCGTAAAACCCTACTCCTGCTTTGGTGGATTGTATATCTATGTTCTCGAGCTAGCTATGGGGCGTGAGGAGCTCCAAAAAGCCGAATCCTTCTCCTGGTCGCCTCGGGCCTCCTTTTATAGAAAAAGGGGTTGCCACAGTGGCACACAGGAGGTGGAAAGGGTACAGTGATGCGAGGTTATCCCTCGCATTACATGACAAGGCGCATTTAATGCGTCTTGCTTAGGTGTCCTTGCTTTATCGGGGACGGGGGAGAAACCTGTCTCGTCTATCGCCGCTCCTTCTTGTGTCGACACGCGCCCTGGCCAGTGATGCCTGCGATGCCACGTAGGTAGGCAGGCAGCTGAGGTGGCGCAGTGGTGGGTCTTCACGAAGATCTGCATGCCGCCACGCAGGTGCCTGCCCAGCTGGTTGGGTCGGCAGCTGCATGCATGCGGTGGTGGAGGTTTAGTCGGCGTGGGCCTGATGGTGGCCCTGCAGGTGTCCTCGGTAAGGGCCTTGCCGGGGCCCCGGCAAGGGTCTTGCCGAGGCGCCTGCTGTCATCCCCGGCAAGGCGCTTGCCGGGGGCCTTGTGGTCTTCCTCGGTTGGGATCCGGCCAAGGGTTGTCGTCTCCTTAGTGCGTATCTGATATTGAATGTCTTCACGAAGATGTGCATGCCGCCACGGGGATGTCTCCCGAATCCTTGCCCTTTGGGGGCAGTGGACTAAAGGGTGATTTGCTCTGTAGGCGCGGGACGACTCGCCGCGGATCTTGCCGGGGGAGTCCGCTTCGTCCCCTTTGCTCTTCGTGGTCTTGGCCTTGGTGTTGTAGTTCTCTTGAGCTTCGGTCTTACCCTGGCTCACCTCCCTTGCCTTGCTTGGTGTGGTGGTGCCCGTGGCTCAAACTGCCTGTGCACAGTTATAGGGGTGCGAAAAGTGTACCCCTCTTTTTGTACACCGACACGCGTCTGCGTTGACATTCCAGGGCTCAACAGGGCAGCATCTTAGGGATGTTTCTAGCCTTCGTGCATTGGACGGTGTGAGGGTCCCCCTCACAGCTACGTTCGCATGCCTCTCGGCCCGCCGAACGTGGATGTCACCTTCCAACGCCACCTACGGAGCATTCTGGCGGCTCAGGAAGCTAGGCATCACGGTGTCCTGCTGGAGGTCGCCACAGTTCTTTAGGGGCCACCTGGGCCTGCGGAGTCTCCTGAGGCTCAGGACCCTGGCGGCTCATGAGGAGCAACTTCTCCGGCGTACATCTTCAGCTACCCCCGACACCTCTATAGCTACGGTATCAGGTGACTCTTTCGGGCAGAATCATCCCCAAGTCGCATGGGCCTGTCCCTGCGGCGTGTATCCTTTTGCGTCTTTAGCTTACTCTATTGGGACCGCCTCATGGCCTGCATCATCTCCAGGTCGCTCGGGTTCGTCCCAGTGGCATGTATCGTTCTTGCATCTATCTGAACTAGTTGCCTCCTCGCATGAATTGCTCTATAATCACTACTCACCTGGTGCTTGCTCATCACGGCCACCCGTGCTGCTGATCGGTCACATTCTTATCCCGCAACGGGAGACTCACATGCTGGCACGGTGCTTGTGCTCGGGTCAGTCCCTACAACATTGATAAACATGTGCGATCGAGCTCTGGCTCGTGGCCCGCTCTGTGTACGCCACCTCACCAGATCCTCAGTGCCTTCATATTCTCATGGAAGGAGTAATGGCAGGCCAGCAAGCACCGCTATGGGCTACTCTCTCTCTCTCTCTAACACTAACCCATAGGAACCTCTGGAGCCTAGCTGCAGGAGGTCCCACCAGTTGCTCCCTTTCATGCTTTTTTACTTGGGCGTTAAAGGGAGGGCTCCTGAGCATCGCGCCTCTTGAGCTCTTACTGACTCTTCAGCCCTCAACCCCTGGCCTTGACCACGGCATCGCGACCTAGCACAACAGCGGCGGCTAAGCTCGCTCGAGGGTCGGGACCCGAGGACACGGAGCACATAGGAGAGTGTGAAGGGCGGGAGCTGGCATGAACACAACCTGGCAGTATCTCCATCAGTGGCCCACGAACCGGGCGCCATGCAAGGAACCGATCCATGATCGCTAGGATAAGTCACGTATCCAAGGCAACCCAACTCGTGACTTAGGATTCTCGGCCACTGCAGTCTTGCTCCTGCAATGCCACCTTCCTTTTCTACCTTTACAGAGCTGCTTGCACGCCAAGGGGGACCTCTTGAGCTTCGCGCCTCAGGAGCTCTTACCGGACCTCGGGCCACTCACCTCCTGGCCTTGACCATGACATCATGACCTAGCATATCAGCGACAACTGAAGCCTGCCTGGGGACTGGGACCTGTAGGCGTAGAGCACTAAGCTATCGCGAGGACAAAAAGGGGGACAATGCCAGAGCAAGACGTGCAATCACGAATTTCGCAATGAAAATGATATTGATGCAGAAGCATTACAGACACTTTACACACCCCGACGGGGTTCATCTCGATTCCTCGCAGGGAACAACAGAAGGAAGTTTCTAGGAGCCCTATCTACAAGTATCGCCATCGATGCCATCATCAACAGTGGGCCACGAGGGGCTGGTGCCAACCCCATCCAGATCAGTGGTGACAACGAGTGTGTGGGGACTCCGACTCATGAGTCGTGATCACCGAATGCACGTGTACGGCGATCCTAGAGATCAATGCTCACTGAACACACATAAGCTAAGTAACAAGAGTCTTATGTCCATGCATACCGTCTTACACAAATTATGACCATTATGGTCATGTCTTACATAGATAAAGCCACAAGGGCCGAATACCAAATGAACTTAAGCAGCGGAAATCTTCGTTGATAAGTAGAACCCATGCCATCTGCCTTAACCCTACGGGCTTTCTGACTGGGAAACACTGTAGTTCGCATGTTGCTCACCATGGAACTCTTCCTGGAAGCCCTTCTCTTCCATGCCTGGCCAATTAAATAACCAGTGGCAAGCCAATAAGTACTTTGAATGTATTCGCAAGCAACCCATGTTTTGGTTCAAGATACAACAACGAATGATATAGGTAATTTTTTGTAGGAAGCAAATTTTATTGTGCTATGACATTTTCAACAATAAGTAAAACATGCATCATATGAATTCCAGTAACCATAGGGACTGGTTACAGATATCAAGATAAATGGAGTGGGCATCAACCCAACTGAATCATGTCAAGTCCTTTGACTTGACCCAAGTAGTTCACCCCACTTATCCGAACACACACACTGGTCTGTAAACACGTGGATGTAGCCCAAGAGCGGTTACCCAACTGTCCTTGACCGTGGACACGGCTATTCGAATAGTTTTACACTCTACAGAGGTTGCACACTTTACCCACAAGATCCGAGGAACTTTCGTGTCATCCACGACCCACGGTACCTCAAGTACCCGGGGTAAGCACCCAATCACTATCTTTCCCTAGACGACACTAACATAGAGTCCACTCGATTGGTAGTAACCCCCATGCACAACATTTCACATCTTAAAATTGTGGAGCCTCACTCCCATATTCATCACATACCACTGGCACAGGGTACCAACTGTGTGTCCGGTGCCCTGTGAAAACAGTCATGGCCGCCTGCACAACCTCGTCCCGAGAGTGACCTCATGCCACCCCCATCATTAGTAATGTGGGCACCATGCTAGTATCGGCCTAGGTAATCAATAATGCCCTTTCCCATATAAGGGTAGAGTGGTTGTGCATGCAAGGTTGGAATAATGGTCGCAACTTAAACCAATCTGTATTGAAAACAACACACACACTTGCCTTGGTACACCACTTCGTCATCAAGTGGTTACCCGATGGGGTTTTCGCAAAGTTTTTGAAAACAATCTTGCTTCCATCACCATGGATATACCCATCCCCTTTTGCGTAGCTCTACTTAGCATCCTAGCTACTCCCACCCGCACAACCCTCATAGATGGTAGGGTCATGCATCATGCATGTTTCAACGAGGAAAGTATCGGTGGTAAACCACCTCAAGTGGTCTCCACATCCTCGTTACTCCGATGCAAGCAATAAATGTGCTATATGGCGTGCATAAAAAGGGTTTCATAGACATGGTCAAAGGGCTGCTTGCCTGGCTTAGCAAAGTCTTCTGGGTCTTCAAAGTCTTCTGGTCCAACTCCTTCGTCAGCAACGCAATCTATCGCCACAAAATAACAACAAGAAAATAAGGCAATAGTAAAACAGGAAAACCAAAGTGCTTAGAAAAATTTCAACTAATTTTTGTTAAATACTAGAGTGTGTTCTAAGAATGAGAAGATTCCTAGTTTTGGATTTGGAGTCATGGAAATAGTGCTAGGAATTTTCACTAACAGGCATAAATGCTCAAATTCAAATTTAAATTTTCCAAGTGAAGAAAAGTTGGTTTGGTAAGAGTGAAAACAGCACCATTAAATAGTTGGATTATTATTTAATCTCGTGGAATATTTGCAAGTTTAACAGAAAAGAAAAAGGAGAAGGGGCACTGTGCCTGCAGGGCCAGAACAGTCGCAGCGCAGTAGGCCAAGTCAGAGAGGCGTCCCAGCACACTGGTGCACGCGCGCATGCCAGGTTTAAACCTGATGGGCGGGGCCCAGGCGTCAGTGAGAGAGAAAGGGGCGATGGAGAGGAGTGGCTGACAGGCAGGGCCCGCATGTCATCCCTAACCCCGAATCCAGACGGCCGGCGAGCTCACCGGCGACGATGCAGGGCATGACGAGGTCGGGCGAGGGCACGACTAGACTCTTCGTCAATGAGGAGGCACGGCGGAGGAGCTTCAGGTGGCGGCGGTTCCGGCCGTTTCCGGCAGCTACAGAGAGGGGAAACAGGGGGGAAAGGATCAGTGGGGTGCGAGGGTTCTAGATCGGGGCTTAGGAGTAGCGGGGAGAGCTTCTACCGTGCAGATGATGGCGAGCTGCGACATCGGAGCTCGAGCTTGATCTCGAGCTCGAGAGCTTTTGGAGAGGAGCGGGGTGGTGTAGGGGGTGATTAGGGGAGTGAGAGAGCGACTGGTGAGTAGAGGAGGGCTCGGGGAGGCCCTTAAATAGGCGGGCGACTGTCCACCGTGGTCCAGTGCGCTGGTGAGGCCGTTTCCATCGCTATGGGTCATGGGGGATTACAACGAGGTGCCGGGGGTGGTCGTGGGGTTGGTCTAGGGCAAGGGGAGAGAAGGGAGGGAGAGCAGGGGGCCCAGGGGCACCGCGCGTGTGAGCGCGCTCACTGGTGCACTCGGGCGGCTGGCCTACGTGCGAGATGGGGTGAGAGGAGGGAGAAGGATGAGGGGGACCAGCTCATGGCATGTCATGGACGCCGAGGAGCATCATCGGGCGTGTTGGGGAGGCCCGAGGTGGCCCAAGGTGGTTGGCAGGGGGTGGCTACAGTGCCTGGCCGCACTGTAGCGCAATTTGGAGCTTGCATTTGGCATGCCATGGCATTTTGTATGCCTTGTGGGCACGACCACTGATGTCTGGCGGCCCTAGGGATCCAGTAGGAGAGGAGTGGGGTTGAGAGAGAGAGGGAAAGGGGCTGTCCAAAGGGGTAAATGAGGTGGTTTCCCCCTCAATCATTGAGCTGAGATGCATCCATTGTTACTAGAGGTAGAGGAGGACTTCGTGGGGTTGTGGTAAAAAGTTTAGCCCATGGAGATTAGTGGAAGAGGTCAAAGTGAAGTTTTTGGAAAATTGGCAGAAGGTGTTTGTTGCTGGTTTGGGCAAGAAAATGAATTACACTTGTCATGAGACTTAACAAAATGGGATGGCATATAGAAATAGGGTGTTCCACCAAATTTGAGTTCATTTGGGTAAAGTTGCCAATGCAGCTTTTGTAAACCCTAGAAATTCATAGAAATGCCTTTACGATGATCTAGTTAGGCAAAACCATTCCCCTTGATGCACCACTTGGTGTAGTTTCATCCTTTGGGGTTTTGAGCATGTCCACAAAGTTTGGGGTCATTTGGAATAAGTTAGCAATGTAGAGTTATTCAAACTTGGATCCGGACAGAGAGGGTTTTAGGGCACTTTTGTAAACCAAAGTGATTTTGATTGAGATGAAACTTTGCAAGATTAACACATTAACACTTTATGCATATGTGACTTTCTAGAATTTTCTTGGATTTATTTGAAAATATTTCTTATAGAAATATCTCAAATTCTTCAAATGGGCAGAAATGGTTTTGGAGGGTTTTATCCAATATTTTTAACATGACCATGTGTTGAAACTCTTATATATGGACAATATATGTCCTATGAGTTTCCCTAAATTTTCTCACATATTTTGGAAACAGTTAGATAATTTTAACCTCCAGCCTCACGACGATGTCACGGGAGCGGACCGGCCTCTTCTTTGGTGGGAGTGGCCCAGGTTCTTCGCGGGTTTTTTCCCCTTCTCAGCAGCGGAGAACCTCCGTATCGACGCCTTGGGTGTTATAGCAAGAAGGAGGAAGAAGAAGCAAGCAGAATGGAGGAGGAGATGAGTAGCATGGGCTCTGCCCCTCTCCTCATTTATAGCCAGAGGGAGGCAAACCGCCGGCCTCCAGGATCCAAGGTAATTGTCGGGACCCCAATCCTAAGTCACACCGATCTAGCATGTAACACATCATATCACTTTGTGGCCTCACGCACGGTATTCCCACGGGTGCCACCTTACCTGGCCTGGGACCGTTTGCGCCTTTTGTCTCACGTATATGATGGGTTCGCTAGCATCCATATGATAGAGAACCCGGGTCGACATGACTAGTCGTGAACCCAAAGTGGCACTAACTTACAGGGACAAACATACATGACCCAGCAACGAATGTGTCTGTCATCAACGAGTGAATCCGGGCTGTAGCAACTGGGCTAACAGGACTTCGGGAACCCGGGCTATAGCAGGCTAGCAGGACTCTGGTAGACACCGCGTGACATTTCCCCGAAGGGACAGACACAGGAACGAAGAAGGACAGATGCCGGCTAGTCTAAGTGTTCCGAAGCAGTAGCAACTAGGCTAACAGGACTCTGGTAATCCGGGCTTTAGCAGACTACCATGGCTTAGTGGAAGCATTGGACCATATTTCCCCATAAGATAGGCTACCAAGGATAGACAACTAGGTTGTCGGATCCCACACATAGCAATACACGTCACACGTACGCATAACATGAAAGTGTGTGCTGTACAACATGGCATCACAACATAACTCAAACTCATATAGATAAAGGTCCAGAAGAGCCACATAGCATTTAATACAAACAGGGGTCACATGACCCATCATTCAGAGCATACAAGCAACGGAAGCATAACATGTCTGAGTACAGACAACTACAAATGAAAAAGGCTGAGAAGCCTGACTATCTACAAGACCCTCCCAAGGTACAAGATCGTAGCTGAGGTAACAAGCTACTCGTCGAAGTCCAAGCGGAACTACTAGTGAGACAGATGTCTCATCTGCAAAACATAAATTTAGCAAACATGAGTACAAAGGTACTCAGCAAGACTTACATCAGATCCTATCATACATGCATTAGTATCAAGAAGGCAATGTGGGGTTTAGTTGCAGCATGCCAGTTTTGACTCAGTGGCTATCCTGTTCTACGACTACGAGTAAGTTCTTTGAGGTAGGAAAGTGCACACTAGTCCACTAACCACCACATCATACACTACTATGGATTCATTCCCGTCTCCCTACGAGAAGGAAATTCATAGCACTCACACTTGCCTTGAGCATTTTAGAGTATCCACTTTAAGTTGTCTATGTACCACATAAGCATCCAAGAAGTCCATAACCACGGACCCGGCTATTCAAATAGATCATGATAACCCTGTAGGGGTGTACTTCTTCACACACGCTCTCGCCACTTACCGCCATGTACACATCATGTATCTCGGCAACCTTCAAGCGGAAGCTTGGCTAGGGTGTCGGCCACGACTTGACTAACCACGCAAGACTCTAGTCCAGGTTTATAGCCTATTCGGGTTCCATATGTAAGGAGATCCGTCCGGGGTTTCACTCACTGCCCCCAAACGATGTGAGTAGGGTTCCCAAGCCCACCATCCGGGTGCCACTTAGTACACCGTGCCACATGTGCCTAGTCTGTCCCAAGCCCACCCTGCCGGGTGCCACTTGGTAGAAAAATAACACTACCTAGAAACACCAAAAACTAGTTGTGACTCCTAGAAAGAGATCAAGTTGGTTAATAAGTCGAGAGAGCTTGGAGCGCCCGGAGCCCAATGTGTGGTAGTAGCTAGTCATTGGACAACTTACACAGAACTCAGTTCTTAAGGATGGTCCCAATGAGACAACCCACCATGTACTCCTACATGACCTCTCACCGCTACCTTTACCAAATCGCGTTCACACGCTTAACTCTAAGCATCAGAACATGGCATAACACTCCAATTCATTCCTAATGAATCAGACTTGACACAACTCTAAGCAATAGCAGGCATGGCATGGTTGGAACACAACATGGCTCAATCAACTCCTACACATGCTAGTGGGTTTCAACTATTTACTGTGGCAATGACAGGTCCTGCAGAGGAATGGGTTCAACTACCGCAACATAAAATACAAGTTGAATCATTGTTGTCCTAATGCAATAAAAGAGAGCAGGAGCGAGAGAGCGGGATTGTATCGAAATGAACAAGGGGGTTCTGCTTGCCTGGTAGATCAACAGGGGGGGCACTGCTCCTCTGACAGGTACTCTGGAACACTCTCCGGAGCAGGACCTATCAAGAAGGACGGTGTCGATAATCAATTCACAAGCATATGCAACAATATGATGCATGAACATGGCACGTAGATGTGATGTGGTTTGAGCTAATGCAGCTAGCATTCATTTGGATGAATTCCATTTGAACCAAGAATTCAAATGCAACTCCAAGTTAAGTCTTTATAAATGCCATTTATGTGTTTTCACATATACAGTAGGTATAAGTTCATGCATGAAACTAGTACAAATGGATAGATCGAATGTTTTTGATAATTTTTCATATTTAAATTATTTCAATCTGAGGTACGCTTGAATTTCTAGGAATTTTTGAAGTTTATAACAATTTTTGGAATTTCCTGATCCGTTTTAATACCAGAAAAGACAAATTGCGTCAGCATTGCGTCATGTCTGTGTCAACGGGTCAACACCGCTGACAAGGTCAAACCTGGCGTGCGGGGTCCACACGTCAGTGTCACAATTAACTAACAGGGTTAGTTAACACTAATACTAACCTAACTACAAATTAGCTGGGCGGGGCCTGCACGTCAGTGTCAGGGGGAATTAGCTAAACGGTGATTAGCCCTAAGGTAATCACCTGACCCACGGGGCCCACCTGATGGGCCCGCAAGGTAAAACCGGTCAAACCTGCCGGCGTTTAACTACCGGCGAGGCCGAACGCGGCGGAGGGGCATGGAAATCACCCTCCGGCGACCATTCGGGCGGCGGAGACCACCTATGCGAAGGCCAGGCTCGCGCCCATCCAATGGGTCATGCGAGAGACCATGGGGTGGTCGGAGCTCGTCGGAGCAGAGCTCACGGCGGCGGCCGGAGCACGGCCAAGTGCGGGTGAGGTGCTGCGGTGCACGGGGAAGCGAGCAGAGAGACTCTACGGCCTCCTGGCGTCACCAGGAACACGATGACGCGTGCGGTTGCGGGCTGCGATGGCTTGAGCGTCGGCGGCAACATGGACGACGGCGAGAAGCTACGGCCGTGGTGGGGATCGGGGCTACGGCGCGAGAACAGTGAAATGGAGAGAGGGGAATGGAGCAGAGGCTCACATCGATGTTGATGGCGTTGTCAGTGAGCTCGGGGACACACTGGAGGCGGCAGGGCAGCGAAGACGATCTCCGGTGGACGGAGATGAAGACGACGGCGATGGCGGCCCTCCAGGGCTCCCCGGGTCACGTGGCTCAGCGGAGAGGTAGCAGGCGACGGCGCGGATCTCGTGGGCTCGACGGAGGGGCGAGGGGACAGCGAGGAGCGCGTTGGCGGTGAGCTGCGGCGACGGCAGTGCTTCAGCTGCCACGGGAGAGGGTGACAGAGGAGAGGATGAGGGCGAGGGAGAGTGAAAGAGAGGTCACGGGGTTGCATGGCACTCGTAGCGGCCTCCAGCAGCAACGACAAGCAGGAGCTGGCCGAGCGCGTGCGCGCGCGCCGCGGCCACACGCCCTCCTGCCTACTGGCAGGAGGTTAGGGGTGACTGGTGCCTGGGCCTCGTGGGCTGGCAGTCCACTGGGCCAGCCAGGTAAGTCCGGGTAGTTTCTCCCCTTTTTTCTATTTTGTTTTCTTTTCTATTTTCTGACATTTGTTTCTGCTTTAGAAATAATACTAAACTAATTTATTTTCTTATGCCAATTTTTGTAGGAGCTAGTGTTAATATTCCAGAGCTCCTCAACGAGTAGCATAATTTTTGGATATATTATATATATAACATATATATATATATATCCAATGCAAATAATTATGAATTAATTCCAAATGGCCAAAAATAAAAATAAATACTTCTGAGCTCCCAAAAATATTGGTTGGAATTTTACTTCTCGCCAATATTTTCAGAGAAAAACATGAACATTTTCTTGGGCCAAATTGAAGCAAATTTTATCTGGGTTATTTCCAGAAATGATTTCTGAGGGTTTCACAAATCCCCATTTCAGATTTAAATGAAATTTAAACATGATGCACACATGACCAGCTAGTCTAGGTCATACCAGAACTAGGGATGTGACAGTAATGATGGTATTCTTCTGCATGCAGTAGGGTCTCATCAAGTCAGGCATTTGCCAAGGCAGTGTAGGGAAGCGGAGATGCCCACGACCTACAAATCGCCACGCGTCAATCAAGGACGCAGGTGGTTGGGGCCTATGGCACTACACACTTGCCCTTTGGCTTTGCCTCGAAGCCAAGTCCGAGCGCGCCTTGGGCCCGGGGGCTACTGTCGGCGTCCTGGGAACTAGGGTACCCAGACCTGCCTTCCTGCGGCCCAGGGCATGGCTCCACCAATGGTCTGGTACGACCCATCTGCATTACCAACCACTCAATACCTTCGTGAGGGGCCAAGCCTCGCGAGGCGGCCGACACCAAGAACTCCCAGGGGCGGCCTCGCTAGGCTGGCTCCTGAGGAGCGGAGATATCCATGCAAGGGACACGTCACGAGGTCCGCATGACGTGTGCCATGACGACCAAGGCCAGGCGGGTGCCAGCGGGCACAGAGTGCCAGCTTCCTCTTGTGTGCTAAGGAAGCAGGGGCAGGCGAGGAGTCCCGAGTCGTCACACAAAGGTTTCCATATCGGTGCAACAAAACCAAGACCAGCAGGACGGCAGGACGGAGGTCACTGTGGAGCCCACGATGGTGTCACCACTAGAGCCTTTGGTAGGCGAAGACCACCTTTTGTCAGGATAACTTGTACTAGTTGTCTCCCTTTTAAAATGGCCGTTGTGGGATGCCTTCCCTCCTAAACATTTGGGAAGAGGATCAGGGCCTCTATAAATAGGACTAGCCACCATTGTAGTGAAGGATCGGCTCATCTTGGATCAGATTCACTCCACCAAGGCCATCTCACCAGCTCGAGCTCAAGTACACCTATCCTCAGGAGGCTAGTTTATCCTTAGCCCAGGAGGCAATCCACCACACCACAGTGGAGTAGGGTATTACACCACAATGGTGGCCCAAACCAGTATAAACTCTCGTGTGTCTTGTTCCTTGGGTTCGGCGAGCTAGGCCTTGAGATCGTTGCGAGAGAGAGCTAGGGAGAGATCTTCGTGCATGCACCAGTGTTCGAACCTCAAGGGTTTGCCAGAACCCGCGATCTGACACTCGGCTTGCATGTTGTTCCTCATGGCTGATGGCATGGACGAGCACATCATTGACATGCGGATCCTCAAGAAGGTGGAAGGCTTCCGACAGCACTGGATCTTCATGGATGCGTGCCAGTACAACCCTCTTCTCGAGGCCCAGGAGGCATCCGCGGTGCAGAGCTCCGGGTGGGAGAACTTGAGCCTGTCATGGCAAGGATGCAGGAGCTGCGAGCCAACGGCCTCACCGTGGGCATGATCGCCAAGGAGTTTGTGCGCAAGGGCATTGCTCCCCTCTAGAAGAACACGCGACCGGTGTGGACCCACTCCGTCCTGGAGGATCCGATGAGGCTGAGCGCCAACCGCCTTGCGCCATAGGTGTTGGACAAGCTGGCGGGCATGTTGTTTGCCACTGAGATGACATCCCCCCAATCGATGCACCCCTAATCTATTACTGCAAGAACCAGGAGGATGTGCGAGTGTGCATGTCATGGTTCGACTAATGGGAGCTCGTGCACGAGGGCCTTGCGGGGCAGTGCGACAACACCTTTTAGGTGTTGCCTAGCTCAAGAGGTGGCGAAGACCTCAGGGTGAGAGCACGCGATGATGAGGAGAGTGAGGCACGGTGCCACTGCATGGTCGCCACCGCCTTCTGGTTGAAGTCAGTGACGAGCATGCTGATGACCTTGAGGGGTTCCTGATCATGCCCTCCTAAGTAGCGCCTCTGAAGGACAAGGGGGCCCTTCCCAAGGGCGACGAGCCTTGCACAGATGATGTTCCTGCCGAGGCCCCAGGAGGGGGCTTCGACGGAACCAATGGAAAACCCTCGAGAGCCGGCCTGAGCGGGCCCTGAGGGGGCGGCAGCTCCGGCAGGGTGTTAAGGGACAGTGGGTCCCCATGGATGAGTAGGTCCCCTAACTCTACCACTTCCCTTTTGTGCTTACCATTTCCCTTGTCTGATATAGGGGATGAGCCTCCCTGGTGGTGTAGGGCTCTTCCACCAAAGAAGAAGGCTCTCGAGGCAGAGGGGGCCGCGAAACAGCCCACGCCCCCGCTAGGTGTGGGGGCCGAAGGGCCACTAGCACCCCTGCCAAGCTTACAGATGCATGGGGTAGAGGACAAGGGAGAGCGTGCAACATCCCGTATGTCGGCATTCTGTGACCAGGGGTACCCAGACCCATCTACTTGCGACCCAGTGCGTGGCTCCAACAACGGCCCGACACGGCCCAACTCCAAGTCTTCACAAGCAAGACCCTCGTGAGGGCCCCTGCCTCGTTTGGTGAACGACACCAAGTCCTCTCGAGGAGCGGATATCAATAGGAAAGTTTCCCACCTCGCGAGGAGTGCGGTGACATGAGCCATGATGACCAAGGCTAGCAGGGCACAGTCCAGGATAGTTTCCTCTTTGGTGCTCAGGAGGCAAGGACGTACGCAGATTCCCAAGGAATCCCCCAAAGGTTTCCATTCCAGTGGAACGAGACCAAGACCATGAGCTTAGCAAGATGGAGGTCACTACCAAGCCCACCACTACATCACAACCAGAAGCTTTGCAGGCGAAGACGACCTTTAGTCAGGATAGGATGTACTCTTGTCCCCCTTCCAATTGTGGTTGTGGTATCCCTTCCCACCTAAGCTACGAGGGAAGAGGACCAAGGCCACTATAAATATAGACTAGTCTCCACATTAGAGAGGGGATTAGATCCTTCGGCCATTGACCCTCCTGAGGCAGCTCACACTTATACTAGTTCATACTTATCCTCCTCACGAGGCAATCCACCACAAAGCAGGAGTAGGGTTTTACACCACAAGGTGGCCCGAACTTGGGTAAATCACTGTGTCCACTTCTTCTGGTTTAGTCGAACGAGACAAGGCCAATTAGTGTCCAGGGAGAAGTACCTTAGCTATATCCTTCTCACACGCTCCCGAGTTCGAACCTTGTTAGGGTCCACGGAGCCCCAATTCTGACATTTGGCGTGCCAGGTAGGGCCGTACCAAAGTTCGTCCTTCTTCTTCACTCCATCATACCTTTGTCGCTCCTGTGGCTGACGCCTGTCGACTCCGCGCCCAATGCGGGGCTGCTCGTGTCGCCTAGACGACACCCGTGGGCCGCTGTGCTCCCCGCCGCTCTGCTTCTCCGATGGCCAATGCCGCCACTGACCCTACGACCGCGAGTAGCAGGACTCGTTGCTACCGCCCTCCATGCAACGTGATGGCCGAACCACCACGCCTTTCCTCACTCCCGCCACGGCGTCGTCTTCCGATGTTTGCCGCGGGCCGGCGAATGCATAGGCCGCACTTCTCATTACACGTGAGATGATGTGCGACCGCCCTGCTTACGAGGGCTATGATGCCTGGCTTGGTCGCATCACCGAGCTCGTCAATGCTACAGGCGAGGCCCGAGCACCTTCCCAGCCGATCTGTCCCCCGCCATCTCATGCGGGTGATGTGGCTCATGGCGCGCCTCCTCCCCTGTGCAGCGCCGGCACCGAGCCGAGGTGTGACGTGTGTCCGCACGACCCACCACGTGGAACACCAGCACTGGCCTAGGTTAAGGCTAGCTGCCAGGTTGTGCAGCAGCCGCGTACGATACGCTTGCGCTCCCGGCGCCGCGGTGCCAACATGAAGATCGGGAAGCTGTGGAGGCTGCAGCTCAGGGGCGTTAGGACCATGCCCCTCGCACAGGCCGTACCTGTGAGCGGGGCAGGCTGTGGGGCCATCACCCGAGAGCTGTGCCGCATCGTCTGGCCAGGCAAGTTCAAGCCAGACCTGCCTCGGCGCTACGACGACATCTTTGACCCTCTAGAGTTCCTCCAACTCTACTCGCTGAGCATCAAACCAGCAAATGGCGATGACAAGCTATCGAGGAAGAGGACCAAGGCCACTGTAAATATAGACTAGTCTCCACCATAGAGAGGGGATTGGATCTTTCGGCCATTGAGCTCTCCTGAGGCAGCTCACACTTTTACTAGTTCATACTCATCCTCCTCACGAGGCAATCCACCAGAAAGGAGTAGGGTTTTACACTGCAAGGCAGCCTGAACTTGGGTAAATCACTGTCACCACTTCTTCCCGTTCACTCGAACCCGACAAGGCCAAGCCATGAGAAAGTGACCAAGCAGCAGTAGCTTAGCTAGATCCTTTGTACGCGCCACACAGTTCGGACCTTGTTAGGGTCCGTGGAGCCCCGATCCTGACATTTGGTGCGCCAGGTAGGGGGTGTGCCGAAGTTCTTCCTTCTTTTTCGCTCTGTCCTGGATTAGTTAGTCCCATGGCTGACACCCATTGAGTCCGCGCCCAGCGCCGCGCTACTCATGTCGCCGAGACAACACCTGCTAGCCTCTGTGCTCCCTGCCACTCTGCTTGTCCCATGGGCAATGGCGCCACCGACCCTGCCGACCGTGAGCAGTAGGACGCCCTCCATGCAGCATGATGGCCGCACCACCATGCCTTCCCTCACTCCCACCATGGCGTCATCTTCCCACGTTCGTCGCGGGCTGGTGAATGCGTAGGCTGCACTTTTCATTGTGCATGAGCTGTTGTGCTACCACCCTGCCTACGAGGGATATGATGCCTAGCTTGGTCGCATCACCGAGCTCGTCAATTTTGCATGCGAGGCGTCGGCGCCTTCCCAGTTGATCAGTCCCTCGCCATATCGTGCGGGCGACATATCTCATGGCATGCCTCCACCTCCTCCCCTACGCATCACCGACACCGAGCCGAGGTGTGATGCGCGTCCGCACGACCCGCCACGTGGTGCACCAGCATTGGCCCGGGTTGAGGCCAGCTGCTAGGTTTTGCAGTAGCAGCGTACGATGCACCTGCGATCCCAGTGCCGTGGCGCCAACACGAAGATCGAGAAGCTCTGGAGGCTGGAGCACGGGGCACATCAAGACCATGCCCCCTTGCACAGGTTGCGCCTGTGAGCGCGGCAGGCTGTAAGGAAAGCACCCGAGAGCTACGCCGTGTCGTATGGCCGGGCAAGTTCAAGCCAGACCTACCCCTCCCTACAACGGCATCCCTGTCTCTGCAGAGTTCCTCCAGCTCTACTCGCTGAGCATCGAAGCACGAAATGGTGATGACAAGGTCATGGCGAAATGGCGATGACAAGCTATGAGGGAAGAGGACCAAGGCCAGTATAAATATAGACTAGTCTCCACCATAGAGAGGGGATCAGATCCTTCGGCCATTGAGCTCTCCTGAGGTAGCTCACACTTGTACTAGTTCATACTCATCATTCTCATGAGGCAATCCACCACAAAGCAGGAGTAGGGTTTTACACCGCAAGGTGGCCTGAACTTGGGTAAATCAGTGTGTCCACTTCTTCTTCCCATTCACTTGAACTAGACAAGCCAATCCATGAGGATGTGGCCAGGGAGCACTAGCTTTGCTAGATCCTTCGCAGACGCCCCAGAGTTCAAACCTTGTTAGGGTCCGCGTATCCCCGATTCCAACATTTGGCACACCAGGTAGGGGCGTGCCGAAGTTCTTCCTTTTCTTCGCTCCATCCTAGCTTCGTCGCTCCCATGGCCGATGCTCGTCGAGTCCACGCCCAGCACCGGGCTGCTCATGTAGCCTAGACGGCATCGGTGGGCCGCTGTGCTCCCCGCCACCCCCCTTCTCCCATGGCCAACACTACAACCTCCCCTGCCGCCCGCGAGCAGCAGGACTCATTGCTGCTGCCCTCCGTGCAAAGTGATGGCCGTTCCACCACGCCTTCCCTCACTCCCGCCACGACATCATCTTCCCACGTTCGCCACGGGCCGGCGAATGCGCAGGCCACACTTCTCATTGTGTGTGAGCTGCTGTGCTACCACCCTGCCTACGAGGGCTATGATGCCTGGGTTGGTTGCATCATCGAGCTCGACAATGCTACAGGCGAGGCCCCAGTGTCTTCCTAGTCGCTCCGTCCAGCACCTTCTCGTGCATGCGATGTGGCTCATGCCGCGCGTCTGCGTCCTCCACTGCACAGTGCTGACACCAAGCTGAGGCATGACGCGCGCCCGCACGACCCGCCGCGTGGAGCACCAACACCAGCCCGGGTTGAGGACAGCTGCCAAGTTGTGCAGCAGCCGCATAAGACACGCATGCGCTCCCGGTGCCGCCGTGCCAACATGAAGATCGTGAAGCTTTGGAGGCTGCAGCGCAGGGGCGTCCGGACCATGGCCCCCTCGCACGGGCCGCGCCTGTGAGTGCGGCAGGCTATCGAGAGCTATGATGCGTTGTCTGGCCAGGCAATTTCAAGCCAGACCTACCCCCATGCTACGATGGCATCCCTGACCGTACAGAGTTCCTCTAGCTCTATTCGCTGAGCATCGAAGTAGAAAATGTCGATGACAAGTTTATGCTGAATTGGTTCCCCATGGCTCTCAAGGATGGCGCGCCCTCCTTTCTCATGCATCTCCCGGAGGGGTTGATCGCCTCGTGGGATGAACTCCGTGAGTGCTTCATCGCTAGCATCCAAAGCACCCGTGACTGTGCCTTCACTGTCAACGACCTGCGGCACGTGAAGCAACAGCCAGGCGAGACTCTCTGCAAGTACATTCAGCACTTCACCCAGGTCTGCATCAAGGTCCCGAAAGCCTTGGACTCGGCCGTCATCTCGGCGTTCACCGAGGGCATCATGGCTGTCAATATGAGTGAGGACCTCTCCATCCACGATAACCCGTGCTCGGCGCTGGAGATGTTCAACTTGGCGGACAGGTGTGCCAGGGCCGAGGAGGGCCGCCTCTCCCTCCTCAAGCACCCAGATGTCAACCCTGAAGACAAAAAGGCCAAGGCCGTGAAAGTGAAGCACAAGGACCCATTGTGCTGGCAACAGAGCCCGAGATGAAGTGCAGCCGTTATCGCGATGAGCCCACCAAGGATAGCTACCCGCTCTGCGTCGTCCACAACATTCACACCCACAACACCGACGACTGTTAGGAGCTCAGGGCGCTTAGGGACGAGCGCTTGAGCCGCCACCCCGACTGCAGCAATCGTGGCTTTGTCCATGGAGCAGGCCGTGATGGAGGCTACTGGGACAACCGCAACCCTTCCCTGGCCTGGCGTGACCAGCCTCACGAGGGTGGCTGGTGCGATCAACCTCTCGATAGCCCTTGGCGCGAGAAGCCTAGTGAGGTCCGTCCTTAGGGAAACGCTGGACTCCCTCCACTTTCACCGTCACCAAGGAGGAACAATGGCAACAATTAGGACGAGGGGACTAGGGGCTATCAGGAGCCTCGCGCGATTGCCTGCATCCTCGGTGGTGCCCACGCACCCGCCTTAAATCACATCTTCATGCAGTTTTCTCGTGAGGTGAATGTGGCCCTCCTGAGGCTTGAGGCTGTGCGCCCCCTCAGGTGGTCGCAGTATGCCAGCACCTTCAACTCCAAGGATCTCCTTAGGTGCGAGGCCACTGCTGGAGCACTCCCCATGCTCTGCATGCCCACCATCAGCAATGCCTCCGTCAGCAAGACTCTTATCAATGTCGGTGTTAGTCTCAATGTGCTCTTTGTAGAGACCTTCGAGACACTTCTGGTGCCATATGATCAGCTCATGCCCACCAGGCCATTCTCTGGGGTGATTGACAACCCTACTGTCCCCCTGGGTCAAGTGCGCCTCCCTGTCACCTTCGGCAAGCGCAAAAACTACCACATCGAGCTCACCAACTTCGACGTGGCCCAAATTGGCCTCTCGTACAATGCCATCCTTGGATAACTTGCCCTCGCCAAGTTCATGGCAGCAACTCATCATGGCTACCACGTCCTCAAGATGCTAGGGTGCGGTGGCACCATCACGGTCGCCTGCGATGAGAAGAATGCAGTTTTCTCCCTTGAGCATGCCTACCGTACCGCAACGGCCAAAAACTCTGATGACGAGGGTGGCATCCAGCCTCCCGAGGCTACCCCCGCTGTCGGTGTCAAAACCGGCGGATCTCGGGTAGGGGGTCCAAAACTGTGCGTCTAAGGCTGATGGTAACAGGAGGTGGGGGACACAATGTTTACCCAGGTTCGGGCCCTCTCGACGGAGGTAATACCCTACTTCCTGCTTGATTGATCTTGATGATATGAGTATTAAAGAGTTGATCTACCACGAGATCGTAGAGGCTAAACCCTAGAAGCTAGCCTATGATTATGATTGTTCTTCTCCTACGGACTAAACCCTCCGGTTTATATAGACACCAGAGGGGTCTAGGGTTACACAGAGTCGGTTACAAGGGAGGATATCTACATATCTGAATTGCCAAGCTTGCCTTCCACGCAAAGGAGAGTCCCACCCGGACACGGGACGAAGTCTTTAATCTTGTATCTTCATAGTCCAACAGTCCGGCCAAACTATATTGTCCGGCTGTCCGAGGACCCCCTAATCCAGGACTCCCTCAATAGCACCTGAACCAGGCTTCAATGACGATGAGTCCGGCGCGCAGATCGTCTTCGGCATTGCAAGGCGGATTCTTCTCCAAATCCCAAGTACCTGCCGTAACGAGTAGTGTATGGCTACCCATGAATGTTGTGCTCCTCGGCTTTTGTGCTTCAATAATGGTTATCTTCCACATGTCGAGCGAATGCAAGAAGTCGGGGCATTTTTACATTTGCCACCCTAACCATGTAAGTAAATCATCTATTTAAAGAGACGGGGATCCTCAGATCCAGATCACACCATCCTCCCATAGCGAGTATCCATCGGAGCGCGTCCGAAAAAGTCCATCCCATCATGGCCGGTCATCGCAGCTCCTCCTCTTGCTCCCGTAGCACTAAGCCAGGCAATTGGGAGAAGTGTTCTGTCCCCCACAGCCAATTAGTAGAATTACAGACCCAGGGGTTTCTCCCTCCTGTGTATATGGTCCCCGTCCGAGCCGGACTAGCCACATTTAATGGCGGGGAGCAAGCGGAGAGCTTTCCCAACCCATCCAGGGGGAGCGGGTATGCCTTGTCCCTTACTTATTGAGGGGACTCGAATTTCCAATCCATCCATTCCTCCGTGGGCTCTTGGAGTTCTACAGCCTCTAGCTGCATAACTTTACTCCCGCCTCCATATTACACATCGCTGGCTATGTCGCCTTTTGCGAGCTGTTTCTATGCTGCGAAGCTCATTTCGAGCTATGGAAGAGGCTATTCTGCCTCGTACCCCATACATAGGAGGGGTCAATATATCAAGCGGGCGGAGCCGAAATATGGTGCGTCGCCGGTACCGGATACCTGTCCGGTACTCCGAAGAAGACATCCGAAGACTGGCCTTCAGAGTGGTTTTATATGGAGGACGTCCCCCATCAGGACCCCATTCAGATGGGGCTTCCTGAGTTTAATAATGCCCCTTTGAAGAAACTCCGCAGCTGGCGCCCTCGGAGCCCCTAGGAGGAAGATAATAGAGAGGTCCTTTAGCTGATGGGCAGGATAAAAACGCTGGCCAAATCAGGACTAACAATAGTCGAGGTTACGTCAAGATGTATAATGCGGGGGGTGCAGCCACTTCAGTATCGGCAGAAACCCATGTGGCACTTTAATGGAGAAGACGATGTCACCCGCTGCGGTCGTAAAGATCTGGACTCCGCCGCTGCTCTAGTGAAAATACTGTCCGATTTGTAGAAAGGAGAGGAAGAGGAGTTCATCTGCATTAAGCCACGGGATGGATTCTCCATGTACAACCCCCCAAACTGGGTGTGCTGCTACCTTTTACTCCAGACCTTCCCACATTATTCATCATAAATATTTACCATGCTATTTCATAGCAGGAACTCCGAAAAGCTGTGAGTGAGGTCCACAGCCTGTCTGTACAGCCAAAGGACCCTGACCGGGCCCTCGACCCCGAACTCGAAGAAGATCCGGACATATTTGTGGAGCTCGTCGACAGGACGTTCTATCAGTTAAGCTGCAACGGTGCCTTGGTGGCCATCATAGCTGATTATCCTGGCCTGCTCCCTGCATCGCGTGTAAGTAAAACCGGAGTCACAACTTCCGAGAAGGATCCCTTTTTTGCACCTCACCCACCGCACACGTATTGCGTCTTACAGGGAAGGCACTCGGGGCGCCATGCCGAACCCGCGGTGACTCATCAACAAGGGGCACCGAAGCCGGGTAGGCTTAAAAGGAAGGCGGTCAGGACTGAAACGCCGTTGTAGAGGTATGAAAAAAACCCCTGCTCCGTGGTTGTTGTCTTTAAAATATAATAATGTCCATGGTTCCTGGCAGAAAAAACGCTCGCCGGACCTTGTCTAGAGAGCCTGCCCGCCACGCCTCCACCAGCCGGACTCCAGAGCCGGACATAGTGGCATATGCTAACGTGCGGACAACACCAGATGTTCCTCCTACAGAGGATGCGGATAGGCTGTCCGCTACAAATTCCAAAGTGGACAGTGCCATGAATCACAAGCGTCACCGGGTCGTACTCCGCGACCCTGGTTTCTCCGAAGAGGCGTTCGATGCCTTCAACTCAGGAGACGCGTACATCCGAGCTGCTCAAAATGGCCTTGCCAGAGCCACGGACCAGTATGTAAAGGTTATATAAGAAGAAAATCTGATAATTATGTATATCAGTAGCCCCTGAGACTTGAAACAGTTGTCACAACTGATTTAAGGATCATTACATGCGTAGGTTCTTACGGAGAAGAATACCTAGTTGTCTCAAGATCTGGAGGAGTGCAAAGCCCAGCTACGGGTCGCAGTTTCCAGAATGGAGGAGTCCAAGAAGGCCCCATCTGGTAATACTTATCCTGATCGAAAAGAATGAAATGACATGTACCCGTTACTATTTGGCACGCATGCAAATCTAACAATAGATTCTGCAGATGATCCCTGAGTGAATCTGAAGATCGTGCGAGGGGATGAGCAACATGCTCAACGACAACTAGAGGCTGGCGAGCGTGTGCTTACACGTGTTAGGCGGGAAAAAACGATCTCCAAGATGACAATACCCGGCTGGGCGTTGAACTGAAAGATGTTCGGGCCCAGCTAGCTGACTCTGTAAAGGAGAATAAGAGGCTTCGACGCGGCATTTTAAGTAAGTTCTTGAACGAAGTTGTATACAGTTCGACGAAGAAACTCGCTAACAGAGTTATATCTGTAGGTATGCTGACGGGTCGTCCTGAAGAGGAGATGCCCGGATCTACGGGCGATCTTCTGCAAGAGCTCTCACAACTGCATGAACAAGTTTGGCAGGTGATGCAGGGCATTGCCCAAGCCTTGTGGCCATCCACCTCCCTGCCAAAAGGCATAGGGGAGCTCGTAGAGATGCTCAAGGGAGCGCGGCGACGCTTCCGATTATGGAAGATATCTGCCTGCTGACAAGGTGCAAGGGAAGCCTGGGCCATGGTGAAGACGTGATATACCAAGGCTGACCCGAACCACATGGCCGAGGTCGGACCTGTAGGGTCTTATGGGAAAGTGATCCCCGTTAGTTTGGTATATGACCAGGTAAAATTAGCCGCAAAGTATTCCCAACAGGATTGTAGGCTAGATAGCCTGTTGGATGGTATTGAAGAAGAATTTAGTCAGTCTAAGTGACTATGTACTTCAAGTGACATATTTTGTCCCTAGCCGGATTGTAAATCACTTGTCATGGCGGACCTTTTCGCTTCGACCTCCGGACCCGATAGTCCGGAGTGAATCCGAATACCCGCTCAGTTATGTAAAAACCGGGGTACGCGTGGAAACCAGGCGTAGGGGTCATAAGTGCTTGAACAGACAAGTATGCAACTAGCTATGTTATATTACATGGATAGTAAGAAATATCTTCCAGGGAGAATAGTTCCATTAAGGGTTCCTTTCCCTGGGTACGCATGCATTAATGTGCATGCCCGAACTGCGAAAAGAGACATAGGATATAAACATCTGGGGGCATTTATTGCAATAAGTAAAAGTCATCTTTTGTTCACCGACCGAATATTCCCTTAAGAACGCTAGCTTTCGGCTTCACCCAGTCCGAGGTACACATCCGGCTGACCCGGCAGTGACAATCATAGAGGTGCTCCACTTATGCCCTAGCCAAATTAACAGGAACATAGGGCATAAACACAAGAGCCAGGCAACCCAGCTTGGCCAAAGCGTAAGTCATATCGATGCATATAATGGCGAAGAAAAGGTACATATGGAAAAACGCATATGTGGTAAGCTTGATGCTCAAAGGATAATAGCAAGCTTCTATACGAGAAGCCCCCAGGTATAATGAGGGAGGTGCTCGGGCACCACTTGGAGGCGTGCTTTGACGCGCACCCCCTCAAGCAAGGAGCAGGGCGCGAGGCGCCAGGAGCACGAGAATACAACACCAAGGCGATCGAGGAACTTCATGAAGCGTAAGCCATGCGCACTGAGCGTCGCACCGCGAGTTTCGCTCATGCAGCTGCCGCCCCTGACGCAGGTGGCGAGCTGCGCATCTGCGTCAACATCCCGGGCTTCAATAGGGCCGCTTCGCAGGACCTCTTCTAGCCTTCCTGTGTCGGCCGGAGTGGGAGCTGCCCCTGCAATTACATGTGCATGTCGTTCGGTCCGCTGAATGTCGGCGCCTCGTACAAGCGGCTCGCGTAGCGGGCGATGGAGTCTAATGAGGCCCAACGCTCGGCGATGGCGTCTCACGAGGTCCCAGACCCTCGCAAGCCCCCTGGCCCTCATGAGCCTCTCAATCATCCGGAGCTGCCTGGCTCGTGATGGGCGAACCTCCACGACACGCTTCTTCAGCTTCCTCACTGCTTCTGCAACACCGGTGCTAGGTGACTTTTTGGTTTGTTCAATTGAGGGCGCCCCTTGGGTTGTGTTATCCTCAGGATGCATGGGCCCGACCCTGCAGTTGCGCCATTCCGTTCATGTACCCCGAACCAGTTATGCTTTCATAAGTTATTGTGGCTATTAACTCCGCGTCTGATATGACATCACTTCTGGAGTCGCCACCTCGCGGGGCCCCGTCTTGCCAGCTCTCCTCCTGGGCATCCCATGAGAGGGGGCTACCGGCACGACGCTTGTGCTCGGGTCCATCCTTGCAGCGTCGATAAATCTAAGCGACCGTGCTTTGGCTCACGGGCCGCCCCATGCATGTCACCTCGTTCGGTCCTGATACGTCTCCAATGTATCTATAATTTTTTATTGTTCCATGCTATATTATATTCTGTTTTGGACATTATTGGGCTTTATTATACACTTTTATATTATTTTTGGGACTAACCTATTAACCGGAGGCCCAACCTAGAATTGCTGTTTTTTTTGCCTATTTTAGGGTTTCACAGAAAAAGAATATCAAACGGAGTCCAAACGGAATGAAACCATCGGGAACGTGATTTTCGGAATGAACATGATCCAGAGGACTTGGACCCTACGTCAAGCAATCAACGAGGAAGGCACGAGGTAGGGGGGCGCGCCTAACCCCCCCTCCCAGGCGCGCCCTCCACCCTCGTGGTCCCCCTGTTGCCCCACCGACGTACTCCTTCCTCCTATATATACCTACGTACCCCCAAACTACAAGATATGGAGCCAAAACCCTAATTCCACCGCCGTAACTTTCTGTATCCATGATATCCCATCTTGGGGCCTTTTCCGGAGCTCCGCCGGAGGGGGCATCGTTCATGGAGGGCTTCTACATCAACACCATAGCCTCTCCGATGAAGTGTGAGTAGTTTACTTCAGACCTACGGGAACATAGTTATTAGCTAGATGGCTTATTCTCTCTTTTTGGATCTCAATACAAAGTTCTCGCCCTCTCTTGTGGAGATCTATTCAATGTAATCTTCTTTTGCGGTGTGTTTGTTGAGACCGATGAATTGTGGGTTTATGATCAAGTTTATCTATGAACAATATTTGATTCTTCTCTGAATTATTTTATGTATGATTGGTTATCTTTGCAAGTCTCTTCGAATTATCAGTTTAGTTTGGCCTACTAGATTGATTTTTCTTGCAATGGGAGAAGTGCTTAGCTTTGGGTTCAATCTTGCGGTGTCCTTTCCTTGTGACAGCAGGGGCAGCAAGGCATGTATTGTATTGTTGCCATCGAGGATAACAAGATGGGGTTTATATCATATTGCATGAGTTTATCCCTCTACATCATGTCATCTTGCTTAAAGCGTTACTCTATTCTTATGAACTTAATGCTCTAGATGCATGCTGGATAGCGGTCGATGTGTGGAGTAATACTAGTAGATGCAGGCAGGAGTCGGTCTACTTGTCTCGGATGTGATGCCTATATACATGATCATAGCTAGATATTCTCATAACTATGCTCAATTCTGTCAATTGCTCAACAGTAATTTGTTCACCCCCCGTAAATACTTATGCTCTTGAGAGAAGCCACTAGTGAAACCTATGGCCCCTGGGTCTATTTTCCATCAAATTAATCTTCCAACACTTAGTTATTTTTTTTGCTCTTTATTTTACTTTGCATCTTTATCATAAGAAATACCAAAAATATTATCTTATCATATCTACCAGATCACACTCTCGTAAGTGACCGTGTAGGGATTGACAACCCCTTACCGCATTGGTTGCGAGGATTTATTTGTTTGTGTGGGTGCGAGGGACTCGTGCGTGGCCTTCTACTGGATTGATACCTTGGTTCTCAAAAACTAAGGGAAATACTTACGCTACTTTGCTCCATCACCGTTTCCTCTTCAAGGGAAAACCAACGCAGTGGTCAAGAGGTAGCAAGAAGGATTTCTGGCACCGTTGCCGGGGAGGTTCACGCAAGGCAAGTCAAGATTTGACTCCCGACAATGAGTCACTTGTGGCGCCGTTGCAAGTCAAGACATACCAAGTACCCATCACAGACCCTTATCTCCCACATTACATTATTTGCCATTTGCCTCTCGTTTTCCTCTCCCCCA
This sequence comes from Triticum aestivum, assembly GCF_018294505.1. NCBI lineage: Eukaryota > Viridiplantae > Streptophyta > Magnoliopsida > Poales > Poaceae > Triticum > Triticum aestivum. The sequence goes on from NC_057803.1 coordinate 243,881,846, forward strand.
CTTCATCCTTGCCGTTTTATTCGCCCTCTCTCTCTCTCTCCATCCTCCCTCTCTTTCTCTATTTGCCTCTTTTTGCCCCTTGCACTTTCTGCCATTATGTCTGAAATCGGGGAAATTATTTTCGATATGGACAATAATAATATCATGAAAAATTCTGATGCTCCTGCTGAAGAACCCCCTATCTTACATACAGAAAAATTCCGTATTGGTAGTGGTAATATTGTTGGAAAAGGAGTTATCCAAGATTTCTTTACTTGTGTCAGTGCTTTGCCTTCTATGGGTAGTTCTATCCTTCATAGAACTAGTTGTCTTGTGGACACTATCGCCTTACTTGTAGTTGAACTTGAGAGACAATTTATGCACATGCATCCTTGCATACAAGGGATTTTCTTAGAATCTTCTAATATTGAGCATTCTTCTGTTAAGCGTGCCGCTACTATCTTTTTGTCTCATGAGTTTAGATTCATAATAAAAGAGGACAAAGAAATCTTTGCGCATTATAGGGTGGACGCTTGCCGTCCTCCCATAGAGGCTATCCTTTTTGATCAATAAGAAATAATGCGTTTTCAATCTCTAGACTATGTTGCTTTCAATGAAAATCTTAGAAAAAGGGTTCCTACCAATGTTCTAGTTGATAGAGTTTCTCAACTTAATGATGATTTGGCTATTCGAAATAATGAACTAGGATATTCTCTTGAGTATAGGCTCACAAAGTTCTGTCAAAAGAATGCTTACAATGATGAATTGGTTGTGCAATATGAAGGGCCAAAAGAGGAACCTATACCTCCCAAAGTTGATCTTGGGGACTTTTGTGCCATTAAATTTAGCCCTTTTGATTACTTTTTCTTGCCACAAAGAAAACTTGCTACCGAACTTAGAGAATATGAAATGAGTTTTGATGATCTATCTTATTATTATTGCAATACCTAGATCTATCCTTGCTTTTATGCCTAGCTAGGGGCGTTAAACGATAGCGCTTGTTGGGAGGCAACTCAATTTTATTTTTATTCCTTGATGTTTGCTCCTGTTTAGTAATAAATAATTTATCTAGCCTCTGTTTTGGTTGTGTTTTTTGTGTTTACTTAGTGTTTGTGCCACGTAGAACTATTGGGAAGACTTGGGGAAAGTCTTTTTAATATTGCTGTAAAAAACAGAAACTTTAGCGCTCACGAGAATTGCTGCCATTTTTATTTGGAAAGTGTTATTTAGTTAATTTTTTTGAAGATGATTCATAGATAAATTCCTCACGTCCAGCAATTTATTTTAGAATTTTTGGGGTTCCAGATATTGTGTTAGCTACAGATTACTACAGACTGTTCTGTTTTTGACAGATTCTGTTTTTCGTGTGTTGTTTCCTTATTTTGATGAATCTATGGATAGTAAAATATTTTATAAACCATAGAGAAGTTGGAATACAGTAGGTTTAACACCAATATACATAAAGAATGAGTTCATTACAGTACCTCAAAGTGGTGTTTTGTTTTCTTTCGCTAACGGAGCTCATGAGATTTTCTACTTTAAGTTTTGTGTTGTGAAGTGTTCAAGTTTTGGGTAAAAGATTTGATGGATAATGGAACAAGGAGTGGAAAGAGCCTAAGCTTGGGGATTCCCATGGCACCCCAAGATAATCTAAGGACACTGAAAAGCCAAAGCTTGGGGATGCCCCGGAAGGCATCCCCTCTTTCATCTACTTCCATTGGTAACTTTACTTGGAGCTATATTTTTATTCACCAGATGATATGTGTTTTGCTTGGAGCGTCTTGTATTATTTGAGTCTTTATTTGTTAGTTTTCCACAATCATCCTTGCTGTACACACATTTTGAGAGAGACACACATGATTCGGAAATTGTTAGAATACTCTATGTGCTTCACTTATATCTTTTGAGTTATATAGTTTTTGCTCTAGTGCTTCACTTATATCTTTTAGAGCACGTTGGTGGATTTGTTTTATAGAAACTATTGTTCTCTCATGCTTCACTTAGATTATGTTGAGAGTCCTACAAAATAGCATGGTAATTTTCTTTAATTATGTTAGGCATTCAAGATTAATAAAAAATTTCTTATGAGTGTTGAATACTATGAGGAGTTTGATACTTGATAATTGTTTTGAGATATGGAGATGGTAATATTAGAGTCATGCTAGTCGAGTAGTTGTGAATTAGAGAAATACTTGTGTTAATGTTTGTGATTCCCGTAGCATGCACGTATGGTGAACCGTTATGTGATGAAGTCGGAGCATGATTTATTTATTGATTGTCTTCCTTATGAGTGGCGGTCGGGGATGAGCGTTGGTCTTTTCGAACCAATCTATCCCCCAGGAGCATGCGTGTAATACTTTGCTTTGATAACTTGTAGATTTTTTCAATAAGTATATGAGTTCTTTATGACTAAGGTTGAGTCCATGGATCATACACACTTTTCTTCCTTCCACCATTGCTAGCCTCTCTAATACCGCACACCTTTCGCCGGTATCATACACCCACCATATACCTTCCTGAAAACAGCCACCATACCTACCTATCATGGCATTTCCATAGCCATTCCGAGATATATTGCCATGCAACTTTCCACCATTCCGTTTACTATGACACGCTCCATCATTGTCATACTGCTTTGCATGATCATGTAGTTGACATTGTATTTGTGGCAAAGCCACCGTTTATAATTCTTTCATACATGTCACTCTTGATTCATTGCATATCCCAGTACACCGCCGGAGGCATTCACATAGAGTCATATTTTGTACTAAGTATTGAGTTGTAATTGTTGAGTTGTAAGTAAATAAAAGAGTGATGATCATCATTTTTAGAGCATTGGAAGGATGATGGAGACTATGATTCCCCCACAAGTCGGGATGAGACTCCGGACGAAAATAAAGGAGGCCAGAAAAAAGGCCCAAATAAAAAAAATATGAGAGAAAAAGAGAGAAGGGGCAATGCTACTATCCTTTTACCACACTTGTGCTTCAAAGTAGCACCATGAGCTTCATGATGGAGAGTCTCCTGTATTATCACTTCCATATACTAGTGGGAATTTTTCATTATAGAACTTGGCTTGTATATTCCAATTATGGTCTTCCTCAAAATGCCCTAGGTCTTCATGAGCAAGCGAGTTGGATGCACACCCACTTAGTTCCTTTTGTTGAGCTTTTCATATACATATGGCCCTAGTGCATCCGTTGCATGGCAATCCCTACTCACTCACATTCATATCTATTGATGGGCATCTCCATAGCCCGTTGATATGCCTAGTTGATGTGAGACTATCTTCCCCTTTTTTTGTCTCCTCCACAACCACCATTCTATTCCACCTAAAGTGCTATGTCCATGTCTCACGCTCATGTATTGCGTGAAGATTGAAAAAGTTTGAGAACACCAAAAGTATGAGACGATTGCTTCGCTTGTCATCGGGGTTGTGCATGATTTAAATACATTGTGTGGTGAAGATAGAGCATAGCTAGACTATATGATTTTGTAGGGATAACTTTCTTTGGCCATGTTATTTTGAAGAGACATAATTTCTTAGTTAGTATGCTTGAAGTATTATTATTTCTATGTCAATATTGAACTTTTGTCTTGAATCTTTCGGATCTGAATATTCATACCACAATTAAGAAGAATTAAATTGAAATTATGCCAAGTAGCATTCCACATCAAAAATTATATTTTTATCATTTACCTACTCAAGGACGAGCAGGAATTAAGCTTGGGGATGCTTGATACGTCTCCAACGTATCTATAATTTTTGATTGTTCCATGCTATATTATATTCTGTTTTGGAAATTATTGGGCTTTATTATACACTTTTATATTATTTTTGGGACTAACCTATTGACCGGAGGCCTAGCCCAGAATTACTGTTTTTTGCCTATTTTAGGGTTTCGCAGAAAAAGAATATCAAACGAAGTCCAAACGGAATGAAACCTTCGGGAACGTGATTTTTGGATTGAACATGATACAGAGGACTTGGACCCTACGTCAAGCAATCAACGAGGAAGGCACGAGGTAGGGGGGCGCGCTACCCCCCCCCCCCCCAAGCGCGCCCTCCACCCTCGTGGGCCCCTGTTGCTCCATCGACGTACTCCTTCCTCCTATATATACCTACATACCCCCAAACTACCAGATACGAAGCCAAAACCCTAATTCCACCGCCGTAACTTTCTGTATCCACGAGATCCCATCTTGGGGCCTTTTCCGGAGCTCCGCCGGAGGGGGCATCGATCACGGAGGGCTTCTACATCAACACCATAGCCTCTTCGATGAAGTTTGAGTAGTTTACTTCAGACCTACGGGTCCATAGTTATTAGCTAGATGGCTTCTTCTCTCTCTTTTTGGATCTTAATACAAAGTACTCCCCCTCTCTTGTGGAGATCTATTCGATGTAATCTTCTTTTGCGGTGTGTTTGTTGAGACCGATGAATTGTGGGTTTATGATCAAGTTTATCTATGAACAATATTTGATTCTTCTCTGAATTATTTTATGTATGATTGGTTATCTTTACAAGTCTCTTCGAATTATCAGTTTGGTTTGGCCTACTAGATTGATCTTTCTTGCAATGGGAGAAGTGCTTAGCTTTGGGTTCAATCTTGCGGTGTCCTTTCCTAGTGACAGTAGGGGCAGCAAGGCATGTATTGTATTGTTGCCATCGAGGATAACAAGATGGGGTTTATATCATATTGCATGAGTTTATCCCTCTACATCATGTCATCTTGCTTAAAGCATTACTCTGTTCTTATGAACTTAATACTCTAGATGCATGCTGGATAGCGGTCGATGTGTGGAGTAATAGTAGTAGATGCAGGCAGGTGTCGATCTACTTGTCTCGGACGTGATGCCTATATACATGATAATACCTAGATATTCTCATAACTATGCTCAATTCTGTCAATTGCTCAACAGTAATTTGTTCACCCCCCGTAAATACTTATGCTCTTGGGAGAAACCACTAGTGAAACCTATGGCCCCGGGTCTATTTTCCATCATATTAATCTTCCAACACTTAGTTATTTTTAATGCCTTTTATTTTACTTTGCATGTTTATCATAAAAAATACCAAATATATTATCTTATCATATCTACCAGATCTCACTCTCGTAAGTGACCGTGTAAGGATTGACAACCCCTTATCGCGTTGGTTGCGAGGTTTTATTTGTTTGTGTAGGTGCAAGGGACTCGTGCGTGGCCTCCTACTGGATTGATACCTTGGTTCTCAAAAACTGAGGGAAATACTTACGCTACTTTGCTGCATCACCCTTTCCTCTTCAAGGGAAAACCAACACAGTGCTCAAGAGGTAGCATGTCCTTTGTGCCTTGTCTTCTCACGGAACAATCATGAGCGGATCAGCAGGCGCACACTGCCCTCATACCTAGCGATCAATTAATGGGCAGGAACTTCAGGAGATAGGCACTCGAGCGCGTCTGGGCGACGCGCCGCTGCCTCAGGAAGGCCGACGTGGATCAGGCAGCGGCCTAATCTGCAGAGGCCTAAGTATAATTAGTTCGTACGCTGCATGTCACCGGACGAAGTCCCTTTCCTTTGCGCTGATATGTCTCCAACGTATCTATAATTTTTATTGTTCCATGTTGTTACATTATCATTCTTGGTTGTTTTACAATCATTTTATGGCAACTTTATATCATTTTTTGGGACTAACTTATTGACATAGTGCCCAATGCCAGTTGTTGTTTTTTGCTTGTCCTTACTTTGCAGAAAATCAATACCGAACGGAGTCCAAACACAACGAAACTTTTTGGATATTATTATGGAGCAGAAGACACCTGTTGGGACAAAGAAGTACGAGAGGAGGGCTCTGAGGGGATCACAAAGCACCCCAGGAGCGCCCAGGGGGGTTGTGCCCACCTCGATGGCCTCCAGCACCACCTCTTTGCTCTATAAATACACCAATATTCCGGAAATCCTAGGGCAGTCGACGAAAATCAATTTCAGCTGCCGCACGTTCCAGAAACCACAAATCCAATCTAGACTACATCACGGAGGGGTTCATCATCCTCATTGGTGCCTCTCGGATGATGCGTGAGTAGTTCATTGTAGACCTACTGGTCCGTTGTTAGTATCTAGATGGCTTACTCTCCCTCTTTTGATTCTCAATACAATGCTCTCTTGCAGACCTATTTGATGTAACTCTTTTTGTTGTGTGTTTGTTAGGATCCGGTGAACTTTGAGTTTATGACCAAATCTATGTTTTTATCCATGAAAGTTACTTGAGTCTTTTGATCTCTTATATGCATGATTACTTATAGGCTCGTATTTCTTCTTTGAATCTTTGGTTTACTTAGGCCGACTAGATAAATTTTTCTTGCCATGGGAAGAGGGGCTTTGTGATGGGATCAATCTTACGGTGCTTGATCCCAGTGACAGAAGGGGAACTGACACGTATGTATCGTTGCTATTAAGGATAACAAGATGGGCTCTATTTCTATATAAATAGATCTTGTCTACATCATGCCATCGTTCTTATTGCATTACTCTGTTTCTCCATTACCTTAATACACTAGATGCATGCTGGATAGCAGTGGATGTGTGGAGTAATAGTATCAGATGCAGGCAGGAGTCGGTCTAATAATCTTGGATGGGATGCCTATATAATGATCATTGCCTGGATACCGTCATGATTATTTGAAGTTCTATTAATTGCACAACAGTAATTTGTTTACCCATCGTATGCTATTTTTATCGAGAGAAGCCACTAGTGAAATCTACGCCCCCGGGACTCTTCTTTATTATATTTGCCTTCACGATCTATTTTTATTTGCTTTTATTATCAGATCTATTAATACAAAAATACAAAAATACCTTGCTGCAATTTATTATTATTTATTTTATCTTGTGTTCCCACGAGATCTATTTATCCAATCTACTACAATTTTACCTATCGTTTTTAGGGCAAATTTTGTTTTTGTCACTCTAGATTTTGCCAATTTTCCTTATACCATTCTAGATTTTGATATTTCACTTTTCCCACTCTTAGCTTTTGACAAATATCACAATTGCCATTTCGCGGGAAAAGCCAAATAATTTTATTTCATTTTTTTCCATTCTTAGCTTTTGAAATGTATCACAATTGCCACTCTAAAAAAATTTCCTTTTGCCACGGGAATGACAGTTGTGATAATTGTCAAAAACTAAGAGCGGCAGAAGTTAAATATCAAAATCTAGAGTGCCATAAGAAAAATTGGCAAAATTTATAGTGGCTAAAACAATTTTGTCCCATCTTATTTACTCATGAGGGATTGACAACCCCTCTCTTACGTCGGGTTGCAAGTATTTGTTCTTTGTGTGCAGGAGCTATTTACATGGTGTTGCGTGGTTCTCCTACTGGTTTGATAAGCTTGGTCTCATCACTGAGGGAAATACCTACCATAGTTCTGATGCATCATCCCTTCCTCTTTGGATAAATACCGACGTAGTTCAAGCCGCATCAAAATGAATTTCTGGCGCCATTGCCGGGAAGACATCATCAACATCTACCATGTTCCTAATCACAAATCTCAACTCCTTGCAGCTTACATTATTTGCCATTTGCCTCTTGTTTTCCTCTCCCCCACTTCAACAAAATTTGCTGTTTTATTTGCCATCTTTCTCGTTCGCGCTTCTCCTTGAATTTTTTTCTTAGATTTGTCACCATGAGTGACTTTGGTATGGCAGAAATAGATGATGGCCTAACTCCTAAAATTGGATGATCTGGAATCTGGATGCCAAAACTTTTGTTTGGGGCAAGGGAATGTTATAGGAAAAGAATGTATCCAAGAATTTTTTTTTAATTGTGTTGGAAATTTAAGTCTTCATTATATTCCTATACTTAAGAGGACTAAATCTTATGCGGAAGCTATTTCAGCACTAGTTCTGAAGATTGAAAATAAATTTATCTATACCCATCCTACCTTGCAAATATTGTTTCTTGAGCTACCCGATATAAAGAATCCCAATGCTAAAAATTGGCTACCCTTGTTCTTATGAATGAATTTGATTACATAATACGAAAATCTACGGAAATTTTTGATTTCTATGGTATGAATCGTGAAAAACCGGTGATAGATGAAATTCTTCATAATAGTGATTATGTGCTAAGACATTTGCTTCAGGATAATCAAATCTTTGATGAGATTCATAAGAAGGAAGTCCCTGTTTTAGATATAATCCAACAAGTTTTCAATGATGTTGACCAACACTATTCTTGGATTATTGCTGGAAATCAAAGGGGATATGATGATAAGCAACTTCTCGGCGTTCTGGGAACGAGGGTCCCTAGACTTGCCTGCCTGCGGCCCACGACGTGGCTCTGCGAGCGGGCCGGTACGCCCCATCTTCACCAACAAGCTTCCAAGACCCTCTGGAGGGGCCAAGCCTTGCGAGGTGGACGACACAAGACCTCCTCGGGAGCATCCTCACCAGGCTGGCTCACGAGGGGCGGAGACTTCAAGGCAAGACAAACCTCGCGAGGTTCCAGTGACGTAAGCCATGACGACCAAGGCCAGGCGGGCGCTAGTGCGCACAGTGTCCTTGTTTCCTCTTTGGTGCTAAGGAAGCAAGCGTAGGCGTGGAGTACCAAGGCGTCAAGCAAAGGTTTCCATATCGGTTCAATGAGACCAAGACCAGTAGGGCGGCAAGATGGAGGTCACCATGGAACCCAAGGGGGCGCCACCACCAGAGCCTTTGGCAGGCGAAGACTGCTTTTGTCAGGGTAAGCTGTGCTAGCTGTCCCCTTCCGAATTGGCCGTTGTTGGCTCCCTTCCCGCTCAATATTTGGGGAGAGGACCAGGGCCTCTATAAATAGGACTAGCCACCACCATAGCTAGGGGAGAGATCGGAACGACCACAAGCTCACCGGGCACAAGAACACCCCTCCTCAGGAGGCTGTTCTTCCCCTTGTACTGTTCATCCTCAGCCCAAGAGGCAATCCACCACACCACACTAGAGTAGCGTATTACACCACAACGGTGGCCCGAACCAATATAAATCTTGTTCCCTCTGTGTTTGCGAGTTCGTCGAGTTAGCCCATGAGATCTTAGCGAAGCTGGGGTGTGGATCGGTAGGGGGAGATCTTCGCGCGCACGTCAGTGTTTGAACCTTAAGGGTTTTGCCGGAACACGTGATCCGACATTTGGCGCGCTAGGTAGGGGTGCGCTGAAGCTTCTCTTACGTCGCTCCATCGTCTCCATGGCGGACGCTCGCAACACTCGCGCTGAGCGTCGGGCAGCCCTCGCCGCCGGCATCAATCAGACGGCTCCCGTCGACGGGCCACCCCATCGTTCCCCATCGCCTGCCGCTAACGCCGCCACTGCCACCGGCCCGACGGGGAACGAGCAGCAAGCATCCTCGCTGCACCCCTCGGTGCAGCGGGACGGCCGCACCGCCACTCCATCACTGACCTCGGCCGACTCGTCAACCCACGCTCGTCGCGCTCCCATGGATGCGCATGCCGCTCTGTTCATGGCGCGCGAGCTTCTGCGCTACCGCCCAGTCGACGACCTCTATAAGGACTGGCTCAACCGCATCGCTAAGCTTGTCAGCGCCGCAGGGGGTTCCCCTGCGCCGTCCCTCTCGCCGCCTCGCCCTCCGCCAGCTGTGAGCGGAGTGGCCCATGGAGCGCCTCCACCACCTCTGCCCCAAGACGGAGTCTTGGCACCTAGGCGCGTGACCCCATGGCGTGACGTGCCGTGTCCGGCGCCCGCGCAAGAAGAAAGAAGCTGCCAAGATGTCAGGACCCCGACTCGATGTCACATCGATCTAGCCGGTAACACCTCATATCACTTTGCGGCCTCACACACGGTATCCCCACGGGTGTCGTCTTACCTTTTCCCGGGACCGTTTGCGCCTTTTTGGCTCACGTATATGATAGTGTCGCTAGCATCCATATGATAAGGAGCCCGGGCTGACATGACTAGTCATAAACCCAAAGTGGCACAGACCTACAGGGACAAGCATCCATGACCCAGCTTCGAACGTGTCGGTCATCAGCAAGTGGGTCCGGGCTGTAGCACTGGGCTAGCAGGACTCCGGTAAACCGGGCTGTAGCGGGCTAACAGGACTCCGGTACTCAAAGCGTGACATTTCCCCGAAGGGACAGACACAGGAACGAAGAAGGACACATGCCGGCCAGCCTAAGTGTTCCAGAGCAGTAGCAAGCTACCATGGCTCAGCGGTAACACTAGGAGACATTTCCCGGTAAGAGAGGCTACTAAAGATAAACAACTAGATAGTCAGATCCCACACATAGCACTACACATTACACGTACGCATTACATGCAAGTATGTGCTGTACAACATGGCATCACAGCATAACTCAACAATCATATAGATAAAAGCTCAGAAGAGCCATCATAGCATTTATTGCAAACAGGGGTCGCAAGACCCGTCATACAGAGCATACAAGAAACAAGCGGAAGCATTACATGTCTGGGTACAGACATTTACAAATGAAAAAGGCTGGAAGCCTGACTATCTACAACATCCGATCAAGATCGTAGCTGAGGTACTAGCTACTAGTCGAAGTCCACGAGAACACTAGTAAGACCGAAGTCTCCGCTGCAAAAACATAAATAAAGCAACATGAGTACAAAGGTACTCAGCAAGACTTATATCAGATCCTATCATACATGCATTTGTATCAAGAGGTAATGTGGGGTTTAGTTGCAGCAAGCCAGCTTAGACTCTGTGGCTATCCTGTTCTACGACTACCAGAAACTCTGGAGGTGAAACAACGAACACGAGTCCACTAATCACCACACAATACACTACTATGGATTCATCCCCGTCTCCCTACGAGAAGGCCATCCATAGCACTCACACTTGTCTTGAGCATTTTAGAGTATCCACTTCAAGTTGTCTATGTACCATGTAAGCACCCAAGAAGTCCATAACCGCGGACCCGGCTATTCGAATAGATCATGTTAACCCTGCAGGGGTGTACTTCTTCACACACGCTCTCGCCACTTACCGCCATGTACACGTCATGTATCTCGGCAACCTTCAAGCGGAAGCCTGGCGAGGGTGTCGGCCACGACCTGACTAACCACACAAGACTCTAGTCCAGGTTTATCACCTATTCGGGTTCCATCCGCAAGGAGATCCGGCCGGGGTGTCGCTTACGGCCCCAAACGATGTGTACAGGGTTCCCGAGCCCACCAACCGGGTGCCACTCGGTAGACCGGGCCACTTGTGCCTAGTCTGTCCCAAGCCCACCCTGCCGGGTGCCACTTGGTAGAAAAATAGCACTACCTACAAACACCAGAAACTAGTTGCGACTCCTGGACAGAGATCAAGTTGGTTAATAAGCCGAGAGAGTCAATTAAGGATCCCAATGTGTGGTAGTATCGAGTCATTGGACAACATACATAGAACTCAGTGCTTAAGGACGGTTCCAGCGAGACAACCCACCATGTACCCCTACATGGCCTCTCACCGCTACCTTTACCAAATCGTGTTCACACACTTCACTCTCAGCAATAGAACATATCGTGACACTCCAATTCATTCCCAATGAACCAGACCTGACACACTCTAAGCAATAGCAGGCATAGCATGGTAGGAACACAACAATGGCTTCAATCAACTCCTACACATGCTAGTGGGTTTCAACTATTTACTGTGGCAATGACAGGTCATGCAGAGGAATGGGTTCAACTACCGCAGCACAAAGTAGCAGATGAATCGTTGTTGTCCTAATGCAATAACTGAGAGCAGGAGCGAGAGAGTAGGGTTTTATCGAAATGAACAAGGGGGGTTGCTTGCCTGGTAAATCAACAAGGGAGGCACTGCTTCACAGACAGGTACTCTGGAACGTCTCCGGAGCAGGACCTATCGAGAAGGAACGGTGCCGGCAATCAATACACAATCATATGCAACAATATGATGCATGAACATGGCATGTAGATGTGATGCTGTTGAGCTAATGCAACTAGTGTTCAATTGGTTTGAAGTCCTTTTGAACCAAAGTTTCAAATGCATTTCTAAATTAGGTCTCTTATATATGCCATAATGTGTTTTCCCATATTCAGCATGTATAAGTTGGTTTTTCATGCATGAAACTAGTACAGATGGAAAGGTTGCATTTTTCTGATAATTTTTCATATATAAATTATTTTAATCTGAGCTACGGTTGAAATGTTATGAATTTTTGAAGTTTAAATCATTTTCTGGATTTTCTGAATTATTTTAATTCCAGAAAATAAATAATTGCGTCAGCATGACGTCATCATTGCATCAGCGGTCAACGCGGCTGGTCCGGGTCAAACCTGACGTGTGGGACCCACACGTCAGTGACAGGGGGTTAACAGGGGTTATTTTAATTTAATTAAATGGTTAGGGGGGGGTCGGGCCCACTGTCAGTGTCAGGGGGGGGGGGTTAGTTAACGGTGATTAGCACTAAGCTAATCACCTGACGGGCCGGCCCCACCTGGCAGGGCTCAGGCGACGGGGGCTCGTCGCCGGCGACCTCTGGACGCGGCGGAGTCCGTGCCACAGGCCACGGGGACGGCGTCGGAGAGCACCGGGGCGTAGCCCGGGCTCTCGCGCATCTGGTGGAACAGGTGGGAGGAGCGGGGACGGCCGGAGCTCGCCGGAGCAAGGCTCGCGGCGGCGGCCGGAGTTCGGGCGCGAGCGGGATCGGGCTGCGGGGCACGGGGAGGCCACCTGAGGGGCTCGGCGGCACCCTCGTGGCACCAGGAGCGCGAAGGGGGGCTTGGTTTGGGCGGAGGCGGGCCGAGACGGCGACGGCGACATGGACGGCGGCGAGAGGCTTCGGCCGTGGTGGGGAGCGGCGCTACGGCACGGGAACGGGAGGAGAAGAGAGGGGAACGGCGGCGGAGCTCACCGCGATCACGCAGAGCAGCACAGCAGGGTCGGGGAGGACCTGGTGACGGCGAATCGACGTCGGCGGACGGTGGAGCCCGAGGAGGAAGACGGTGGCGATGGCGGCTACACAGGGCGTCCGGAGGTTCGTGGCTCGACGAGGAGGTGGAGGGGGTTGTGGCGGAGCTCGGAAGCATGTCAGGGAGGCGAGGGGAGGCCGGTGGCCATGGCAACGGCGAGCGATGGCGATGGCTGCGCTCGGGTGCGCTCGGGGAAGAGAGAACCAGGGAGGAGGGAGAGCGAGAGGGAGGGGAAAAGGACCGGGGCGGCTGCGTGGCGACGTTCCGGACGTCCAGGCGTCGAGGGGGAGGACAGGCAGGCAGGTGCCGTGGCGGCACGACGGTGCACACGCGCCGGCCACACGCCCCTGGCCTCCTGGCGCGAGGAGGGGGACGACTGGCGCTAGCCAGTCGGCTGGGCCGGCCAGCTGGGCCGCACAGGGGAGGGGAGGCCCAGGTAAGTCCCTCCTTCCTTTTATTTCTGTTTTCTTTTTTAATTTTCTGACATTTGTTTGATTTAATAAATATATTAAATCATTTAATTTTATTATGCCAATTTTTGCAGGAGCTGGATATATTATTCCAGAGCTCTTTTATAAATGGCATAATTTTTGGGCCATATTTCATATATATAGAAATATATTTCCAATGCAAATATTTATCGAATTAATCCAAATGGCCAAAATAAATGTCCATGAGCTCCTAAAAATATTGTTTTGATTTTTATCTCTGTCCAATATTTTCAGAGGGCAACATGAGCATTTTCTTGGACCCTTTTGGAGAAATTTTTATTTGGGTCATTTTCAAAAATGATTCTGAGGGTTCCACCAATCCTCATTTCAAATTTAAATGAAATTTAAATATGATGCACAAATAGCTAGCTAGCCTAGGTCATACCAGACTAGGGATGTGACAACTCGCCCCCACTTGACAGAATCTCGTCCCGAGATTTAGGGGTCGACGGAAAGAAAGCGGGGTACTCCAGTCGAAGACGATCTTCTCGCTCCCAGGTAGCCTCTCTCTCGGAATGATGAGACCACTGAACTTTGAGAAACTTGATGTTCTGACGTCGAGTAACACGCTCTGCTTGATCAAGAATGCGAACCGGGTACTCTCGGTATGTGAGGTTATCTTGGAGATCAAGCATTTCGTGGTCTACTCCGCGGATAGGATCCGAGAAGCAACGCCTGAGTTGAGAGACGTGGAAGACATCATGAACTCGAGAAAGATGTGGGGGTAGTTCCAACTGGTAGGCAACCTCTCCTCGTTTAGCGAGAATGCGAAAAGGACCAATGTAACGAGGAGCCAACTTGCCCTTGATACCGAAACGATGGGTACCCTTCAAAGGAGTAACCCAAAGGTAAGCTTGGTCGCCAATTTCATAAGTCATATCCTTATGATGACGATCATACTGACTTTTCTGACGAGACTGGGCTGTTTTCAAATTCTCACGAATGATACGAACTTGCTCTTCTGCCTCCTGGATCATATCCGGTCCAAAGAATTGTCTTTCACCGGTTTCTGACCAGTTCAAAGGTGTTCGACATCTTCGTCCATAGAGAACCTCAAAAGGAGCTTTCTTGAGGCTGGATTGGTAGCTATTGTTATAAGCAAACTCGGCGAAAGGAAGACATTTCTCCCAATCCATACCGAATGAGATAACGCAAGCTCTGAGCATGTCTTCGAGAATTTGATTGACCCGTTCCACCTGACCACTCGACTGAGGATGGAAAGCGGTACTGAAGGAAAGATGGGTTCCCATGGCAGTTTGGAAGCTCTCCCAGAAATGAGAAGTGAAAAGACTGCCACGGTCTGAATTGATCTCTAGTGGAACACCATGAAGTGACACTATTCGAGAAACATATAAGTCAGCAAGCTGACTAGCAGTGATACTCTCTCGAACAGGGAGGAAGTGAGCCACTTTGGAAAGACGATCAATGACTACGAAGATAGCGTTATTCCCTCTTTTGGTCCTGGGAAAGCCGGTGATGAAGTCCATACCAACTTTATCCCATTTCCATTTAGGAATAGCTAAAGGCTGAAGGGTGCCAGCAGGTCTTTGATGCTCTGCCTTAACGCGACGACAAACGTCACATTTAGCAATGAACTCAGCGATTTCTCTCTTCATCCTAGTCCACCAGAACCTCTGGCGTAGATCCTGATACATCTTAGAGCTACCGGGATGAATTGTGAGAGGAGATTCATGCGCCTCCTTAAGAATCAACTGCCGAAGATGTTGCTTCTTGGGAACCACCAAGCGATTCTCAAAGAAAACAACACCACGATCATCAACAGAGAAACTACCAGCAACTCCCTTCTTAACGTTATCCTTGATACGAGAAATACCCGTATCATATTGCTGGCTAGTTATGATCTGATCCTCAAGGGTAGGTTTCGCCACCAAGGTAGAAAGGAATCCGTGAGGAGCAATGTGAAGGTTAAGCTTACAGAATTCCTCATGGAGAAGTGGTTGGCCTTGCTGCAACATGAGATTGTTGCAATAAGATTTACGACTTAGAGCATCAGCCATGACATTGGCTTTGCCTGGGGTGTAGGTAATCCCTAGATCATAATCTGTGATCAACTCCAACCAACGTCTTTGCCTAAGGTTCAGATCCGGTTGGGTGAAGATATACTTGAGACTCTGGTGATCGGTGTAGATCTCGCAACGTTTACCAAGGAGGTAATGTCGCCAAGTCTTGAGTGCATAGACTACGGCTGCAAGCTCTAGATCATGTGTAGGATAATTCTCCTCATGTGGATGCAACTGTCGAGATGCATAGGCAATCACATGACGATCCTGCATAAGAATGCAACCTAGTCCTTGTCGTGAGGCGTCGCAGTAGATAATAAAGTCTTTAGTGAAATCCGGTGGCACAAGTATGGGAGCAGAAGTCAGGCGTCTTTTCAGTTCCTGAAAACTGTACTCACACTGTGGGGACCACTCAAACTTTTTATCTTTCTTGAGAAGTTCCGTGAGGGGTTTGGCTACTTTGGAGAAGTTTTCAACAAAGCGGCGACAATAGCTGGCTAGACCAAGGAAGCTCCTAACTTGTTTCACGGTCTCAGGTGGAGTCCACTCGAGAACGGCTTGAACTCTCTCGGGATTGACAGCAATGCCCTTACCAGAGATTACGTGGCCTAGGTAGGTCACTTCTGGCAACCAAAATTCACACTTGGAGAACTTGGCATAAAGGCGGTGCTCTCTGAGTTTTTCTAACACAAGTCTAAGATGTTCGGCATGCTCTTCCTCGTTCTTCGAGTAAATAAGAATATCATCGAGGTAAACCACGATGAACTTATCTAAGTACTCCATGAAGATCGAGTTCATCAAGCGGGAGAATGTGGCTGGGGCGTTGGTTAGACCAAAAGACATGACCGTGTACTCGTACTGGCCATAACGAGTGACAAAAGCTGTCTTGGGAATGTCCCCATTTCTGATCTTAATTTGGTGGTATCCTAACCTTAAATCCATCTTGGAAAAGACTGAGGATCCAGCGAGCTGATCATACAGGTCGTTGATCCTGGGAAGCGGATACTTGTTCTTTATCGTGACCAAATTAACGGGACGATAATCTACAACCATCCGGTCCGTACCGTCTTTCTTCTTGACGAAGAGGACGGGGCAAGCCCAAGGAGAAGAACTAGGACGGATGAAACCCTTTTGCAAGGACTCATCGAGTTGTTTCTTAAGCTCGGCTAGTTCTAGGGGTGCCATCTTGTAAGGTCTCCGGGAGATTGGAGCTGTTCCTGGGATAAGATCTATGACGAACTCTACATCTCTGTCAGGTGGAACACCTGGCAGTTCCTCTGGAAAGACATCCGGAAAGTCACGGACTACCGGGATATCTTCAAGGTCTGGAAGAGGGCTGGCATTAAGAGAATAGAGTTGACGCTTTGCAACTCTAGTGGAGACGGTGACTATCTTGCCAGATGGGTGTGTAAGCTGAACAGATCTTGTGTAACAATCAATCTTGGCATGATGAGCTGTCATCCAGTCCATACCCAAGATGATGTTAATATCTGAGGACTTGAGGGCTACAAGTGATGCAAGGAACACAAGTCTATCAACAAGAATTTCGTTACCATGGCTGATTCTGGTGGTCTGCCATCTAGACCCTGGGGTTTGGATTTCAAGCGGAGTTGGCATGTCACAAAATGACATGTCGTGCAAATGAGCATAGCCTTCAGAAATGAAGGAGTGAGATGCCCTAGTATCGAATAGAACTGATGCTGGGTGACAATTGACAAGGAGTGTGCCAAGAACGACATCTGGATCATCATGAGCGTCTTTAGCTGAGACGTGATGCACACGTCCACGTTCACTGGGGGCTGACTTGGCACTGATCATCTTGCGTGATGGCTTAATACAGCCAACAGTCTTCTCGGGCTGGGGTGGAGCATAACTAGTCTGAGAGCAATCACGTGCATAGTGTCCTGGCTTCCCGCATGTGAAGCAAGTCCCTGAGGTTGGATGGGGACCCGCACTAACAAACGGTCTACCAGTAGGCCTGGGTGGTACATATGACTGAGTTGGAGAAGGCACCACATAGGATGGCCTCGGTGCATATCCGAAAGGAAGAGCGGAGTTTGGAACCCAAATCCGGCGCTTCTGGGAACTAGAACCGGAGGAAGATCCCAAATCACAGGTGTGCTTACGAGACTCCTCGTAAGTGAGTTGAGCTGTCTCTGCATTGATGGCCTTGTTCACAAGGGCTTGGAATGTATCACGATGATGCAGGTGGAGATCACGACGCAACTTGGGGTTGAGACCCTTCCGGAACCTAGCTTGCTTCTTGGCGTCCGTGGACACTTCTTCTGTGGCATAGCGGGCAAGGTTCTCGAATTCTCTGCTATAAGCATCAACAGCCATCTTACTCTGGGTGAAACTACAGAACTCTTCTCTCTTGCGATCAATGAGGGCCTGGGGAATGTGATGCTCGCGAAAAGCCTCAGTGAAATCCTTCCAGGTAGGAATCTGGCCAACTGGAAGCATAGCCTCATAGTTCTGCCACCAAAGACTAGCGGGACCTTCTAGGTGATATGTGGCATAAGTGACCTTGTCATCTTCAGCTACGTTCGCAGAACGCAGCTTATGGGTGATGCTACGGAGCCAGTCATCTGCATCGAGTGGCTCGATGGAATGATGAAAGGTAGGTGGGTGCAAGCGGATAAAGTCATGAATGGTCACAGATCCCTTGAACTGATGTGCGGTATTCTCCTCGATACATGCCAACAAGCGGTTAGACTCACACTTGTTCCTCTCCATCTCTAGCATGAACTCTGGCAACGAAGGCTGGTCAGGAGGATCCTCATCCCTACCATCTCCATGGTTCTGGCTACGAGCGACGGAACTTTGCTTAGCCGATGACATCCTGAGAAACGAACCAAGGACGGAATCAGCATCAACTAAAGACTGTGGAATGTAGGACAAGGAGTTAGTATCACTCGAACTCCTAGGGCAATTCCGGCAGCATAACGGCAGTAAAATGCTCAGAATGAGACATCCTGCTAAAAATGGGGTAGTACAACAACTCAACATCACCACTCAAGGTTCTGGGATAGTACTAAACAGACTACACCGGAAGTACTTAAAACTGGGGTATGACTCTGATCAACCAGTCCTATGGGACTACGGAGTAGTAACACGTGATCCTGATAGACGGAAGAGAAAGCCTAGTTCCTTAACCCCGTAGGAAAGATAGGACGACTCAGATCAGAAGGTCATGAGGTAAAGGAGTAAAAGAGCCTTACGTTCCTTCCCACAATCAATTCCCTTACATAACTAAAGAATTTCTAGACTCAACTTCGACCAGAATGGCTTGGTAATCCTACAGGCAGTCAGGCTCTGATACCAAAGCTGTCAGGACCCCGACTCGATGTCACATCGATCTAGCCGGTAACACCTCATATCACTTTGCGGCCTCACGCACGGTATCCCCACGGGTGTCGTCTTACCTTTTCCCGGGACCGTTTGCGCCTTTTTGGCTCACGTATATGATAGTGTCGCTAGCATCCATATGATAAGGAGCCCGGGCTGACATGACTAGTCGTAAACCCAAAGTGGCACAGACCTACAGGGACAAGCATCCATGACCCAGCTTCGAACGTGTCGGTCATCAGCAAGTGGGTCCGGGCTGTAGCACTGGGCTAGCAGGACTCCGGTAAACCGGGCTGTAGCGGGCTAACAGGACTCCAGTACTCAAAGCGTGACATTTCCCCGAAGGGACAGACACAGGAACGAAGAAGGACACATGCCGGCCAGCCTAAGTGTTCCAGAGCAGTAGCAAGCTACCATGGCTCAGCGGTAACACTAGGAGACATTTCCCGGTAAGAGAGGCTACTAAAGATAAACAACTAGATAGTCAGATCCCACACATAGCACTACACATTACACGTACGCATAACATGCAAGTATGTGCTGTACAACATGGCATCACAGCATAACTCAACAATCATATAGATAAAAGCTCAGAAGAGCCATCATAGCATTTATTGCAAACAGGGGTCGCAAGACCCGTCATACAGAGCATACAAGCAACAAGCGGAAGCATTACATGTCTGGGTACAGACATTTACAAATGAAAAAGGCTGGAAGCCTGACTATCTACAACATCCGATCAAGATCGTAGCTGAGGTACTAGCTACTAGTCGAAGTCCACGAGAACACTAGTAAGACCGAAGTCTCCGCTGCAAAAACATAAATAAAGCAACATGAGTACAAAGGTACTCAGCAAGACTTACATCAGATCCTATCATACATGCATTTGTATCAAGAGGTAATGTGGGGTTTAGTTGCAGCAAGCCAGCTTAGACTCTGTGGCTATCCTGTTCTACGACTACCAGAAACTCTGGAGGTGAAACAACGAACACGAGTCCACTAATCACCACACAATACACTACTATGGATTCATCCCCGTCTCCCTACGAGAAGGCCATCCATAGCACTCACACTTGTCTTGAGCATTTTAGAGTATCCACTTCAAGTTGTCTATGTACCATGTAAGCACCCAAGAAGTCCATAACCGCGGACCCGGCTATTCGAATAGATCATGTTAACCCTGCAGGGGTGTACTTCTTCACACACGCTCTCGCCACTTACCGCCATGTACACGTCATGTATCTCGGCAACCTTCAAGCGGAAGCCTGGCGAGGGTGTCGGCCACGACCTGACTAACCACACAA
This sequence comes from Triticum aestivum, assembly GCF_018294505.1. Classification (NCBI taxonomy): domain Eukaryota; kingdom Viridiplantae; phylum Streptophyta; class Magnoliopsida; order Poales; family Poaceae; genus Triticum; species Triticum aestivum. Next base: position 243,901,902 of record NC_057803.1, read on the forward strand.
GACTCTAGTCCAGGTTTATCACCTATTCGGGTTCCATCCGCAAGGAGATCCGGCCGGGGTGTCGCTTACGGCCCCAAACGATGTGTACAGGGTTCCCGAGCCCACCAACCGGGTGCCACTCGGTACACCGGGCCACTTGTGCCTAGTCTGTCCCAAGCCCACCCTGCCGGGTGCCACTTGGTAGAAAAATAGCACTACCTACAAACACCAGAAACTAGTTGCGACTCCTGGACAGAGATCAAGTTGGTTAATAAGCCGAGAGAGTCAATTAAGGATCCCAATGTGTGGTAGTATCGAGTCATTGGACAACATACATAGAACTCAGTGCTTAAGGACGGTTCCAGCGAGACAACCCACCATGTACTCCTACATGGCCTCTCACCGCTACCTTTACCAAATCGTGTTCACACACTTCACTCTCAGCAATAGAACATATCGTGACACTCCAATTCATTCCCAATGAACCAGACCTGACACACTCTAAGCAATAGCAGGCATAGCATGGTAGGAACACAACAATGGCTTCAATCAACTCCTACACATGCTAGTGGGTTTCAACTATTTACTGTGGCAATGACAGGTCATGCAGAGGAATGGGTTCAACTACCGCAGCACAAAGTAGCAGATGAATCGTTGTTGTCCTAATGCAATAACTGAGAGCAGGAGCGAGAGAGTAGGGTTTTATCGAAATGAACAAGGGGGGTTGCTTGCCTGGTAAATCAACAAGGGAGGCACTGCTTCACAGACAGGTACTCTAGAACGTCTCCGGAGCAGGACCTATCGAGAAGGAACGGTGCCGGCAATCAATACACAATCATATGCAACAATATGATGCATGAACATGGCATGTAGATGTGATTCTGTTGAGCTAATGCAACTAGTGTTCAATTGGTTTGAAGTCCTTTTGAACCAAAGTTTCAAATGCATTTCTAAATTAGGTCTCTTATATAAGCCATAATGTGTTTTCCCATATTCAGCATGTATAAGTTGGTTTTTCATGCATGAAACTAGTACAGATGGAAAGGTTGCATTTTTCTGATAATTTTTCATATATAAATTATTTTAATCTGAGCTACGGTTGAAATGTTATGAATTTTTGAAGTTTAAATCATTTTCTGGATTTTCTGAATTATTTTAATTCCAGAAAATAAATAATTGCGTCAGCATGACGTCATCATTGCATCAGCGGTCAACGCGGCTGGTCCGGGTCAAACCTGACGTGTGGGACCCACACGTCAGTGACAGGGGGTTAACAGGGGTTATTTTAATTTAATTAAATGGTTAGGGGGGGGGGTCGGGCCCACTGTCAGTGTCAGGGGGGGGGGTTAGTTAACGGTGATTAGCACTAAGCTAATCACCTGACGGGCCGGCCCCACCTGGCAGGGCTCAGGCGACGGGGGCTCGTCGCCGGCGACCTCTGGACGCGGCGGAGTCCGCGCCACAGGCCACGGGGACGGCGTCGGAGAGCACCGGGGCGTAGCCCGGGCTCTCGCGCATCTGGTGGAACAGGTGGGAGGAGCGGGGACGGCCGGAGCTCGCCGGAGCAAGGCCTGCGGCGGCGGCCGGAGTTCGGGCGCGAGCGGGATCGGGCTGCGGGGCACGGGGAGGCCACCTGAGGGGCGCGGCGGCACCCTCGTGGCACCAGGAGCGCGAAGGGGGGCTTGGTTTGGGCGGAGGCGGGCCGAGACGGCGACGGCGACATGGACGGCGGCGAGAGGCTTCGGCCGTGGTGGGGAGCGGCGCTACGGCACGGGAACGGGAGGGAGAAGAGAGGGGAACGGCGGCGGAGCTCACCGCGATCACGCAGAGCAGCACAGCGGGGTCGGGGAGGACCTGGTGACGGTGAATCAACGTCGGCGGACGGCGGAGCCCGAGGAGGAAGACGGTGGCGATGGCGGCTACACAGGGCGTCCGGAGGTTCGTGGCTCGACGAGGAGGTGGAGGGGGTTGTGGTGGAGCTCGGAAGCATGTCAGGGAGGCGAGGGGAGGCCGGTGGCCATGGCAACGGCGAGCGATGGCGATGGCTGCGCTCGGGTGCGCTCGGGGAAGAGAGAACCAGGGAGGAGGGAGAGCGAGAGGGAGGGGAAAAGGACCGGGGCGGCTGCGTGGCGACGTTCCGGACGTCCAGGCGTCGAGGGGGAGGACAGGCAGGCAGGTGCCGTGGCGGCACGACGGTGCGCACGCGCCGGCCACACGCCCCTGGCCTCCTGGCGCGAGGAGGGGGACGACTGGCGCTAGCCAGTCGGCTGGGCCGGCCAGCTGGGCCGCACAGGGGAGGGGAGGCCCAGGTAAGTCCCTCCTTCCTTTTATTTCTGTTTTCTTTTTTAATTTTCTGACATTTGTTTGATTTAATAAATATATTAAATCATTTAATTTTATTATGCCAATTTTTGCAGGAGCTGGATATATTATTCCAGAGCTCTTTTATAAATGGCATAATTTTTGGGCCATATTTCATATATATAGAAATATATTTCCAATGCAAATATTTATCGAATTAATCCAAATGGCCAAAATAAATGTCCATGAGCTCCTAAAAATATTGTTTTGATTTTTATCTCTGTCCAATATTTTCAGAGGGCAACATGAGCATTTTCTTGGACCCTTTTGGAGAAATTTTTATTTGGGTCATTTTCAAAAATGGTTCTGAGGGTTCCACCAATCCTCATTTCAAATTTAAATGAAATTTAAATATGATGCACAAATAGCTAGCTAGCCTAGGTCATACCAGACTAGGGATGTGACACAAGAAGTCCCTCGACCACGAGAAAACACCCCGTGCTCCCTGCGCAACCACGCCAAGACCGCATGGCACCTGTGGCAGCGGTGCGCAGACCTCATCAAGGACAAGTTCTCCACCAGTGCAGAGTCCCGGTGACCACGGCAGGCTGCCACGCCTTCACCCCTGAGCTGCGTAGCGTCGCTTGGCCGGGCAAGTTCAAGCTGAATCTGCCTCCTCGCTATGACGACACCCCCGACCCCGTGGAGTTCCTGCAGCTCTACAAGCTGAGCATCGAGGCATCCAACGGCGACGAGAAAGTCATGGCGAACTGGTTCCCCATGGGTCTAAAGGATGGTGCCAGCTCCTGGCTCCTAAACCTGCCTCCAGGCTCGATCTCCTCCTGGAACGATATGCGTGAGCATTTCGTCGCCAACTTCCAGGGCACTCGCGACCGCCCACCGGCTGCCGGTGGCCTACGCCGCGTCAAGCAATAACCAGGAGAGACCCTCTAGAAGTACATCCAGCGCTTCAACAACGTTCGTCTCAAGATCCCCAAGGTGACGGATGAGGCCATCATCTTCGCGTTCTCTGATGGCGTCTGCGACGTCCAGATGAAGGAGGAGCTCACCATCCACGAGGAGCTGTGCACGTCTCTTGAGCTGTTCAACCTGGTGACCAAGTGCGCAAGAGCTGAGGAGGGGCCTCTCCCTCCTCGACCTCCCGGCTGTAGACCCGGAGGAGAAGAAAGCCAAGGCCAAAGACGTGAAGCGCAAGGGAGCAGCCGTGATCGCGGCAGAGCCGGACACAAAGCGCGGCAGGGACCTGCCTGAGTCATCCAAGAGCAGCCGACCGTTCTACGCCTTCCATAACCTGCATAGCCACAGCACCAACGACTGTCAAGTGCTCATAGCCATTCGAGAAGGACGCTTTGGTTGACGCCCCAAGCGCAATGACCAGGGCTAGGGCCGAGGAGGAGGACGTGGTGGCGGACGCTGGGATGACCGTGGCCGGCGCCAGGCCCGGCCTCGTGAGGACCACTGGCAGGATCAGCCTCGCGAAGGCGCCTGGAGGGATCAGCCTCATGAGAATCATCCTCAGGGCAATGCCGGCCTCCCTCCACTACCGCCACCACCAAGAAGGAATGACGACCACCATCAAGACGAGGGGGCTCGGGGCTTCTAGGAGCCGCGTGCCATTGCCTACATCTTGGGTAGAGCTCAAGCCCCAGCCTCACAGTGTATCTTCAAACCGTTTGCTCATGAAGTGAATGCAGTCCTCCCCAAGCTCAAGGCCACGCGCCCGCTCAGATGGTCCCAGTGCGCTGTCTCGTTCAGCTCGGCAGATCAGCTCAAGTGCGCGGCTACCGCCGACATCCTCCCGATGCTCTGTTCGCTAGTCATTTGCAACGTGCAAGTTACCAAGACTCTCATCAATGGCGGCGCAGGGCTCAACGTCCTATCCGTCGACACGTTTGACAACCTCCAAGTGTCGTATGATCAGCTTCAGCCCACCAAGCCTTTCTCACGAGTGACCGACGGCTCCACAACGCCGATCGGTCAGGTCTGCCTCCCAGTCACCTTCGGACAGCACAACAACTACCGCACCGAGCTCATCGACTTCGACGTCGCCCACATCCGTCTGCCATACAATGCCATCCTCGGGTATCTAGCCCTGGCCAAGTTCATGGCCGTGACGCACCACGACTACAATGTTCTCAAGATGCCATGAAGCGGCAGGATCATCATAGTCCCCTGCGAAGAAAGAGATGCGGTGTGCTCCCTCGAGCGCGCCTTCCAAGCAGCGTCAATCGAAGACCCCGGCAACAATGCAGCTCGGTAACCTCCTGAGGTCATCCCCAAGAAGAAGAAATAGCAACTCCGTGCCGGACCTTAGGAGGGCAGCACCGCAAGTGGCACCTCGTCAGGATCAGCGCCCGCACCTGGGGCATCTCCCTCTGTCACATATGAAGGCGTGCCCGGCGCCCTCCTCGGGCAGGGCTTGGGGGCTCTCTTATGGAGGGCCTCAGACCTCGCCAACATCACGAGGTAGGTGCTCTGGCACCATTTGGAGGCGTGTTTCACGACACGTCTCCCTCAGGAGGACACTTGGCAAGGAGCGCCCGACGCTCAGGAGTTCATCACCAAGGTATCTCAGGAGCTTCAGGAAGCAAGAGTAATACGCGGTGACCGCTGCCCACCTGGCGTTGCTCCCCACCCAGGCGAGGTGGTGAGCTGCGCGTCTGCATCGATGTCCCAGGGCTCAACCGAGCCGCATCTCAGGAGCGCTTCTGGCCTTCACGTGTTGGGCACTGTGAAGGTCCACCTCACAGCTACGTTTGTATGCCATTCGGCCTACCGAGCATGGCTCCTGCCTTCCAGCGCAACCTGCAGAGCATCATGGCGGGTCAGGAGGTGGAGATGGCGACGGTCCTCAAGGAACTGCTTGGACCCCCTGAGCCTCCCGAGGCTCAGGGCCCCGGCGGCTCGTGAGGAGCAACCCCTTCGCCGTGTACCTTCAGCTTCCTCAACACCCCTTCATCAACGGAACCAGGTGATATTTTCCAAGTTCATTTAGCTGGGAGCGCCCCCAGGGCTGCATCATTCCCATGCCGCGTGGGTCCGTCCCTGTGGCATGTATCCTTTCTTGCTTATGTCTTTAGCTTAACCTGCTGGGGGCGCCCCTCGGGCTGCATCATCCCCAAGCCGCTTGGGCCGGACCCAGTGGCGCGTATCGTTTATGCATTTACCTAAGCTAGGTTTCCTTTCATGCTTAATCTATCTATGACTATCACCTCCTTGATTGTCGCCCATCGTGGGAGTCGCGCGCCGGTCATCTTTCTTCAAGACCCTTTGCGTGAGAGGATTAGGCATGGCGTCTGTGCTCGGGCCTGTCCCTACAGCGTCGATAAATCCAATGGCTGAGCTCTGTCTGGCGGGCCAGCCCCGTTCATGTCACCTCCTGGGGTAGTTGGTTCTTGGCTTTCTCACGCGATAACCTCAGGAGATTCGTTCGGCGTAGGTTGTCTAAACACCTCGCAGGACCAAGACAGCGAACAAGAATCAAGACCAGTCACAACCCACCTTGAGGTAGGGCCTCGTGAGTCCCGCGCTAGCTCACGAGTTCCCATACACACCTCGTCTAGCCTAGCCGTGCAAGCCACATGTCAGGGCGGGGATGCTCACGCCCCGGGGGCTCTCCGCAGTAGGGAGTCCCCTCCCACGAACTAGTGGAAGCACCATGCTCTGCGCTGGCAGTCGACACTGCCGAGGAGCGGCAATGCCCGTGCAAGTGCGGAAGTGCCATGGTCCGTCCTGGTGATAAACAACTGAGGGCGGCCTCACGGCCGTATCAACCTCAGGGAGCGTCCAGGATCGGTGTCTGGCCTCAAGGCAACGCCTCCCCTCACGAGAGCAGCGCAAGGGGGATGGGCACGGGGGCTGCGCTCGGGTCACGCCCAAGCGTATGCCACCCCGCCAGGTCCCTCGGAAATGGTCGTCGCGCGCCCTCCCAAGCGGAGCTAAGGTATGAAGGTTGTTTGAATGTCAAGGGGGACTCCTGAGCATCGCGACTCAGGAGCCTAACTAACCACATAGCCCCTCACTCCTTCGTCCCTCCTGGTCTTCGGTCGGCCCAACGGCGGTTGAGGTATGTGCGGGGTCAGGCCCTACCGACGTAGAACACAAGACCAACCATTGCATCTCCTTTCCACAAGCTGTTTGCACTTCAAGGGGGACTCCTGAGCATCGCGACTCAGGAGCCTAATTGGTCATGTAGCCCCTCACTCCTTGGGTCCGTCCTGGTCTCCGGTAGGTCTAACGGCGGTTGAGGTATGCGTGGGGATGGGCTCTGCCGACGTAGAACATAAAGCAAATAGGAAGAAAATCGCAAAATCTCGAAGCAAATATTACCAGACATATTGTTCTCCGAATACAAACACAAGTTTAAATGCCTCCACAAGGCACGCTACATGCTGCAGGAGTTTCAATAGGAAAGAAGCTGCAAGCCATTCATCCTTCGATACCGCCGGCACCTGCAAGAGGTGCCCCCTCCTAGGTGGCGTTGCCTTCACCTGCACCACCGGTCGAAGGCACGAGGGCGAAGGCATCGAACTTCTCCAGCAGGGCTTCCACCTGACCCTTCACGGCTGCGGCGGCAGCCGCACAACACTCCTTGTCCACATGCTCCTGCAGTTCATCAAGGCGGGCGGCATGATCGCAAAGATGGACGTGGTTGAAGAAGCGCGTCATCGCGGTTGAAGAAAGGATGCAAGCCTCTGCCTCTGCCATGGGGCCGACGCCACGCATGACTTCCTCAAGCGCCTCGACCAAGTAGGGAAGCAACTGGGCAGGGCCATTCTCATTGGTGGCCAACGACTTCTCCAAGCCCTTCTCATAGAGTGACTTCAGGGCCTCGCGAGAACTCTTCTCCAGAAGCGCGAAGGCCGCGCGGTCCCTGGCCAGAACCTTTGCCTTGGCATCAAAGATTTACCCCCTTCGCCTCCACCTTCCGCTCCAGCTCCTCCAGCCGACTGCGTTCAGTGGCCTACGCCTTCACCAACTCCCCCAGCTCGGCGTCGTGGTTCTTGATAGCGTCCTCCCGGGCCTGCATCTCCTCCCCCTTCGCCTCACGACCGCGAGCTTCTTCTGCATGCTCATCAGGCAGACTCTTCAGCTCGTCCTCCAGTGCCGACAGCGGTCGTGGGCGTCTTAGGCGTCCTTCAGCAACACCTCGCGATCGGCCGCAGCTTGAGCGACGGCCTGCTTCTCCTCGGAGGTCATCGTGGCCTGGCTCAGCGCCGCTCGGACTGTTGCGTCAAACTGAAGCCAGCTGGAGGCTCGCTCCAGGCGGCTGGCTAGCAGGCGCGGGCCAGCACCCAGGAGATCTTCCCGCAGCCGAGTCATCACTGAAAGGGCACGCTCCAAGATAGCGGAGGAGGCAGAAGAACCTGGGAGTAATGGTGCAGGAGGAGGAAGAGGCATAGTCGTCACCATGGCCTGGGAGGCAGGAAGCTCCTGAGCCCCTTGGACCTCAGCACCCGAGCCAGACACTGGCACCTCCTGAGTCAGCGGCGCTTCGGGCGCTTACTCCTCCAGAGGATGCTCCACCCAGCCTCATGAGGATGATCAGGCTGGAGAAGCACAAGCACCGTCCCCACCTTTGCTCATGGAGAGGGGCACGATCATAGGAGGCAACCCAGACTCAAGGAGCACCACCTCGCTCTCCCTTCTCCTCTTCGCCACAGGCGTCAGCCTGATTACACAACAAGGAAAAGAGTCGAAAACAAGCACCAACAGGAAAAACAAGGATGAACGTCAAGAGGTAGTAGTATAAGAAAGAACAAGATGAAGCTCAAGCACTTGCTGGTCCACAGCAGCATAGTCCACCATCCGCTTGGTGAGCTTGAAGCCGGAGAGCTTCGCAACCCAAGGGGCGGGCACGCCACCTCCGGAAGCAGAAGCATGCGCGGTGGTTGGGCCGGAAGTGGCTCCATGGGGCGTCGGAGAAGAAGCAGCATCCCGAGAGATCAACAACGATCGGTCCCTCGTCGGGATGACGGGCGGCTCTCCCCTCTCCAGGCGGGCATCGGCCTCGTGGTCGTCAGTAAGGGTGCGGAGGATGTTAGCTTTGCTCAAGGGGGAGGTTTCCCCCATCCCTTCAGGGGTCACCTCCGAGTCTTCCTCCTCCTCCTCTTCCTCCCGGTGGGACTCACCAAAAGACTGCTCCACCGACATCGATGCTGCAGGGGCCCCGGTGAGCGCCGGCGGCACCAGTCTGCGCCCATCAAAGGTCGGCCGGGAGGCCACGACCAGCACCCTGTCCTTGTGGCAGAACCAGGGAGTGAAGACATTCGGTGGATACTCCTGATCGTCCCCAACTAGGAGGCAGAGAGCTACGGCCAGATCCTCGCCGGACAAGGCCTTCGGGCTCAAGCGAACCTTGTCCTCTTCATCCCCAAGCTCCCACAATGGGCGCGTGCAGGCTTGAAGCGGGGCCACGCGCAGCATCAGGAATTCCCTCAGGAGCATGGCCCCTGTAATCTTCGTCGCCTTCGTGTTGCCTGGCTTCACGTCAGACTTCATCTGCTCCAGCACCAACGTCACCCGCTTGTCAGTGAGCTTCACGCATGACCACCCCTTGTCAGACTAGGGCATCTCCGTTGGCAGCATCAAGCGTGGGTGGATGCATTTAGCGTCCATCATGGCCCAGTTGCTCCAGAAGCCTTCGGCTTTCTTCCCCGTCTCCGAGATCGAGTTGGCCTTGCCGGCCGGGATGAAATTGACACGCCCGGAGGCGTGACCCTCCTGGGCGCGGAGGAAGAAAAAGTGGCACAGAAGGGCCACGAACGGCATCACGCCGAGGTACGCCTCGCAGTAGTAGGCGTAGATCGACTAGAGAAAGATAGAGTTGGGATGAAGATGCAGCGCCTGCAGCCCATAGTGGTCAAGGACATCGTAAAAGAAGTCAGAGAAGGGGGAACCAGCCCTGCAACGATGCTGCTCGTGAAGAAGGGGAAGAAGGTGCTTCTCTCGTGCTCCGGCGCGTTGGAGCCGGCCCGGAGTCCACTTTTCCCCTTATCGTTGCTTTCCCCCGCCATCAGCAAGCGCGTGGCGTCAAGGTTCTTCTCCGAGGCATTGGGCGCATCGAGAGCTGGCTCGTACCAAGCCGGCGACGAGGCGGTCTTGACCCTCTGGGGCGCCATTGGTTGCTAATACGGAAGGAGAAGGGAGTAGATCTAGAGATTTCGGAAGCAGGGAGCAAGGAAGGAGATCTTAGCAAGGCGAAAGGAAGCGGTGAAGGCAAGCGCTATCTACGCCAGCCTTTTGACAGTTGGGTACTTGCCGAGGTAGTGTGGGGAAGAGGAGTCGCCCACGTCCAATCAACCGCCACACGTCGACCATGGTCGCAGGCTATTGGGGCCCGCGGCGCTCCACACTTGCCCTTCTGCTTCGCCTCGAAGCCAAGACCGAGCGTGCCTAGGGCCCGGGGGTTTCTGTCGGCTTTCTGGGAACGGGGGTCCCCAGACTTGCCTGCCTGCGGCCCACGACGTGGCTCTGGGAGTGGGCCCGTATGACCCATCTTCACCAACAAGCTTCCAAGACCCTCGCGAGGGGCCAAGCCTCACGAGGCGGATGACACAAGACCTCCTCAGGAGCAGCCTCACCAGGCTGGCTCGTGAGGGGCAGAGAGTTCAAGGAAAGAGAAACCTCGTGAGGTTCCAGTGACATAAGCCATGAGGACCAAGGCCAGGTGGGCGCCAGCGCGCATAGTGTCCTTGTTTCCTCTTTGGTGCTAAGGAAGCAAGCACAGGCACGGAGTACCGAGGCGTCAAGCAAAGGTTTCCATATCGATGCAACGAGACCAACACCAGCAGGACGACAAGACGGAGGTCACCATGGAGCCGAAGGCGGCGTCACCACCAGAGCCTTTGTCAGGCGAAGACTGCTTTTGTCCGGATAAGCTGTGCTAGCTGTCCCCTTTCGAATTTGCCGTTGTTGGCTCCATTCCCACTCAATATTTGGGGAGAGGACCAGGGACTCTATAAATAGGACTAACCAGCACCATAGCTAGGGGAGAGACCGGAACAACCACAAGCTCACCGAGCACAAGAACACCTCTCCTCAGGAGGCTGTTCTTCCCCTTGTACTGTTCTTCCTCAGCCCAAGAGGCAATCCACCACACCACACTGGAGTAGGGTATTACACCACAATAGTGGCCCGAACCAGTATAAATCATGTGCCCTCTGTGTTTGCGAGTTTGTCGAGTTAGCCCGTGAGATCTTAGCGAAGCTGGGATGTGGATCAGTAGGGGGAGATCTTCGCGCGCACCCCAGTGTTTGAACCTTAAGGGTTTTGCCGGAACCCGTGATCCGACACAACTTGATAATTCTAAATCTCTATGGATAACTTGTTTTATGTTATCTTTGCAAAACCTCCTGACAAAAACACCTATAAGGAAAATAAATGATGACAATACTTGAATCTTTGCATTATGCCTAGCTAGGGGCGTAAAACGATAACGCTTGTTGGGAGGCAGCCAAAAGAATAAAATTTATTTTTGTCTTTTTCTTTATGTTCTTGAGTGTTTGCACAATTATGCTACTGTTATTCTTGTGTTTTTTGTGTTTTAATTAGTGTGCATGACAAGCAAAGCCTTTTGGATCATGTTGGGTAATAGTTGATTTGATCTTGTTGAAAAACAGAAAATTTTGCGCTCATGAAAATAATTCTCATTTTTAACAGAAGCAATAAAATACAAATTATTTTTGTAGAAGATTAATTTACAAATTCCCCATTTTTCCTAATTTTTCAGAATTTTTGGAGTTACAGAAGTATTCGAAATATTCAGATTGTTACAAACTGTTCCGTTTTTGGCAGATCCTATATTTTTTTGCATTGTGTGCTTATTTTGATTGATCTATGGAATCTTTTGATGGGTTTGAGCCATAGCAAAGTTGTACTACAATAGATATAATTCAAAAATAAAATATGAATGGGTTTGCAACAGTACTTATAGTAGTGATTTGCTTTACTATACTAATGAATCTCACGAAGGTTTTGTTGAGTTTTGTGTGATTGAAGTTTTCATGTTTTGGGTGATATTGTGATGGATGAAGGAATAAGGGGTAAGAAGAGCATAAGCATGGGGATGCCCATGGAATCCCAAGCTATTATCTAAATAGAAGCAAGTAAGTAAGCTTGGGGATGCCCGAGTGGCATCCCCTCTTTCTTCTAACGACCATCAGTATTTTACTTGGAGTTATATTTTTATTCGTCACATATCATGAGTTTTGCTTGGAGCGTCCTGTATGATTTGATTCTTTGCTTGTTTTGCTTTGTATTTGTAGTCACGAATCCTTGCTAGAAGCACCTATTTGAGAGAGCCAAAATTATGCTATGACTTTTCAGAATTGCTCTCTATGTTTCACTTAAATCTTTATGAGCTATGGAATTGCTCTAGTGCTTCACTTATATATTTTTGAGCATGGTGTGTTTTAGTATTTTTGAAGAAATGCTCACATGCTTCACTTTGATTTATTTGAGTTAGTAAATTTTCTAAGAAATTCTCTCATCCTTCACTTAAATTATTTTGAGAGAATTTTTTGTGCTCATGTTCTTCACTTAGATTTGTTTGAGCTATCAAAAGCAACATATGAAATTAGTCCAAAAGTGATAAATATTCAAGAGGGATATAATAAAAACTTTAATTAAGATCATTGGAAAAAATAAAATTGATTCCTTGTAATAGTTTTGCGATATGATGATATAATATGTGTGTCATGTTGATGAGTAATTATGCTTTAGTAAGAATATTGGTGTTAAGGTTTGTGATTCCCTATGTAAGCACGAAAGTCAATAGTTATGCAATGAAATTACATCCTACTTGTGGTGCATTATTCAGTGTTAGTTATGCTTAATTCTCGCTTGTGAGATTCTTCATTCCTTGGTTGGGTGCTTCTCAATCCTTTGCGAGCCTTCATTTTGCACTAAGTATGGTCACTACTTGTGCATCCAAAATTTGTTAAACCAGTTTTGCCATACGAGTCCACTATACCTACCTATATGCGGTATTCTTTTACTGTTCTAAGCAAATTTGTATGTGCCATCTCTAAATTTCAAAATAAACTTCACTTTTGTGTGCTCGTACCACTCATGAAATGGTGGGGGGTGGGTGATATATTTCCACGCTAGACTTGTTATTTTCAAGATGAGTGTTTATTCATTTGTCATCGCATGAGAGTACGACAAAGGTATTAGGTATGCCTAGTCCCAAAATTAAAATTGAATTTACTTCATGTTGTCAAATAACAAATTCCTTGGGAAGTGCTTGTATGGAAGGCATCCGTGATACTATTAGCCATGGAAAGTGAAAGTATGGTGGAAAAAGGAATAAACTTTACTTTCTGTTTGGGAACCACCTATGATATATCTAGCATGGAAAGTATTGGGAACTACTTGACCATTTTCGTTGATAGGAAAAGCATGCCACCGGAAATGTTTTTATCTCTATCTTTTTCGCTTTGAGCCCTGGCACCTCTACAAATCCCTACTTCCCTCCGCAAAGGGCCTTTCTATTTACGGTATGCAATTTTTATTTTTATTTGAGTCTCCATCTTCTCTTATAAAGCACCAACTAAGGTGCACTATGATCGTACTTGAGCATTAGGTGTCGCTAATATGAGAGTGTGTTTCATGAATGGATCAATGATTAAGCATAATGGGCTAGGGATAACTTGCTTTAGTATTGATATTTTAGAAGTCATTGTTGCGTGTTGATATGCTTGAGTATTGAAATCTTCATGTCAAAACTAGACTATTGCTTTGAATCATATAAAAGTCCAAATGTCCATGCTACAAAGAATAGAATATGTGATGAACATGTTAGGCAACATTCAAAATCAAAAATTCTGTTTTTATCATTTACCTACTCGAGGACGAGAAGGAATTAAGCTTGGGGATGCTAATACGTCTCCAACTCATCTATAATTTTTTATTGGTCCATGTTGTTATATTATCATTCTTGGATGTTCTACCAAAATTGTATAGCAACTTTATATCATTTCTTGGGACTAACTTATTGACATAGTGCCTAGTGCCAGTTGTTGTTTTTTGCCTGTTTTTTACTTTCACAGAAAATCAATTCCAAACGGAATCCAAACGCACTGGAACTTTTTGGAGATTATTTCTGGACTAGAAGACACCTGTTGGGCCAAACAAGAACCAGAGGAGGGCTCTGAGGGGAGCACAACCCACCAGGGTGCTCCTGGGAGCCCAGGCGCGCCTAGGTGGGTTGTGCCCACCTCGGTGGCCTCCCACACCGCCTCTTTTCTCTATAAATACCCCAATCTTCCAGAAACCCTAGGGGAGTCGACAAAAATCAATCCCAGCCACCGCAAGTTCCAGAAACCACAGATCCAATCTAGACAACATCACAGAGGGGTTCATCATCCTCATTGGTGCCTCCCCGATGATGTGTGAGTAGTTCATTGTAGACCTACGAGTCCGTAATTAGTATCTATATGGCTTCCTCTCTCACTTTTGATTCTCAATACAATTGTCTCCTCGAGATCTATTTGATGTAACTCATTTTGTAGTGTGTTTGTTGGGATCTGATGAACTTTTGAGTTTATGATCAGATCTATGTTTTTATCAATGAAAGTTATTTGAGTCTTTTGATCTCTTATTGCATGATTTTATAGCCTCATATTTCTTATCCTAATCTTTGGTTTAGTTAGGACGACTATATCGATGTTTCTAGCCATGGGAAGAGGTGCTTTGTGAAGGGTTCAATCTTACGGTGCTTTATCCATGTGATAGAAGGGGAACCGACACGTATGTATCGTTGAAATTAAGGACAACAAGATGGGGTATATTTCTACATAAATAGATCTTGTCTATATCATGTCATCATTCTTATTGTATTACTCTGTTTCTCCATGAACTTAATACACTAGATGCATGCCAGATAGCGGTTGATGTGTGGAGTAATAGTAGTAGATGCAGGCACCAGGTCGGCCCTCCTCAACCTTGAGGACGATCTCATGGCTGAGGAGGAGAACCTCCGCCAAGACCAGGCGCGCCTTGTCGAGGGCTGACAGCAACTGGGCGTGGCCGTCAGCCTGGGACGCCCGCATGATGAGGAAGTCGCACGGAAGTCCAATGAGCTCATTAATAGAGCGATCCGGGATTCGGTAGAGGCAGCCCGGTGGATGGCGGAGGCAGAACCCGCGGATAAGGCCTCCATGGAGTGAGTCGCAGCTCGTGAGGCCCGACTCACCCCTAATGAGGAGGATCTCTCTCGGCATGAGAGCATGGTAGTGGTTTGGGCGCTGGACATGGAGATCCGGGAGCGCCAGCTCGTGTTTATGAACACCGAGTAGGAGAAGGAGCGCGAGTGACTGGAGAACCAGGAGCACACCATGGTGGGTGCAGAGCGTGCCATGGCGGACACCGAGGCCTCCTACAACGGCCTACTTGATGAGAGCAAGGCGAAGTACAAGGCGGAGACCGACTGGAAGGCCCAAGAGGAAACTAAGCAGAAGACCAAGGCGCTCACCGCCACCCACTCGAAGAACCTAAGGAAATAGGAGGAACGCTTCACGCAAAGGCATGCTGAGCTCGATGCCGATGTCACAATCCACAAACAGTAGCTTAGTGCATCAGAGGCGGCGATGCAGAACGCGGTGGAGCTCCAAGCTAAGAACCCCGTGAGCTAGAGGATCTCCAAGTGCAAGTGGTGGCGTCAGCGATATGGTGCATAAGGGCTAGGGCGAGGCCGTTCGGAAGTATGAGGAACAACACCAGCGCTCCAAGTGCTTATCCGTGACGTGCCAGGGGCTCCCTGATGACCTCCGTCATGCTGCACCACCGCCTTAGTCTTCTGTCACCAAAGGGGAACCCTTTTGGACTTGCTTTTGGGGCACGTAGGCACAACTATTCCCTTAGCAACAAAGGGGAAACTGTCCTGGCTGCTTAAGCTAGCGCCTGCCTAGACGACGACACTGATGTGATGGGTGGTACCCGCCCCACGTGGCTCCTCGGAAGGCCTCAAGAGAGGGAGCCTCGCGAGGCCTCGTGAGGGAGGCTGTCATGATGGAACACAATCACCTATGGGGCCGTGAGCCCCTTGTGGTTTGGCAAGGGGGAAAGTTACATTGCACAAAGAGTGGAAGCCATGAAGCAGCACAACAGGGGTGACACTAGTAGTTTTAACCCAGGTTTGGGCCACCATGAAGCATAAAACCCTACTCCTGCTTTGGTGGATTGAGGGAGGAACCTTAGTAGCCACGCAGCGCTCAAGCCCGGGAAGGTCGCCTCGGGGATAGCAGCAACGCGCGTACAAGTGTGAGAGGGTCTGAATCCCTTTCTAGTTTGACATGGCCCTCCTTTTATAGGTTAAGGGGTAACCATAGTGGCAAAACAATCATTATCTAGTGATTGGATAGCTATCAATGCTATCATACCTAACTCTGGCAATTAGGACAAAGTGCACTAAATGCACTGCTAGGTGTCATGCTGAGGATGGAGACCGGCAAGCCTGCCGCGCTGCTTAACCATCTCCTGCTTATCTGCCCGACACGTGCTTCACGCTTACACACTACACCCGTGATCTTTTCAAGAAGATGCATCTCCTCAAGCAAAGCACAAAGATGGTGGAATAATATTACCAAGAAATGAAGATTGCCATGATAAGAGCCAATGTCAAGGAAGATGACGAGCAAACTATTGCACGATCCTTGAATGGCCTCAACCACCCAATCAAGTGGATTGCCGACTTCCAACCCTACTCCAACCTCCTCGAGCTAGTTCACCAAGCGACCAAGGCCGAGTGACAAGTGCAAGATAAATTCAAATACGCCAAGTACTCTTCCAAGACCTACGGCTCCTACACTCAAGCTCCCACGACCTTGGCATCTCGTACCTCAACTAGGCCATCACCAAGTACCGGCGACAAGTCAAGTTCCAAGAAAATTATGCCTTCCTTGAATCGTCCTCTGAGAAGCAACTACAAATCCCAAACTCCTCATCTTCGGCACCACTGGATGATCTCGTCAAGACAAGTTCTATCAAGTTCTTCACATGTGGTGGCTGAGGACACAAGTCCTTCCAATGCACTAACAAGTGCACAATGATTTTCAATGATCATGGCACATATGACTCCATGATTGAAGAAGAAATGGAAGCCCTTCAGTACATGGCCATGCACCGGCACGTGAATGAAGATGAAGATGATCATGTCTTTTGTGACAACGATTCAAGTCCCTCTCTCGTGGTCTCTAAGGTCTTGACGCTTCAACACCCGAAGAAGAAGACCAACACTGCCACATCTTCCACACCAAGGCCGGCATCAACGGGCATTCCATGGAAGTCATCATCGACGGAGGAAGCTGCCACAATTTGCCAAGTGAAGAGCTATGTTCCAAGCTACAATTGGTCAAGAAGAAGCATCCTCATCTCTACAAATCCCAATGGCTTAGCGAATCCGGCACTATTCAAGTGGAGCACACACTACTGTAGGATGCTGCTAACGCGACACTACGATCAGAGACCCTTCGACGAAACTGTGTGCGATGCCATAATCGCAAACAATGGTGTAAAAACCCGTCAAAAAGGTGCAAAACGTTTGTGATGGAGGATGCATCAAACACGGTTCAGATTTTAGTTGCATGTGCGATGCAGGCCATACGATTCAACTCAATTAACTATTTTTGACTAGGCAACACAAAAGAAACGGGCAGCCAGATGAAGGTGTGTGCGATGTACAGCATACGGTTCACTTGGGTGAACTGTTTGCGATTAGGAAACACAAAAGAAACTGTCATCCATATCAAGGTTTGTGTGATATACGGCATATGGTTCAGTCGGATGAACTATTTGCCTTGAGACATGAGAACAGAAATGGTTCAACTTAACAAGATGTCTGTGATACGCGGCAAACAGGTCTGTAATCGGAAACGTGTGCGAAGACCGATAACATAACAGATTATCACTGCTAATAAGTTGTGTGTGTTGTGAGCAGACGATTGCTGGTATACAATTGTGAGTGACTGATGAAAACATCACCTACGGGTTCCATTGTTTAGTCCGTGTGCGACGTGATTTTCTTTGTCCGCACAACATCTCCGCTTTCTCTATAGAGCATCAACATATATACTTCAAAAGACAACATTGCATAACCAAATTAAGTATACAATTACACAACTGACTACACACATAACATTTCCACATACCAAAGTAAGGAATTACATGCATACTAAAGTAGGAGAAACGAGGATCTAATCATCTACTTATTGTTGCGACTACGCTTGCCATTGCTCTGCTTCTGGCTAGATCCCTGGCCGTTTTGGGGAAGGAGACACTTCCTCATGTCAACGATCTGCCTGTACATGTCGTAGCTCGTGTACGCCTCCTTGGCCGCGTACATGATATGAGCTTTGTCGAGTTTCTCCATCCAAGCCGAGTGCCAGGCACGCTTGTCCTTGTTGCATGAATCCTTCATGTCTCTGTAGTAGGGGTCGATGATGGCCTGAGCGAGGTGAACCAGTGAGTACGTCTCATGCTCCTTACTGCCCCAGATCTTGTACTGGCCCTGGATGTCGACAATATTATCACAGGCGATGCCCGGATTCTCGAGCGCCTTTACATCGTTAGTGATGTCCACCGTAGAGAACATGTAGTGGGGGCTGTTGAAAAACCTAGCGAAACGCTCGCAAGGCCTTGTGGCCAGGCAGTAGTGGTAGACGAGGACGTGGTGGCACATGCACATCTAGACGACGGCGACCTTGGGACAAGACCCGGCACGAATGCGGGTGTACTCGAGGTCAAACCCGACCACCTTTTACTTCTCCTCGGCAAGCAACAACTCCATGATGTGGATGGAGTGCTCCACCCAGACCGGGTCATTGGTGTACACCACTGAGAGGTCCATGAACCTTCTGTGGGTGTCCATCACAGCACGCATGGTGAACTGCTACTCGTCATCGGCAGCCGCTCGGAGCACCATTGGAGCTACGCAGGATACCCTCTAATAATTTCTCGTGGTGGGTGTGCTTCTTGCAATGGTGTGGCACGATCGAAAGGTTGAAGATACACAAGGGTTAAAGGGACGCTATAATAAATGAGGGCCGGCCGGCCTGTAATCGTCATGTCTTGTCACGACGTTCATAGCGGAGGATTCTAGTGCACGCTTGACAACACCACACTGCACGCCTGGGCTCGAAGTGGCGCCAAAGTTATCGTTTGTGAGCCTGTTCCCATGCTACCACGCTATTTACCATGCAAGCTTCCCGCCCGGCTAGTTTGGCTAGCCGTCGGCTAGGAGAGGGACAAATCGTGGGCATTTATTGGCAAAAAGCTTTGTAAAAACAAAGTGTGTGGAATGACTTTGGTCATAAGTTTACCGGTGGGTGATGAGGTCAAAGTTACACAGAAGGGTGATGATGGACACTCGAGTGCGACAATAAATTCTGTGCTCTAAAGTGCACATGGTGGAAGAAACCAACTGTGTGCAATAATGTCAAAGATCGTAGTCAAGTTAGCTATACAAATTGTGTGCTGTGAGATCGACAAGGTAAACAGATTCGAGAATGGTTAATAAAATCTAAGACCATTGCATATTAAGGTCAAAATAGTTCTAGGAATATACGAGTCTCATACGATGCCATTTCAACGATTGTACCACAAAAGCTCGAAATAATACAAGGTTCAAATTCTAGAGTTATATGGCTCAAATTCTAAGATTACAACGTTCAAACTGATATTAGAAATGAAATTCAGCTCATCAGCTGCAAATGCTCGCGCTGATCCGCTGAACATGGATATCAGAGAAGTTCATACTAATATCACTTCTTCTAAGTCTGGTTTTGAAAACTCACAAGTTTCCCAAAGGGGTCAGCCACTGAGAAGTCATCTATGGGGTTGACATGATGACTTCTGATTACTCTATCATCTGAAGTTCCAAAATAAATTTCAGCATTTTTGGAGTGTACTCCATTCTGCCGCAGGCGCCGGCGCTGATGAACAAACCATTCATTTTTTCGGAATAAAGGGCAAACCTCATTTCCTTCAGCACCCTTGCTCTGAGAACAAAGAACCTGGCGAATATAATCTCCGGTAAGGTCCCTCGGTAGGAGTTCAAAGTAAATTTTCAGAGATACAGATCTAGGAATTTGACATGATTATTATATTTTATCACATTATCCACCTCTGGGCCTAATTTTATCTGCAAAAGAAGAAAACATGTTAGTGCCTACATGCAGTTTTGAACATTACTACATGCCTATTTGGTTTGCAGGGTTTTTAAAATGCACTAACATGCCATCTTCGATCTGACATGATTAACATGGGCATTTGATTAGATTTTAGAAAAATGTAGCCTTCTTCACAAGAGGTTGGAGTGGATGAAAAGTTCCCTAAGAAAAATAGTACACATGAATCCAAAGGAGAAATGCTTATTGATTGTAACCATATGGATCAAGCAACCAATATGGGGGGCATGTATGTACTAAAATCCTCCAAAAGAACCTTCAGCAATCATAGTACATTGTCATTGTAAACTTGGAAAAAGGTGTCACAAATTGAACTCCATTATGGTTAACATTTAAGTGGAAAGGAACATCACCTTGATATATAGCTTCTCCAAGCACGGAAAGCATCTCAGGAAACTGACAACTTGCTCTAGATTGGGGCCTATAGATTCTAGTGCCAAGACCTTCACTGTGCGCAGTTTCAGGGTCAAGCTTGTCGGAATCATTTTCTGAATGACAGATGAAAAAACATCTTCAAAATTAGAAATAATGTTAGTTTGTAGAAGGAGAGGTAGGAGGCAGTTGTTGTACCTGAACGGGTGTGGATCCAATAACATGTTCGGAGTATTTGTCACACGAGTAGCCCACCACTGTCAATTTCGGCGCAAAAATGACATTGATTCTTGTTGGACCTTCTTGATCAACTACATCTTGTGATGTCTTCCTGCCACACCAGCAACACACATAAATAGTCCGGAGAGTCATGGAGGTGATGTGGAAGGTACTCAACCCATTGATCACCTGAAGATGAAGGTACTGAAGTGCAGTACAGCCACAGAGCAGGCGCTCCATGTCACCATTTGAGAGGCAGACGGCGACGAGCTCGAGGTGCTTCAGTCGTCGTAGAATAAGAGCGGGCGCGTCATTAAGGGGGGGGGGAATGGCAGTTCCTGAACTTGGCGACATGCAGCGTGGGCGCGAGGCGGAGTGCGGACAGTGGTAGTGACCGCATATGCCTATCATCAAAAGTGAACTCCTCGAGCTGATCTAGGGCGGGGGATCGGAACCAGTCGTCAAGCTTGGCTCGGTCCTTGCCATTAGAATGGAGCTTGCCCATCCTAAGGCCTTTGGTTGGGCTAAGGTGACTTCCAAGGATCTTGGAGGATGCATCCAAGCTTTTGCGATAGCCATGGCAGAGCTTGTGGGTGTCAATGATGTCGAGAGCGCTGGATATCCATAGGGGGCACCACCGCCCGGAAAGGACGGTTGTCCGCGCCCATATTTGATTGGGAGGAGGGAGATGATGACTCTCACCATATCATCCGGGAGGCTGCTGATGAAGTCTAGGCCTGCTGGACTCGCTTGGGGTCTAGCGCGCTATGCCTCCACTTGTTGGCAACCCCGTTCTCCACCTCTGGTGTCTCCTTGTCAGCGGCGCTTTCTGATAGAAATGTGAGTACAAGGAATATTTAGTTAAAACAGGGCAATAGAAAAGTTCATTTGTAACAAGAATTTATTAGGTGGGAATATAGTAAGAAAATAGAATAACTATTTGTTGCTTAAATACTACACAATTCATTTGACATTGATGGGGAAGTCAACATGCAGATAGTTGAAAAGAAAACTTACTTCGAACAAAGTCTGGATAGATGATTTTATCAGGTAAGTTAGCATATATCTCATGACCAAGCCCGGTTATGTGCAGTGCAATTTTAGTGCCAGCTTTCAGTACATAAAACTTAGAAATTTCTTTCGAAAAGCCAGTGCCAAAATATTAGTCACCACGTTCATCAAATCTTACACTAGCAACATTTGTAAATCCATGGTTTGTGTGCAGTATGACATCCGTGCAGCCTTGATCTATGTAAAGGGAAATTTTATGCACTACATAATCCGTTGCATATCAAGGGATGTGCTGCAGAAACTGGTAGGATTGTTAAAGAAAATATGGTAACATTCAAATATGGGCCCAAATTGAAAGAATTGTACAGTAGTTGAAATCAAAGGACAAAAATCTATAATTAAACAGATAGGGTGAACATGATGTCATGGAAATATGAGAGTAATTGGAAGAACAATACATCATTAATCTGCCTAATATTGAAAGAAGAGGGGGGAAATCCCCTTTGACGTATATGATGCATGTGGCACATTTTATCCAAATGTAGCAATATTTAGAATATGTTTATGAAAGTAGACCATGCCAACTGATTTAGGGTGAGATTGAACATACCGCACACGTCCTCAAGTTATCTGGTACAGTGAGATGGAATATCTGGTGGAGGTCGCAAAGTCCTAGAGTGTCGGTGCACTGCAGATTCTATGAATGAAAGAAAACCCTCAAATCAGCTCGAATAAAAATGAATTCACGGCGATTTCCACCGGGTGAGTAAAGGAGGAAGATGAACTGGGATAAGAGATGAGATAATATCTCATTAAATTATTTACTTTGTCATCCATGAGAAAGAACGCTCAGTACAGCAGATTCCCCAACCGAGCGGAGCTGGGCCGACTGCGAGCAGCGTCGAGAAAGTCGATGGCAATAGGTGGCGGCAAGCGGAAGTGGTGAAATGCGGCGGGCTTTGCTGGCAGCTTGGCGGCGGCGGCAGGTGTCGAGCTAAGTGTTTACCGCCACGATAGGCGGTGCCATGGCATAGACGCGGAGGAGCTTGTGCAGGTGTGAATGGGGAACATACCGAAGGGATGGCAGGAGGGGTGATGGTTTCTGTGACATGGGGAAGGTGAGGGTTTTCTTTTTCCTTTTTTGAAATGGGTGGTGAGGGTTTTCTGTCCCACAAAGAATTTTGTGGGCGACAGTTTGCTAGAGCGAACCCTTGTGATTGACGCAACAAGCAAAATGGAAGTCATTGCACATGGTTCGAATTTTGGGAACCGTGTGTGATTGGCGTACTACCTCAGTCCTGGTTTATTGGTCCCCCTTTGTAATTTTTACCAAATTTTGATCAAATATTTAACATACTCAGACATGGATAATAAGCTTACATGTACATAAGCATAGTTCAACCATAAGTACATACTTCAACCGCCATTAAGCATACTCAAGCGTACATAGTTTGATCCATACGACATCTCATCTCATATGCTGGCACGATCTTGAAGCTTCTCCAGGTACTTGGCGTACGTGTCGTGCGCCACCCTTCAAGAATACTTCTACTTGAAGGAGTGAACGACATGTCCTCTTGCATGCACCAGAACAATTAGATACGCGTCATGAAGCTTCTGGTTGCAAAATGGGCATCGTTAGCCACCGTTCCAGGTCCTAATACGCCTGTTATGCATTCCCGCATAAAGCTCCCTCAATTTTTGCCTCTTGTACCTCCTCTGGACATCTTCATCCTCGCTGTCCACATCATCAGACATCACCTTTACAAATAGTAAAACAAATTTGGCATCAAATCAATGATTACATGCCGTGAAGTAGTATTAGGAATTTATGGCTATTTATTTATACATATCCAGAGATTAGGGTTCGATTTTTAAGCACAGTAGTCTATGTACAGACCAATCTCTAATCAAATAATGGCACAAACATATGTAGGTCATTCAAAATCAATTGTCAAGTCTTGGCTAGGAATTATAAGCATGAACACTAACCCTAGTCGGATTACTAGCAGAAATCATTTGCACAGATGAAACAACTAATCACTTATCACTTGTACCATTCAAACAATCAATACACTACACAGATCTAACGAAACTTACTTAGATTTCATGGATTGGGAGAACATAACCATACGATTTCTATTCCAAAAAGGGGGAGGGAGGAGTAACCAGAGAAACCCTATGATCTATTTCACACATAAATGGGTATAGATGACTAACAAGCTATCCTCGTCCTCGGAGTCGTCGCCAGAGTGGTCGTCGGAGTCGTCGCCGGAGTGGTCGTCGGAGTCGTCGCCGGAGTGGTTGTCGGAGTTGTCGCCGGAGTCATCACCAGAGTCGGTGTGGAACTCCGCCTCCCGCCATGGAAGCTCGACAACGTCTGGTACACCGATAACTCGCCGGCTGTGACGGCAACGCCTGTCTCCATCTCCATGCCATGCTCTGGTGCTTTAGCAGCCCCGGCATCGCCACTCCCTCCGATGGGGCACTTCGGTGGCATCCTCATACATTGAAGGCTTTGAGGACTGAGAGCGGCATCGAGGATGCAAGCGGAGAGAGAGGATTGTGTGTGTGTGGCGAGGATGGGGGGTGCGGCCGCTCGGGCACACCATTAATATGGAGTAGTGGGAGTTGCGGGAGAGAGGCGGGCGGCGGTCAAACCGATGGCTCGCCTCCCGGTGAGCCTGCGCACCGAACTGCTGGCATGCCTACCAAAGTTTCACACAGCTACTCGCATGCCTCCCGATGACACTACACAATGAGCACCTCCGTCAATTCACACACCTGCATGCATGCCTCCCCATCTGCCTGCGTGGCGGACTGCTTGCATGCGTCTCGGCAACTCACACATGCTCACATGGCACACGGTCGCATGGCGACACGTATATTGTTTTTGTATTTGGATGATTAATGATGCCTCTTTATTGCTTAACCTAAGCACGACACGTATCCATTGTTGGTCTAATGCTCACGGTTTGAATAAATAATCCATTTGGGATATTGGTACCCAATTATTAATAATCTCCTATTTGTTATTAGGTAAAGATTACATCAAAACTGGTCTCAAATTTGACCAAAAAAAGTACAATGCCACTTTGTATTACTGTCCATATGACAACACGATAAGTTTCATGAACTTCAAATAAGTTTTGGACGTACTAGAATTTAAAAATCAAGATTCTCAATGTTTGAAATTTGTTGCACGGGGAGTAAACATGCACCAACTGAGACACATGTGTTTTTACAATCCATTTAGGTGCAGTGTCACGTGTGCATGTAGCTGAAATTTGATTTTTGCACAGCATACCCATAGAAAATCAATCCATTAATGTACTAAAATGTCTTAATGATCTTTGTGATTTTTTGGAAATTAAACGTCCCTCCTTTGGTAACATATGTTTACCGCGGGATAATTAATTTAACATTCATCGTAGTTGCGGTGGATTCGAGGTGTGTGTGGGTGTGTGCGTCTGGGGGTGGCAGGTGGCTCGCAGTACACTACGAGTTGTGAGCCATCGTGTGGGTTAGCCGTTTTGTTAGGCAGGCCGGTGCCATATCAGAGTCGTGAAATCGTTATTTAAAACATTACACAACCCTTTCATACGTACATGTTTTGGCCACATGCAGTCGATGGTTGTCCTGCATGACACTCGATACACACTGTCGGTGGGAATGACACCTATGGGATCACTGGGATCCCTTCTACGGTTGGCGGAGCACGGGGTCGTGAGAAGAGCGGGTTTAGGAGTTAGCACCCGGATCGTTTACCCAGGTTAGGGCCGCGAGGATACGTAAAACCTTAGTCCTGCTTTGGTGGATGTATTAAGTGTTCTTGAGCCTTCTGAACTAGCTACAGTGGCTGTGCCGTTCCAAAAAGCTGAATCCCTCTCCTGGTCGCCTCGGGCCTCCTTTTATAGGGAAAAGGGGTCGCCACAGTGGCACACACGAGGTGGAAAGGCCTATAGTGAGTGAGCTTATGGCACGGCATTACAAGACAAAGCACATTAAATGCGCTATGTAGGTGTCCATTAGCTTTATCGGGGACGGGAACGAGGCCCGTCCTATCCGTTGCCACTCCGCCTCGCTTCGACACGCGCCCAGGCTAGCGATGCATGCAGCGCCATGTAGGCAGGCAAGTAGCTGAGGTGGCGCGGTGGTAGGGCCTTTATGAAGAACTGCATGCCGCCACGCATGTGCTTGCTGATTTGGCCTGGAAGCTGCATGTTGCCACGTAGGTGCCTGCCCAGCTAGTTGGGCTGGCAGCTGCATGCAAACGCCGGCGGATTCTTGGCTGGTGCGGGCCTGGCAGTGGCCCAGCTGATGCCCTCGGCAAGGGTCTTGCTGGGGGCCCGGCAAGGGTCTTGCCGTGGCGTTGCTGTCATCCCCGACAATGGTCTTGCCAGGGGTCTTGTGGATTTCCTCGGCTAGGATCCTGCCGAGGGTCGTCGTCTTCTAATCCTCATCTGATCTTGTGGGTTTATGATCTTGACAAAGATCTGCATGCCACCACGTAGGTGCCTCCCGAGCCCTGGTCCCACGCAGTTGTTGGGCAAGGGTGGCTTGCTCCACTGGCATTGGACAAGTTGCCCCGGCAAGGCTCTTGCTAGGGCTGCGGGGGGCCGCCTCGGCAAGGACCTTGCCGAGGGAGTCCACCTCGCCCTCTTGCCCTCCTGCGCTTCTGGTCTTGGCATCGCCTTGCTTGTCTTGTGCTTCGGCTTCTCTCCGGCTTCCCTCCTCTGCCCTTCTAAGTGTGGCCACGGCGCGTGGCTCTGACTGTCCGTGCACAAGTAAAGGGGTCAAAAGGAGAGCCCCTACTTTTGTGCACCGACAGGAGCCCCTAGGCATGGGGCACACATAAGCGCGACTCGTTGTTGGGCTAGGCCCAGAACGGTGTGCGGGTAGGTGGGGCGGATTTTACCGTAGCAACTTCTCGTCCACTATGCTTCCCCACGACCCGCGTTGAACGCGCGGCGTGGAGGGTCGTGCGTGACGTGGGGGTCATGCATGGGGAGGTTCCCGCACGCATGCATCACATCATGGTAAAGAGGTGGCTTGCGCCTTCCCCATAAAAGGAGGGAGGCGTAGAGGCACGGCCCATTTACTTGGGTGGACTCGGGTCGCAGTCTTCAAGGCGCCCACGCCCCACGATCACGGGGTGGGGAGCGGCTGCTTCGCCCGTCCCTTCAATGCTGCTTGCTCGACATCTGTCCCTCATGCAGGTGGCAGGAGGTGGAGGCGGGAAACCGGGCCCTCGCTGATTGGGGCAGCGGGCCGGTCTTGATCCCTGCGCCCCCGATGACCGGATTGGTCGAGTGGGGCGGCCGAGCCTCGAATCCGCCCCTTTATAAGAAGGGGAGGGGCGGAATTCCACATTCTTCCATCATCCGTCTCCTTCCACCTCCGCTTCCTCCTTCCATACGCCATGGCGAGAGGAAGCGCTGGCCCTTCGATAGTGGCGGCGAGGGTTGCTGCTCGTCAGCGCGTTCCTCCTCCCCAAGAGCT
Organism: Triticum aestivum; assembly: GCF_018294505.1. Lineage (NCBI taxonomy): Eukaryota > Viridiplantae > Streptophyta > Magnoliopsida > Poales > Poaceae > Triticum > Triticum aestivum. The sequence goes on from NC_057803.1 coordinate 243,928,493, forward strand.
CATGGCGGCGGAACCGGCCACGAGAGAAAGGGGGAGGGGGCGAGGCCGAGGTCGCCGTGGCGCTCGGGGGAGAGGAGGACGGGCCGGCGCATGGGCCTCGCCTCCGCCAGCGACACCTCCCCCGATGGAGTGCCACGTCGGGGACCTGCCCCGCGAGTTCTTCATCAGGCTGCACATATACTATGCACGCGTGCATGCATGAATCCCCGTCGTTGGCTTCAAGTGTGGTGTAACATACATATGCATCGTCAACCTAACGCTCACTATGTGTGGGGATTTCTTGTTCGAAATCACGGTGCCTCATCAAAGTTGTTCCATTCTTACTCAAAAACACTCCTCTCCATACATATGTTTGGGCCACACGCATGCAGTGGTTGTCTTTGGGGACTAGCTTGCATGATTATTGGCGAGCTAGCCCATCTCTGGGATCGCATGGACGGCCATCACTTTCACCAACAACAAGAGAGAGGTTGTACCACCAAGGTGGATTATTCTTGGTCCACTTTACGATCCATCTTGGTGAGATATGCCTCTCTGGCCTGCCAACTGAAAGTGTGTGTGGGGGGGGGGGTTGCTACTTCACACTTTGCTAGGTGAACATCGATTTGGGGGGGATGCATTCATGGCTTAGGATTCCCTTCGTGGCGACACGAGGGGGGGGGCTGCTAGCTACTTCGCACTTTGCTAGGTGAAGCTCGGTTGGGGGGGGGGCATGCATTCATAGCTTAGGATTCATTTTGTGCCGACACGAGGGAAGGAGGGCTGCTATCTACTTCGCACTTTGCTAGGTGAACCTCGGTTGGGGGGGCATGCATTCCTAGCTTACGATTCCCTTCTTGCCAACACAAGGGAGGGGGGCTGCTAGCTACTTCGCACTTTGCTAGGTGAACCTCAGTTGGGGGGAGGGGGCCTACATTCAAAGCTTATGATTCCCTTCCTGCTGACACGAGGGGGGGTGGGGGCAACAATACCATGTGCTTTGTGCGAGAGGTGCCACATCGAAGTTGCATTTGGTATTTGAAAATCAAACCACCCTTCTGATAAATAAATTTGGGCCACATGCAAGTGTGTTTATGTTCTGACCCTCTCCCGCGACATTTTTTTGCCAAATTTATAAACATTAGACAAGTCGGATGATGCAACAGACACGGTTCACTCAAACTAACCGTGTGCGACGCTGGTGCCCCTGTCACGCACACATCCGCATAGTACATTGGGCTCCACGAGGCCCCCCCCTCTCAAAAATATTTGCCCGCCTCGAGGGTTTTTCTGTTTCATAACACACGGTTGTTTTCTCTGGACCGTCTGCGATGTTTCTTCTTCCCAATCCTGCCTGCACCCCTAGAAAATATCAACCCACCTCGAGGGTTTTACTGTTTCATAACACACGATTCTTATCGCCGGACCTTGTGTGATGTTTCTTGCTCCCAATCCCGCATGCATCCCGCGTCATTTCCTCAAACACCCCGTCTCCACACACACACAACACACACACACACACACCAAAACCTCCTCGAGCGTATGCACACACACACACACCACCTCCCTCGCTCGAAACCCTAGCAAGACCCCCACCGCCGCTGCAAGGCCTCCATTGTCAACATCTGCCGGTTTGCCCATGCAGCTTACCCACCGATCTCCATACCCAGGCTGCCCTGAGTTTCTTAGATGATGCCTGCCAAATGCCCCTTTTCCCACAAATCCCAATCCCCATCCCCACACCACACTCTAGAGCGTCGTAGCCTAAACCCGGCTACGCTTCCCCTGGAGCTTGAGGAGCGACTGGCCCAAAAGAGGTGTATAGCGGTCTCTTCGCCCGATGTCGCCGAGGAAGCTGACGACCATTACTGGTGGCAGGCACTCAAGAAGTGGGCTAGAGTATACGGGCATGTCTCGGCCGCCGGCTACCACATCTAGGTCATCGATAGTGACAGCCTGAGGCGGGCTATGTCACAGGTTAAGTGGCCCACCCGCAACCCGTCGGGTTCAACCGCCGTCGATCTCATCCATGGCCCGCCGCTGATCTCCTCTACCTCGCTGTCAACAATTTGCCATTCTACATCACCGTCGAGCCCCTTTTGTCATTTCTTAAGGACACGTTCTGCGATGCTGGCTTGGGATCCACAGCTTACAAGTTAGACCTCATCGACGGCGACCATGAGGAGGGCACCCTCTCCAGCTCTTCCAAGGGGAAAGAGCCCATCTGCTCTACTAAGGGGAAAGAGCCCATCTGCTCTTCCAAGGGGAAAGTGCCCGTCTGCGACATCAGGGAGGGCACCCTACAGCCGTGCTCTTCCAAGGGGAAGGAGCCCATCTGCCACAACATGGAGTGGATTCAAGGTCTGTCCTCTTCCCACGAGAATGAGCCCATCTGTGAAAAGTGAGGAAACCCATGATTTTTTTGTTGTGCCTTTTCACAGGGGAAACCCATGATTTGTTTTGTCGAGTCCCTTTTGTAGTGTAGTGAGAATATGTCCAGTTTTAATTGCTATATCTTGTTGTTTGCAGTATGCCTTGTTTATTTAAGTTGTTCACAATGTTATGCTCTATATGTAAAATTATTTATTGTGCAGTACATTTCATCAATCCAGTTTTAAACATACAGATAGGAATGCATATATTTGCTTGTTGTTAAGCCTGTTATAGCTAGCATATGCCTCTTTTAACATTTTTTGATTGTTTGGTTGTTTGTAGTTAGCATATGTCCTGTTTCAAATGCTATCTTTGGTTGTTCGTAGTATGCCTTGTTTATTCCAGTTATTCACAACATGATGTTCTATATGTGCAAGTATGAACTGTGCAGTTCAATTTCATCAGTCCCTTTTTCAACAATACCACTATGAATGACTACATTTGGTTGCTGCATCTTGTAGTTAACATGCCTTTCCATTTTTATTTAACAATAACCAGTGTACTTAGATCGGCACAATACCGGTTTGAATGACTATGTTTGCTTCTTGTTAAATGTTAGCCATGTTGCAGTTAGCACAACTTTCCAATTGTTTTGCTTTACCAGCGTGCTTAAACCTGCACACTGAAGCTATCTTTTGGAGATTATTTTGTCTACCTTGGATAATTTTGGTTGATGTTTGGCCTGTTGTGCTTAACATTCTTCTCGATGTACCTACACAGGACAATTTTGGGAACGACTGCTGTTTTCCATCGAGGTTAGTTTCTTCCCATGGCTTATATCTGCTCATTCTTCAAGATATCGGTAGCTGGTACCATATAGGCCGGCGGCTGATAAGGGACTAATCGGTGAATCGGATTTTTAACTGAATATATGTGCAAGCCATTTATCGTTAGGTTAACTAGGGCCATATGTAATATATCTGAGGCTACATAGCAACATGCACTGTACTTAATGTCTAAATATGCAATCCTAGGCTACATAGCAACAAGGAAGAGTGTGACATTAATGTTCTAATGATGTCTAGATATACGTAGAAGAGTAGCAGCAACAACAACATGGGCCTGTTTGGATACTCAACTTAGCTAGAGGTTAGAGTTAGTTTCTAGCTCATAACTAACCCTGAACTAACTCCATCCAAAGAGTTGTTTGGATGGCAGGGTTAGATTGACAATAAATGCACTAGGAGAACTAGCTCCAATTAGCACCTCTTGGGTTGGATAGTTTTTTGGGTGGGTTATAGATGCAACTAGCTCAAACTAGCCCTCATGTCTAGATATACTTTTGGGCTATTTGAGCCCGAACTTGCTCAAACTAACTGTAACCCATGGATACAGCAACAGTTAATCAGCCGATAATTTGTAAGAATGCACTAAACTCCTTCTGTCCCATAATATAAGATGTTTATTTATCTAATATGTGAGTATATTGGATGTTATAAGATACTCCCTCCGTTCCTAAATATTTATCTTTTTAGAGATTTCAAATGGACTACCACATACGGATGTATATGTACATATTATAAAAGAGTGTTATACTACATCATTATGCAATTGTTGTTTAGCTTCTAATATTAACTTGGTGCTTTTAGGTGCATATGCCATTAGTAAAGATCCATGCTTCGACCCTTTCTGCGTAGGAGGCAATGAGATATCGATGAACCAGCATCAAGTGAGGAAGCTGATAAAGATTGTTAGTAAAATGGGTCCAAAGATGGCTATTAAACTATTTATTTACACTTTATCCAAGACAAGAGCGAACTACAAGATGGTAAGTAAGAACACTGCAACCTTCTTTGTACTGCCCATAATGAGGTGTGTTAGATGACAATGTCTGAATCTTTTTCCTTTGCAGTGGTTGCCAAAGCAGTTTACTCAAGATTACCTCTGAAACAACATGATTGGTGGGCATGCAAAGGTTAAAGTATTTCTACCAGTACACGATGATTATCTAGATGTTTTCATGAAGACCGTGAAGGATGGGCAGTCAGCCATCACAATGGGTTGGACTAGAGTCGTGTGTGCCTTCTGCATGGCGGAGGGCACAACATGGGTATTCCGCTTCACCTTGTTCAGCAACCAGAATGTATTTCGCCTCTTTCTTTACCGTCTTTAATAGTACAAGTATACAACTGTGGTTCATCATTCTTTATTTGGTTCCTCTGTAATTCTTGAACATATGTACCTATGAATCGAACAATGAATTGGTTGTTTGAACCTGATGGATATGAATAAAGGTGTAGCATACATTCGAATTCAAATTCCAATCCGGTACAATTTGAAATAGCAGCAATTAAATTACGGTGAAATTACGCTCTCCAGGTTGTTACGGCACACATAGTTGGTAAAACATAAACGTTTGCCATATACACCATAATCCGAGACGGTTCACAGACAGGAAACGTGTGGAAGCATGCACATAGTTTCCGTTTGCAAAGCATGTGCGATGTTGGACAATATCACAAACAGTGCGGGCAAACTAAACGTTTTTGTTAGTTGCCTTATCGTACATGATTCGCAACCATGAATTGTTTCTGATGAAGTATGCATCGTAAACATTGCACCACATAATAGCGTGTGCGATAGTTGTCGTGTACGATGATTTTATGGTGGTCCGACGTTTTGTAATCCTGTCCGACACTCGTATGACGATTAGCTAATCTTCTTAACAGTGAACGTTTGTGATGGGCCGCGCATCGTAGACGTACCACCACAGAATAGCGACCGCGATGGCAACGCGAGCAGAAACGAGTAGGAGTACTGTAGGGTCCCTATCCCCGACGGTTTCTGGGTCGTGCGAGAAGGACCTCTTACCTCCCACACTCACTTGGCGTTGGTTCCAAATGTCATCGCGGAAAGGGGTTAAAAACCTTTTGTATAGCACCGGCGCATACTAGTGACATGGTGCAAGTTTCCTTCAAGATTGGCACCTACGAGGCAACCTTAGAGTGTGATGTGATTCCAATGTTCGTGTGTCATCTTCTCTTGGGAAGACCTTGGCAATTCAACCGCGACGTCATCCACAATAGAAAAACAAACCACTGTAGCTTCAAGATGAAGGGAAAAGAGTATGTGCTACGACCTATGTCACCAAGCCAAGTGATCACCGACGAGAAAGCATCCACCCATCGTGGATAGACTAGTGAGAAAGTGAACAACCACAAAGAAAATGAGTGCCACAAGCCCAAAATGAGTGAATCTTCGCCAAGAGAGAAAAACATAGTCCTCCTAGCCACCAAAAGCTAGATGAGAGAAGTGTGTGAGAACCCATCAAGTGTCATACAATATGTCCTACTATGCAAAGATGAGGTGGCAATATCTAACCCTTCTAATCCTCTCCCTCTAGTGCTCTCTAACTTGTTGCAGGAATTCACGGATGTCTTCCCCGATGAGCTACCTCTGGACTACCTCCTCTACCTGGCATTGAACACCAGATCGAACTCATCCCCGGCGCACCTCTTCCGAACAAGGTCCCATACCACATCAACCCCGAAGAAACTAAGGAGATCCAATGGAAAGTACAAAAACTCATCGAAAACGAACATGTAGGTGAAAGCTTAAGCCTTCGTGCTGTCCCGGTCAGTCTTGTGCCAGAAAGAGACGGTAGTTTTCACATGTGTTCCAATTGTAGACCCATCAATTCTATCACCATTCGTTATAGGCATCCCATTCCATGCCTTGATGATATGCTAGATGAGCTTAGCGCCACCATTTTCTCAAAAATTGATCTTAAAAGTAGCTATTATCAAATATGCATACAAGAAGGTGATGAATGGAAAACCGCTTTAAAACTAAATTCGGCTTGTACGAATGGTTAGTTATGCCTATGGGTTTATCGGAAGCTCCCGGTACTTTCTTGTGTGTCATGTATTATGTGCTTCGCCCATCACTACAGAAAAATATACTTCCTTGATGATATGTGTTTGACACATTAGGTCACATTTTCTGTCATGCATGTACATCCATGACGATTTATGACAGAATCAAGATAGTCATACTTGTGATGTCATAGAAGTGTTCCATGACATTACCAAAATTATCATCACAGAAGTGTCACATCCATGACGATAAATCGCGCGTCATAGAAGTGTTTCCGTCAAGGGTGAGCGACACGTGGCATCCACCGTAACAGGTCACCGTTAAGCTATCGGGTCCAATTTTGGATCCGATAACCCATTAACAGCCATGACCAATGGGGATTTTCCACGTGTTAAATTCTCATTGGCCATAGGAAACATGTGTTGTTGTTTTTTTTTGACACGTGGCACAGCCCAACAGAGGCTCATTTCGGTGAAAAGGCCGACCAGTTTGACTTGGTCAAAAGGTAACGGGCTGGCCCATGGAAAGTGTCGTGGGTTTGTCACGGAAGATGTCCTCGTGAAAGGACTTAGTCGTGGAGCCATCGCTACGGGTTAACTTAAAGGGGTTAAACCGTACAAGGGGACACGAGGGATTTTATACTAGTTTGGCCCCTTCGCTGAAGGTAAAAGCCTATGTCTAGTTGTGATTGGTATTGCTAGGGTTTCGATGACCCGGGAGTGAATCCGCTTTGCCTGGCTCTCCATTAGTTGTCTGTTGTCCCTAAACCGCGGCCGGGTCATCCCTTTATATACATAGGTTGACGCCCGCCGGTTTACAGAGTCCTAAGGCCGGATCATAAATGTGTCCGGCTCGGTCTCTATTCCTTTAACTTACAATACAAGTTACATGAAAGAGTCGGTTTACATCTACATGCCTTAACCGGCCTTTGGGCCCCTTCGTAAAGCACCTCCATCCTCACGTCTTCATGGGCTTCTATCTTCATGAAGCTAACCAGGCCACTCCTAGCCGGTTTACCTCCAGTAATCATATCCCCAACATTAGGCCCCAGATTGATTTGAACTTGTTCATGTCAATCTTCAATACTTAGAAAAATTCTTGCCTTGTCACCTTCATATAGATCTGGTAAACCGCCGTGATGTCATCCGTCAGATCCATAATAAACCTTCATGATGCCATCTACCCGTTGAAGCTGAGGATACCCTTCATTAATGAATACCCATCCATCGAGGCGACATCCTTATTAACTATCCATTTTGAGCTCCTCGATTCACGCACTTGTCACTTATCGCTTCGCCTTATAAATAGGACCACGGGCCCTTCTCTTTTTTCCCTTCGTCTCCTTCACTTATTCTTCCTCCTTGCCACGCCTCTGCACCTGAGCACCGCCGTCGTCACCGAGCTTCGCCTCCGTCTCTCTGCCGGCCGCTGCATGAACCTGGTTGCACCAGAGAACCGCGGCATACCTCCGCTACTTCAACAGCCACTGTAAGTCCCTTCCTTTCTCTGTTGTAGATCTACCTAGGGTTTCCTCGTTCGTCGAAGTTCATCGAGGCTCCGGCGTTGTTCTTCCCTGTTTCTTCTTAGTCCAAGGATAAAAACTTTATACTTGATGTATTCCACGTAATGGCTTATCTTCTGTTACAAAAACAAACCTTTACGCGCATAAAAACACTGATCTAGTCCTTTGTGAACTGCTTTAGGATCAATCCTTTAGGTCTAAATCCTTTTATTTTCCTGTCTTCTGGTAGATCCAAAAATTCCCTGCAACCTTATGAAATCTGTTTTTACCTTACTTAGTCATTTTTGCCTTAGATCTGTATCCTCTTTACCACCTAGGCGGTTTACCTTTGTAAAAGCAATCTATCATATACCATTAGTCCCCTGGTGAACCGGACAAGACTTTTACCTCCGTTGTTATACTCCGGTTTAATAGCATGTGCATACCTTTGTTCTGATATTGCCTTGTCATTCATCATTGTATCAGCCTCCATTTTGCGCAACTTACATACCTGTATGTTTTTATTCCGTCGCATCTTATGTATCACCATGAATGATTTGTAAACGGTATTTCCTTTCAGCTTTTCGCTTGCAATGGCCAAACAGTTTTATGCTTGCAACTGGGCTCCTTCCCGGGTTACCGAAGAACAGCTTAACGGAATGGTGAGGATTGGTACCTTGTCCAAAAAGAATGAGATCCGGTGGTGAGTTCCTGGATCAGAGAATCCTCCTACCCCTAAGTAGGGTGAGGTAGTGGTATTTGTTGACCACATAGGCCGTGGTTTCAAACCGCCCGGGTCAAAGTTTTTCCGGGATGTACTTGCTAGTTTCCATCTCCACCCTCAAGATATTGGACATAACTTAGTATCCAATATATGCAACTTCCAAGTCTTCTGTGAAGTGTACCTACAGGAAGAACCAACTGTTGAGTTGTTCCGGGATTATTTTCCATCTGAACCGGCGCACTGAATTTGTAGACGGACCCAACACTGAACTTGGGGGTGTCTCAATTCAAAAAAGAAAAGAGGCCGAATTTCCTCATGCCGAGCTGCATAGGCACCCCAAAGATTGGAACCAAACTTGGTTCTACTGTAAAGATACCTCCCCTGAAGACGAGAACCCTATGCCGGGCTACCGTGCCCACCGGCTCTCCAACACTCATCCACTACCGCAATGTCTAAGCGGTACGGAATTGGCCTCATATGCCCCCCAACTTGCCAAGATCCGAGCCTTTATGGCCAACAGTTTATCAGGCATCGACTTTGTGTGTTGCTGGATATCCTGGAGCATCTTGCCATTAATGCGCCGCTCTGGTTTAATGTGTGAGTACACTGGTGAAGTAGAAGACTCCGAACGTCACATCAACATTCAGTTAACTGATGAAGAAGTTACTGAGGGTGTCAAGAAGATTTTGAACGAATCAGAATCTGTCTGCTGCCAAACTGGCTTAAACCCCTTGTACACAAAAAACAAACCGCCTGCTGTAAGTATTATCCTTCCTTTTTAACTTTGACATCTTTTAAAACTGTTCAACCTGTGAATATCCTTCTGCTTTATTTACAAACAGGGTGATGATCCATTCTAGAAGAAGAAACCTGCAGAGAAAGTGACAAAGCCCTCCCGCCCCAAAACTAAAACCATCAAGAAAACCTCAAAGCGGAAGGCAACTAAACGTATCAGCATGGAACTGGATGACAATACGGATGAACGGGAAGTTGAGGTAGAACTTGATACACTTGGTTCCCTATTTTTGCATCTCATTAACAATGATATTTATCAGGAGGGCGCGGAAGGCAGCCAAGCCGACGATGTAGAGGTAATTGTCCTTTCCTCCGGTTCAGACTCTCTACCAACACAAAAAATCCGTCAAGCGATCCGGAAAGTAAGCTTTTCACATCCTCTTGCTCACTTGGATCCAACATTTATTTTGAAGAAGCAGCAGCACGAGGCTCGCCGTACAACCCGACACAGTGGCCAAAAGATCACCTCGACCGGTTTACCTGACACCCTGATTCGAAAGCGCCGATCTGAGGTCTCACCTCCTTCTGGCAATTCTTACCCCAAGGTAGGTTATTTCCGACAACCTCTTAATCTGCCCAACTCAAATTATCAGGTGACACCTCCCTCATCATCTGGCGAGTCAACAGCAACCCAACTCCCTCCTCTCAAAACTATAGCTGGGTAAGTACTTAAACCCCTTCTTTGAATGTTTTCATACCTTGTATACTATGCTTAATTTTCACATCTTTTTTTGTTTTGTAGAGACAAAGCCAGACCTAGCAAAAAAGCTTGGGTGAACAATCCGTCTGAAGACCAGGTGGTTCTTGAACAGGAGCAAACAGGTGAACCAGACCAAACTGGTGAACTGGAGGGTCCCAATCCTGAAGTCACCTTTGATGAGCCACCCCCTCAAGATCACAATATCAGTGAACAACCAGAAGCTGATACTGCTGTGCCTGATACTGAATCGGCAGATCCAATCCAGGCTAGTCCGGTGAGAGCTACTAAAACTCCATCAACTCCAGACAAAGCAGCTGGAGATAAAGAAGGCGAGGTTACCATTACTGGTATTGGTCACACCTCTCCTGGCCATCCTATAATCTTGGCCCAACATAGCGCCAACGAAGAGCGTGTTGCCATGGAAAAAGGCAAATGGAGCACTGACTTGTCAAGCTATGCTCATTTCAGCGCTCAAGAACTCCACTCCGTTTTTCTAAAACGTCTGCACTCAAACCGTGACTATGAAGCCGATTTGGTGAACCTGATGAAAGAACGCTATGAGGTATTTTCATTACCTTTCCTTTCTTGATTTCAAAGTATAAACATCAGCCCAAGTAGCCCCCAAGGGCCGGTTTAGCTTTTTATGAGGTAAACCGGGTCTTTGTAATATCTTAATCCTTGCATGCTGATCCTCCATATGTGAAATCATCGTTTAGAAAAAAACCAGTACTTTATCATTGTACTCATGTAGTGTTCATCGGTGTAGCCCCCAAGGGCTGGTTTAGCTTTGCAAGGTAAACCGGGTCTTTAATCAACGCGTCAGATTTGAACAGATGTACATTAGCCCCCAAGTGTTAAGGATAATGCTTGCATTGTACTTGAGACTTTTGAAAAATATGTTGATGAGAAAGCAAATAGGCATTAGCCCCCAAGTACAAAGTGTATAACTTGTTATACACTTGGTACTTAGAAAATTCACATCTCATTGTTGATATATCTTCGCCTTTGCAGGCCGAGCTGAGTAAAAGGGATGCTCAAACCGCTGATCTTCAAGAGAACGTAAAGTCTCAACAAGCAGAGGCTTCTAAAGCCAAAGAGGAGCTGACCAATGCCTTGGCAGCTATGGAGAAGTTGAAAGAGACCTTCAAAAAGGAGCGTGCTGACTGGGAAACAGAAAAGGCCAGTTTGATAAAAAAGGCCGAGGACGCAGATGCAGCCCTGAAACCTGTAGTGGAAGAACTGTCCGGCTTAAAGCGGCAGATTGACGCCATGACATCTGCTGTATTTGGTAAGTGCTCTCTCGTGCAGTTTGTCTAATCATAAGATTTTATCAATGGCCGGTTTACTGATGTTGAACCATGACTGGGACCCGCATTGCTCATCTGGGCTCTGACACGCGGATGAAGCTTAAAGCGGCGTACTCCTTGATGGAACAGCTATACTCTGGATCCCAGCATGCTATTTGCACTTCAGCGTATAACAAGCCGGCGCCATCGTTGATAAAGGAAACACTTGAGAAGCTGGCCATGCTACCTGCCCGGATCACCAAACTGAAGAAATCAGCTGCAAGATCAGGAGCACTGACCGTGCTAATCCGGGCCAAGGCATGGATTCCGGATCTTGAACCGGCAGATATCATCAAAGGATATCCTGGCATGAAAGAGGATGGCTCAGACTTCAATAATGATGATCTGTGAAGGCTAACAAAGGAGATGCGGCCAATAGCAAGCAAGCTGGCGGAGGACATTGATTTATCTCACTTCCAACCGGTTTACGATGCTGAGGGAAAGAGATAGCCCGCTGTGATCCATGATGTTGAAGAGCTTGTGCCTTCAATCCGTAAGCATACTTACGCTCCTGACATTGACCCCTCCAGCCTTATCCATGAAGAGGCCATGTTTCAAGCTTTAACCGGAATCGATTGGTCAACGGTTGATTTCCAGCGTCTAGGGAGGGATGAAGAGGATGTGACTGCACACGATGACCCTCAATCGTCAAACCGTCCCGATGAAGCATCCTAGACCGGCGACCAGTTTACCAGCTACAGTCCACCACTGCTTGAAAACAATTATTCAATTTGGGCCGTTTTGAAGCTCCTTGCAATAGGATAGCCGAAACAGCTTTATCTGCCATGCCATCGAGCATGCTTGTGTTGCTTGATATTTTAAAAACTTGTTCCACTTTTGGGATCTATTTATGCATAGTCCATTATACTTTGTATTCCTACATATAAGAACTTGAAGGCGTCCTAGTGGTTTACCACTGGACGGGTCATGATGCCCAAAAAATATATACATAACTTGGATGGATAACCAAGATTTATATTAACTAGATAAAATAAATAATATCTATGACATACCTCGTTGGCTGACCAACTGCTTGTATGGTAAAGGTGAAAAAACACCAATCCGGAGTGTTGTTAACTCCTTGCCCTCTTGCCGGTTCATATAGAAACCATATTGGGCTATAATAGCCGCATAATGCTGGTGACATCTAGTCAAAAACCAGACCTAAAGAATATACTACCGATTTAAAACTGATAATGTACTGACAACTAAGCGTTGAAAGTCATGCCGGGTTGTAACGAACACCGGTTTATCAAAAAATATTCATAAATCCCTTATCATAAAAAACAGCAAAGACAAGAAATATGCAATGCTTTTCATGGGCTGCCAGGCCCTAAATCGAGGCTTTTCATGGGCTGCCAGACCGCTGAGTTAATCCATTTTGCAAAGCCTTTGAAGATGGACCTCAATCTTTAACCAATCACCATTTTAACTTTGACAAGTTCAGGGTCCATGGGATTGACTTGTCAAACGCTCGATGGGTCATACCAGGTTTACCTGGACGAAGTGGCTTACTTAAAGAGGCAGGATAACCCGGGGTTTTAGGTGAATACACCTGGCTTCCAAGCCTGGCTTGATAGCCTATTACAAGGGTGCAAGCTCGTTGTTCTTTGAGAAGCAAGGAGCCCCCAGGTAATATTTGAGCTTGTGCTCAGTGGTTACCTATGTTTGAGCTGTGCTTAATGCAACAGAGTCTCTTTGGTTCCACATAATTTCTTTTTGGCTTGAAGCCTATCAAGAGGTGTAGCTATGGTGTAAAGACAACCAAGCCCCTAGTGATATCCCTTTTTGGTTTTAAACCAATCAAGAGGTGTAGCTATGGTTCAGATACGACCAAGCCCCTAGTGATTTTCTTTATATCTGTGTGGCCGTATAGGCCGGGTTAATAAAACGCCGCTTTGTCAGTAGAAGCTCCTGTAGGCTCACACATGATGTAAAAAGAACAGAGACCCCGCTTTATTCGAGGCTCCGGTTTATTATATAATATATACATTGTCATAAGTATGTACATAAGAAGAGCCTGTGGCTCAAGTATAGTAAGGCCGAAGAAGAGCTATATTCCACGGCCGCTTGGTCTCCTCCTCCGATTTACGTGAGTCTTTGTGCTCTCGAACACCAATGAGGTAGTATGACCCGTTGTGCAGATTTTTGTTGACCACAAAAGGTACTTCCCAAGGTGGGGATAACTTGTGCATATCATTCTGATCCTGGATGAGCCGGAGCACCAGATCGCCCTCTTGAAAAGTTCTGGTCTTAACCCGGCGGCTGTGATAACGTCGGAGATCTTGTTGATAAATCGCCGAACGTGCTGCTGCAAGATCACGCTCCTCATCTAGCAGGTACAGTGAGTCCTGACGTGCCTTCTCATTGTCAACTTCAACATAAGCCACCACACGGGGTGAGTCGTGACAGATGTCACTAGGAAGAACCGCCTCTGCTCCATAAACCATGAAGAAAGGCGTGTAACCCGTAGATCTGTTAGGTGTGGTGTTGATGCTCCATAACACAGAAGGTAACTCCTCCACCCAACAACCCGGTGTCCGCTTTAAAGGAACCATAAGCCGGGGTTTAATTCCTCTCAAAATTTCTTGATTTGCCCTCTCTGCTTGACCATTAGACTGGGGGTGAGCCACTGATGCTACATCAAGCCGGATGTGCTCTCGTTGGCAAAATTCCTCCATCTCACCCTTTGACATATTAACCATTGTCAGTTATAATACTATGTGGAAACCAAACCGGAATATCACCTTTTTGATGAATTGAACCGCCGTGGCTGCATCACACTTACTGACTGGCTCTGCTTCCACCCACTTGGTGAACTTGTCCACTTCCACTAATAGGTGAGTCTTTTTTGTCCTTGGATCTCTTAAAGGGTCCAACCATATCAAGCCCCCAAGTTGCAAATTGCCAAGTTATTGGAATCATCCTGAACTCCTGAGCCAGAACATGAGCGCGCCGTGCAAATTTTTGACAGCCGTCACACCTTTTGACTAAATCCTCAGCATCAGCATGGGCTGTCTACCAATAGAAACCGTGACAAAATGCCTTAGCCACCAAGGTTTTTGAACCGGCATGGTGACCACAATCTCCTTCGTGGATTTCTCGCAAAATCTCACAACCCTCTTGAGGATATACACAACGCTGAATTGCCCCTATGACACTGTAACAATGTAAGTCCCCATTGATTATGGTCATTGACTTGGAACGTCGGATTATCCGTCGGGCCAAGGTTTCATCCTCAGGTAACTTGCCCCGGTTCATGTAAACCAAGTACGGGACTGTCCAATCCGGTATAACATGCAAAGCTGCCACCAATTGGGCCTCTGGGTCAGGAATAGCCAACCCCTCCTCTGTTGGTATCTTAACCAACAGATTGTGTAGGATGTCGAGGAAAACATTAGGTGGGACCGGTTTACGCTGAGAGCCAAGGCGACTTAAAGCGTCTGCCGCTTCATTCTTTCGCCGGTCTATATGGTCAACTTGATAACCCTTGAAATGACCAGCCACTATGTCCACCTCTCGTCGATACACATCCATGAGTGGGTCCTTAGAATCCCAAGTGCCAGATACCTATTGAGCCACCAGGTGCGAGTCACCGAAGCACTTAACCCGGTTTAAGTTCATCTCCTTAGCCACCCGAAGACCGTGGAGTAAGGCCTCGTACTCAGCTGCATTGTTAGTACAAGGGAACATTAAGTGAAGAACATAACAAAACTTTTCACCTCGTGGGGAAGTTAATATAACTCCAGCCCCCGAGCCCTCCAATTGCTTGGACCCATCAAAGTGAATAGTCCAATACGTGTTATCTGGCTTTTCCTCCGGTGCCTGCAACTCTGCCCAATCATTGATGAAGTCCACAAGTGCTTGAGATTTGATTGCTGTGCGAGGTGTATACTTGAGCCCGTGAGGTCCAAGCTCGATAGCCCACTTGGCAATTCGGCCAGTTGCTTCTCTGTTTTGAATGATATCTCCCACAGGGGCTGAACTGACCACTGTGATAGGATGACCCTGAAAGTAATGTTTGAGCTTCTGGCTTGACATAAACACCCCATACATCAGCTTCTGCCAATGTGGATACCTCTACTTTGATTCGATAATCACCACACTAATATAATAAACCGGCCGTTGAACCAGATATTCCTTTCCAGCCTCCTTGCACTCCACAACAATAGACACGCTAACAGCCCTGGCATTAGCAGCCACATACAGCAGTAAGGGCTCTTTATCGACCGGAGCTGCAAGCACAGGCGGTTTAGCTAACTGCCTCTTCAGATCCTCAAACGCTTTATCAGCCGCATCACTCTAGATAAAGTCATCTGTTTTCTTTAACATCTGGTATAAAGGTATAGCTTTCTCCCCGAGACGACTGATAAACCGGCTCAAAGCCGTAATCCGACCGGCTAAACATTGAACGTCATTGATACATGCTGGTTTAGCCAAAGACGTGATTGCTGATTTTTTTTCCAGATTAGCCTCAATGCCCCTGTTTGATACCAGAAAGCCCAAGAGTTTGCCTGTCGGGACACCAAAGACACATTTGTCCAGATTGAGCATCATGTTGTAAACCCGGAGGTTGTCAAAGGTTTCTCTCAAGTCATCTATCAATGTTTCCTCCTCCCTGGACTTTATCACAATATCATCCACATATGCATGAACATTGCGCCCAATCTGTTTATGAAGACAATTCTGAACACAACGTTGATAAGTCGCCTGGGCACTCTTGAGCCCAAAGGGCATGGAGACATAGCAGAAGGCTCCAAAGGGAGTTATAAAAGATGTCTTCTCCTGGTCCTTAACTGCCATTTTGATCTGATGATAACCAGAATAAGCATCCAAAACACACAAGCGGTCACAACCCGTCGTAGCATCAATAATCTGATCAATATGAGGGAGGGCAAAGGGATCTACTGGGCAAGCCTTGTTCAAGTCTGTGTAGTCCACACACATACGCCAAGTGCCGTTTTTCTTGAGAACCAGCACCGGATTAGCCAACCACTCCGGGTGAAATACCTCCACGATAAACCCTGTGGCCAACAACCGAGCTACCTCTTCACCAATAGCCTTGCGCCTTTCTTCGTTGAAGCGGCGGAGAAACTGTTTGACCGGTTTACACTTAGGATCTATGTTAAGTGTGTGCTCAGCGAGTTCCCTCGGTACACCTGGCATGTAAGAAGGCTTCCATGCAAAGATGTCCCGGTTCTCACGGATGAACTCGATGAGCGTGCTTTCCTGTTTGGGATCCAGGTTATCGCTGATGCTGAACTGCTTGGACGAATTGCCAGGAACAAAATCAACCATTTTAGTGTCTGTGGTCGATTTAAACTTCAACACCGGATCATGCTCCGTAGTTGGCTTTTTCAAAGAAGTCATGTCTGCCGGATCAACCTTGTCTTTGTAAAACTTCAGCTCTTCCGTGGCACAAACCGACTCAGCGTAAGCCGCATCACCTTCCTCACATTCCAAAGCAATCTTCCTGCTCCCATGTACTGTGATGGTCCCCTTATGACCTGGCATCTTAAGCTGCAGATAAACATAACACGGCCTCGCCATGAACTTGGCATAAGCCGGTCGCCCAAACAGAGCGTGATACGGACTCTTGATTTTCACCACCTCAAAAGTCAATGTTTCTGACCTTGAATCATGATCATCTCCAAAGGCCACCTCTAGGGCTATCTTGCCCACTGGATATGCAGATTTACTGGGCACCACACCATGAAAAAGGTGTTCGATGGTTTAAGATTCTTATCTGTCAACCCCATACGGCAGAAGGTGTCATAGTAGAGAATATTGATACTGCTTCCCCCATCCATGAGCACTTTGTAGAACTTATACCCCCAACTTGAGGTGCCACCATTAAAGCCAGATGACCCGGATTATCAACCCGGGGTGGGTGATCCTCTCTACTCCATAAAATGGGTTGCTCAGACCAGCGCAAATATTGACGCACTGCCGGTTCAACAGAGTTCACGGCCCTCTTGTGAAGCTTCTGATCGCGCTTACACAAGATAGTGGTGAAGACAGGATACTGCCCACTATTCAACTGCTTCGGATTTCTCTGATAACCCGACTGCCACTGCTGCTGATTCCCTTGATGGTTATAACCTCCCTGGTTGCCCTGGTTCCCTTGGTTGCTATATCCGGTTTGATTGCCTTGAAATCCTGAATTAGAGCTACCGCCTCCATAACCTGGCCCATGAAAACCACCTCCTGAACCGCTGAGTGGGCCATTGTTGTACTAAAACATATTGGAGTTCTTGAATTCTCGCATGATATAACAATCCTTCCAAAGATGTGAAGCTGGCCTCTCCTTTGATCCATGCTTTGGACAAGGTTGATTTAGCAGGCGCTCCAGATTGGGGCCTGAACCTCCACCCTTCTGGGGTTGTTTACCCTTATGACGTTGACCGTTATCCTGAGCATTGGTGTTAGCCACACAGTCCAAACTATTGATTGCCTTGCGCTTACCATTGTTCCCATGACCTGCCGGTTATGCTGCTGTCCCTTGGTGTTGCCGTTCTTCTTCCCTTTCCCCGGTTTGTCCTCCTCTGACTCAGGGTCCTTAGTATTATCTGAATCGGCATATTTAACCAAAGCGGCCATAAGCGTTGCCATATCATTGCAGTGCCGTTTGAGCCTTCCTAACTTCTGTTTTAGCGGTAGAAACCGGCAATTGCCCTCCAACGTTAACACTGCTGTGTCCGCATTGATGCGATCTGATGAATGCAGAATAGCTGAGACCCGCTTCACCCAATGGGTTGTAGACTCCCCATCCTCTTGAACACAAGCGGCGAGGTCCACAATCGACATAGGCTGCTTACAAGTATCCTTAAATTTTTGGATAGATTGGTGTTTTAACTCGGCCCATGATCCGACAGAGTTAACTGGTAAGCTCTTTAACCAAGTATGAGCTGTTCCCTCCAACATCATGGTGAAATATTTAGTGCACACTGCTTCATCCACATCTAACATCTCCATTGCCATCTCATAACTTTCAACCCATGACTCTGGTTGCAAATCTGCGATGTAATTGGGCACCTTACGAGGGCCTTTAAAATCCTTGGGCAGTCGCACATTACGTAAAGCGGGGGTGAGATACAGCACCCCTAAGGAACTGAAGACCACACCTGGCTCCACTGAAGCGGTAGGGTGAACCGGAGTAGGTTGGCGAGCTGCATGCAAAGCTGCTAACTCGGCCTCTCGACGTGCACGACCATGATCCACCACATCCTGCGCATTAGCACCTCCATCTGCCGGGTTGTGCCCCCGCGGCGAGTTACGGTGATGTGCACTGCTTCATACAGCCGGTTCATCCTCAACGCGCCTACTGTAGCTCTGGCTTGGACGGGGGGTGGAATGAATCCTCTCGCGACTATGCGAATAAGCCTGCTGCTGGTTTAAAGTTGTTTGAAGGAGCTCTTTGACTCGCCATGTCTCAATCGCAACTGGTGACTCACCGCCGGTCGGGAGGGCTGCCAATCGTGAAGCGGCGGCCATAATGTTGTCCAACGGGTTGGAGTAATGCCCCGGGGGCGTCGGAACATACTGTGGCACAATGTTGTTCTGACGAGGCGGGTCCATCATGCGCAGCTGAACCGATGCTCCTGTTCCCGGCGCCTCCCTCCAGTTTAGCACTGGCTGGTTACTGCTTCTCGCTCCTGGCATGTTGAAGTGATTTCTTGGCTCATAGCCCGACGGGAGGTGCGACCAATATCTTCTCCTCATGACATCATTTGAAGCATTCTGGTCCAACCTAAGTCGGTAGGCCTGAGCTTCCAACTCGGCCCGTTCTGTAGCCATCCTGGCGTTCTTTGCTGCCAAGTCCGCTTTAGCCTGAGTTATCTGGTCTTTCACCTTTGCGATCTCCACATTGTGCTGATCCCGGGCTGCAGCGTCGACCTCTGCTGCCATCAACATTGCCAAAGCGTCGAACAAATCAGACAAAACATGGGCTGGAGGCGGCACAGAGCCCCCTGCCCTTGCTGGCGTTGTTGTTGCTGAACCGGAGAGCATTGCCGCGGCGGTAGAGGAGTGATGCACTGGTTATGTACTGGCCATGAAAACAGTGACCAGGTTTGGTAGATCGAGGGGGTCCGGAATACTGTTGCCGTCGGAACCTCCGCTAATCTGGCCGTCCTGCAACTAATACAATGATTCGGTCTTTCCAGTTGAAGAATCGTCATCAGAACAGACAACATTTTCTCCATCATATGCCGGTCCGTCCTCATATTCCGCCCCATGGATGACACCTACGAAAACATGCCTCGCTGCGGGCTGAAGCGGAGAAGGGCTTGCACACTGAGCCATCTCGATGATGTCGGTGCAGGTGTCCGGCTCAGGGCCCGGTTCGCCGATCTTGCCGATGAAGACGTGAATCCCACCAAAGGGGACCCGGTACCCGTATTCAATCGAATCGGCCTTGGGACCCCATCCTGCGTCGTCGATGTAGAGCTTGCCACGACGACTCTTCTCATCCGGCCCACAATGTATCCCTTGAGTCCATCAAAGCTGCCCTTCAAGAACTCGAAACCATCATGCGATAGCCCCACGGTGGGCGCCAACTGCCGTGGGTTTGTCACGGCAGATGTCCTCGTGAAAGGACTTAGTCATGGAGCCATCACTACGGGTTAACTTAAAGGGGTTAAACCGGACAAGGGGACAAGAGGGATTTTATACTAGTTCGGCCCCTTCGTTGAAGGTAAAAGCCTACGTCTAGTTGTGATTGGTATTGCTAGGGTTTCGATGACCAGGGAGTGAATCCGCTTTGCCAGGCTCTCTAGTAGTTGTCTGTTGTCCCTAAACCGCGGCCGGGGTGTCCCTTTATATACATAGATTGACGCCTGCCGGTTTACAGAGTACTGAGGCCGGATCATAAATGTGTCCTACTCGGTCTTTATTCCTTTAACTTACAATACAAGTTACATGAAAGAGTCGGTTTACATCTACAGGCCTTAACCCGCCTTTGGGCCTTGGGCCTTCGTAAGGCACCACCATCCTCACATCTTCATGGGCTTCTATCTTCATGGAGCTAACCCGGCCACTCCTGGACGGTTTACCTCTAGTAATCATATCCCCAACAGAAAGCCTATTAACGGCATGTTCGTATATCGCCCATGTACGGCCCGCTACGTCTTGGCCCATTATAGCCTATCGGAATTAAGCCCAGTATCTTCATCTAGGCCGTCCTATGTGATTCCAGCCCGTTATTACTTCTAGCCCATGTATGGCCCATGATGTCTTTCGGCCCATATGAGGCCCTTCGTAACTTCAGGCCCAATAAAGGCCCGAGATGAAACTGGCCCATAATTAATAGTGTATCGCTTAATACCCATTAACGGCCCATTATTCCGTCGGCCGTTTCCAGCCCATGTTAACTTCCAGCCTTCTAAGGGCCCATTTATTCTTGGGACCATTCTAGAATTCAGTTAGTTACGCTCTGTTACTGGCCTATTCCGTTTGTGGACCAAATTTAGCCCATGGTTACATTCGGCCCATTTGTGGCCCATTAACCCATTGAGCTATTTTCATAGCGTTATCAAATATGGCCTATTAACGGCCCATTATGGTCAACGAATAGTACGACTCATGTTTAATGAAATTATTATATGCCCTGTAGAAGGCCCATGGATCCTACAGCCCGTAGAAGACCAATGGACCCTACGACCCGTAGAAGGCCCATGGATCATATGGTTCGTAGAAAGTTTATGGATCCTACGGCCCGTAGAAGGCCCATGGATCCTATGGCCCGTAGTTGTCCCATGGCTACAACATTCCGTGTGTTGGCACGATTATTGTGGCCTAGTTACCAAAAATAGTTTATTGTGTCCACTAGAAAAACACGGAAAAAGAACTCTAGTGACTACAGGCAAACAACTAAACAAGACAATAAGGAAATAAATAAGCAAGCAACTAACGCTAGCCTATTACAGCTATTACACATATTACATCCACATCAAAGTTCGCCACCCGTGCAAATATAGGGAACAAAGCAACATATTACATACACTGGCCGTCAAAATTGGCCACCAGTGTAAATAAACACGGCAGCAAAACAAGAGCATAACTGAAACAACTTCAGAAAAGCTCCAGAAACATTATCTTGGGTATCCACCATGCTGGCAATAAGCTTAGCAAGCTTATTAGCTTTGTCCTATTTGGCACTAAAATCCTCCAACGCTTGCTTTTGCACTAGAAAGTATGCATCCGAATGCTCCAGGGACTTCCCCAGTCCTTCGGCTTCTTGTCGCAGCACAACTGATCGATGTCTTTCGGCTTGTAGTTGAGACTGAAGAAACCGAACTTATTCAGACAGTGAGTTTGAATAGCTTGTGCAAGCGGTAGTGGCCAGTAACTTGAACACTAAACCAAGACAGGACTTTGCGGTTGTCTCACTGTCTTCAAGATAGTCCATAGCTGTTTTATCAGCTTTGTTGGAGACCAACAAGGATATCTCACTATCCTGAACCTTATCTGCATTACTTCCTTTACCATTGCTTAATAAGGCACTCTTCCCCAATATTCTGTCAGCATTCTAAAAGAAGAAACAAGTAGAAACATAACAGGTTTAGCATGTACTAGTATATGAAACTCATTTCGGTGAACCAGTTCATTAGTAAGGTGGACAGGATTAAACTACCAAGTCTTCTATTGCCAAGTAATAGTACGTAATAAAGGCATCAAAAAAACATATATCTATGTCCTATGGTCACTGCATTGTCGTGCCAAATCACAATAGAGACATGGTTCAAATCATATCAGTTCAAGACAAAGCAGAAGTGAAAGAATACAAAGCGTGGGAAACTACATGGCACAACAAGATTTTAGATGGGTACCACGGGTCTACATGTACAGCAACACTATTGTCTCTGTTGTGATGCTAGTAATGTGCATGATATGAGAAGTCAACTGTATACACAATTGAAATTGAAATCAACAGAGTTATTGATAAGAGCAAACCTATTAAAGAAACATGCGTGAATATACCTGTTGTGCCATTGGAGTTTCTATTGGGTCCTTCAATTTCTGTGAGTAAATACAGTGATACAAGAGCAAAGAAGTATGCACGATAGCAATGGAATCTTAAATTAGAACAGTTGTTCTTCATGTTTAAGCACTTGTTCTACACGAATAGAGTATAGTAAGACACAAGAAATAGTACTTAAAAATGAGCTCATAGACCTTACCACATTCTTGGTTCGGGACCAGTACAGAACAAGGCGTTCCCAGTCATCGTATAGTAAATGTGTCTCAGGAGAACGTAAGGGAATTTGATGAGTTCCTTTTCCAGTGAAGTATGTTTTCTTCAGGTAATTCCGATACTGCCACCAAGCATTCTTGAAGATAGCAGAGGTATTAGCACAGGTTACCTCATCCTGAGTTTCCAAATTGGTCCTTCTTTATAGAGAAAAATGAGAAAATTTGCTGTATTATAACCATCATGGAGGTAGAATGTATGGGACAAAGCAAAGTAATTGCCATGAATAACATTACTTACACATAACTCCTGGACAAACACCTGCAACTGGCATTTTCCTTCATCTTAAGTATAATATTTACAAGATGGGTAGATACGCACATAGGATTTAACAACATGAGATGCGATAGATGCTAAACTATGATTGGCTGGTTGTGCTTCCTCCATAGGAATAGGCGTACTAACTAGTGGAGTTGGGGTTCGCCGTGGTAGTACTGGCCCTTTGGCACTGTAGCTGCCTTACTAACTGCTCTTGCTTGGGAGCTCTATGCTGGAGATGGTGTTGTGTCAACAGGAACTGGGTTACTATCTGCTGGGGTTGGGGTTAGATTGGGTGAAGCGGGTTCTCTGACTATCACAGTAGGGGTACAATCTGCGAGAGTCTGGGTTATGTGTGGTAGGGCTGGTTCTCGTCCATGTACTGGTGGGGAACGTAGTAATTTCAAAAAAATTCCTACGCACACGCAAGATCATGGTGATGCATAGCAACAAGAGAGAAGAGTATCATCCGCGTACCCTCGTAGACCTTAAGCGGAAGCGTTATGAGAACGCGGTTGATGTAGTCGAACGTCTTCACGATCTGACCGATCCGAGTACCGAACGCACGGCACCACCGAGTTCAGCACATGTTTAGATCAATGAAGTCCCACGAACTCCGATCCAGTAGAGCTTCACGGGAGAGTTCCGTCAGCATGATGGTGTGTTGACGGTGATGATGTTGCTGCCGACGCAGGGCTTCACCTAAGCACCGCTACGATATGATCGAGGTGGATTATGGTGGAGGGGGGCACCGCACACGGCTAAGGGATCAATGATCAACTTGTGTGTCTAGAGGTGCCCCCTGCCCCCGTATATAAAGGAGCAAGGGGGAGGCCGGCCGGCCCTCTATGGCACGCCAGGAGGAGGAGTCCTCCTCCTAGTAGGAGTAGGACTCCCTTCTTTCCTACTCCTACTAGGAGGGGGAAAGGAAGGGGGAGAGGGAGAAGGAAAGGGGGGCGCTGCCCCCCCTCTCCTAGTCCAATCCGGACCAGAGGGGGAGGGGTGTGCGGCCTGCCCTAGGCCAGCCCTCTCTCTATCCACTAAGGCCCATAAGGACCATTATTTCTCCCGGGCGGGTTCCGGTAACCCTCCGGCACTCTGGTTTTCTCTAAAATCACCCGGAACACTTCCGGTGTCCGAATATAGCCATCCAATATATCGATCTTTACGTCTCAACCATTTAGAGACTCCTCGTCATGTCCGCGAGCATATCCGGGACTCTGAACTACCTTAGGTACATCAAAACACAAACACTTATAATACCGATCGTCACCGAACTTTAAGCGTGCGGACCCTACGGGTTCGAGAACTATGTGGACATGACCGAGACACATCTCCGGTCAATAACCAATAGGGGAACCTGGATGTTCATATTGGCTCCCACAAATTCTACGAAGATCTTTATCGGTCAAACCGCATAACAGCATACATTGTTCCCTTTGTCATCGGTATGTTACTTGTCCCAGATTCGATCGTCGGTATCTCAATACCTAGTTCAATCTCGTTACCGGCAAGTCTCTTTACTCGTTTTGTAATGCATCATCCCGCAACTAACTCATTAGTTACAATGCTTGCAAGGGTTATAATGATGTGTATTACCGAGTGGGCCCAGAGATACCTCTTCGACAATCGGAGTGACAAATCCTAATCTTGATCTATGTCAACTCAACAAGTACCATCAGAGACACCTATAGAGCACCTTTTATAATCACCCAGTTACGTTGTGAAGTTTGGTAGCACACAAAGTGTTCCTCCGGTAATCGGGAGTTACATAATCTCATAGTCATAGGAACATGTATAAGTCATGAAGAAAGCAATAGTAGTAAACTAAAACGATCAAGTGCTAAGCTAACGAAATGGGTCAAGTCAATCACATCATTCTACTAATGATGTGATCCCATTTATCAAATGACAACTCATGTCTATGGTTAGGAAACATAACCATCTTTGATCAACAAGCTAGTCAAGTAGAGGCATACTAGTGACAATCTGTTTGTCTATGTATTCACACATGTATCATGTTTCCGGTTAATACAATTCTAGCATGAATAATAAACATTTATCATGATATAAGCAAATAAATAATAAGTTTATTATTGCCTCTAGGGCATATTTCCTTTATGTACAATCGGGGTGCTATCTCCACCAAGAGGTAGCATTGTTTTATTTGAAGACCCTGTTTTTACTCCCATAGATACTGGCATCACCCACTCCAATTCAAATGGCTGATAAACAGGAAACATAGATGAATGTACAGACATTGTATGAGAGACATATGCAATAGATAGTGTGCAAAAAGAGGGCATGAAATAGTTGACATGTATATTGTTTAACTTAAATGGATAGCATGACATAATTTCACATATATGATGTCTATCTAAACTGGATAGCATAGCATAACATAATTCAAAGATATGATGAATAATGACATAATTCACATACATGTTATCTAAGTAATTAGGATCGCATGATTTAATTCACATATGTGATTTATATGCTAAACAGAGGGCATTCGATATGATGTCTGAACTAAGAACATGGTGTTGAATATTGTGTATATGATGTCTAAACTATGCAATGCAAGACACCATATGCATGATATGAGTAGTATAACTATGCCAAGTTAGAGCATACACTTCGGTGGGGGAATAGGACTGGTCATCTGTCTCTGATTCCATCTCTGAGGAGCTATCAGGACCCAACAAGAGATCTACTTCAACAGGTAGCACTGTCTGCTCTGACGGCCTTGCTTTCACTCCAGAGTTTTCCATCTCCCACCCAAATGGCCGATTCACATGAAGAGTAGTTTATTGTACAAACATTGTCGACAAATGGAAATGTAATGAAGAAAAGGATGGGCAAGATATCATTCAAATATATGATGCCTGGTTAAACAGGATGGCATTGCACATTTCACATATATTATGGCTGGCTAAAAGACATGAGACCGCATAATTCCCATATATGATATAGAAACTAAACAGGTGGCATTACAGAACATGTCTAAACTAAGCAGATGACGTATCTGATGTCAAAACTAGGCACGACAAGGCAACATATGCATGATATGACTAACTTCATCATGCCAAGGTAGAGCAAACACCTTGGGGGGTAAATAGGAGTGGTCAGCTTCATCTGAATCCACCGAAGAACATATATCTTCCTCTGGATTACAATCTGGAGAGGGGGAGTGTTTGCCATTGAACCCACCATGGAGCAATGTCTGCATGACATTGTATGGCCACACAAAACTCTTCTCTTTTTCTCAACATGTTCAGCATGACTGTGTACAATATCTGATATGCATATGAAAAAAATATGTTGAGATTATGTAAGGAGAGCATGCATAAATCTAGAGTAATGGTAACAACCAGTGGATGGATCCAAAAATAATGATAGCAGGCTGATTATTGCTTTAATTTAATAAAAAGACAGATGATGATTGCTTTACTATTTGTTTCCCACCCAAGATGAACAACATAGGCATACCCTAGGTGAACCAGATATTAGACAGAGATACTATTCATTGCTGCCTCGATATGTGCCCCACAACTAATATAGAACTCAAGTTTGAACATTAATTTGGACCTGACTTGGAGTCTAAGATGTCAACAGGACGATAAAGTAGCGGGTAATTTTAATAAATGCATAACATAAGCATAAACAAAAGAGTGTGACCTCTCTTGTGGACCCGTTGAGGGAGTCCTGGACTAAGGGGTCCTCGGGTGTCCGATCTATTGGATATGAGCCGGACTGATGGGCCGTAAGGATACAAAGACCAAAGACTCCACCCGTGTCCAGATAGGACTCTCCTTGGCGTGGAAGGCAAGCTTGGCGACCAACTATGAAGATTCCTTTCTTTGTAACCGACCTTGTGTAACCCTAGATCCCTCTCATGTCTATATAAACTGGAGGGTTTGGTCCGTAGATAGGCTGAATCCTCATAATCATAGCCAGACTAGACTTTTAGGGTTTAGTCATTATGATCTCGTGGTAGATCAACTCTTGTAATACTCATATTCATCAAGATCAATCAAGCAGGACGTAGGGTATTACCTCCATAGAGAGGGCCCGAACCTGGGTAAAACATTGTGTCCCCTGCCTCCCGTTACCATCGATCCTAGATGCACAGTTCGGGACCCCCTACCCGAGATCCACCGGTTTTGACACCGTCATTGGTGCTTTCATTGAGAGTTCCACTATGCCATCCCCAAAACGTTTGATGGCCCCTTCAATCGTCAACAACGTTGCTGTCTAAGGTGAGACCTTTCTCCCTGGATAGATCTCCGTGTTCGGCGGCTTCGCATTGCGGGCCAACTCGCTTGGCCATCTGGAGCAGATCGATAGCTATGCCCCTAGCCCCCAGGTTAGATTTGGGAGCTTGAACTACATTGCAGACGTTCGTGGAGACTTGATCTTCGCCAGATTTGAGACCGGGGCAACCACTCCAGGTCACCCCAATGGACATTACCTAAATCTGTCATCGGACCACATCCAGGAGATAGCTCCTATAACCGCCCTGGCCCTAGATCCGGAGCATACTGCTCCATCCAAGGACCGGAGGCTCAACCCCACGACAGAGGCCACATATTTCCCGGTGTTGGAGTCGCACATGGAATTAACCTCACACGATACCTGTTTCACCGGAACTCCGGACTCGTCTCCGGCAATAAGTTCCCAACAGTGTGAGTCCGCGGACGCCGAACTTGATCGTTTATTGATCTTCGAATTCAGCACCACAGCCATCTTCCAGTGCTCGCCTTTGGGTGACGTGCTAAACTCATTAAAAAATCTATCCTTAGCGGGGGTTCACAGCGGAACTATGTTCGGTTCGAACTAGAAGCTGATGACAGTGAATTTCGCTACCCACCCGCCACCCACTTCATAGCCACTATCGAAGAATTAATTGACATGCTTGATTACGACTCCGAAGACATCGACGGTATGGACGACGATGCTGATGAGGTGCAAAATGAAAATCCACCATTTACTGGACTTTGGACAACCATTTCTTCATACGATGTGTACATGGTGGACACACCCAAAACAACCAACGACGATGACAAAGGAAATCCATTCAAGAATATACATCCTGAGATACAGCAAAAACATTGGTGTCCTCGGCACCGCTCTAAGTCACGTCATTCAAAAGATAGCCACACCGGCATGGGAGAAGATAATACTCCGGATGGTGCCGACGATAATGAAGACCCCGTTGAAGCAACTTCTGAACAAGAAGAACGGGAAGATGTGCAAGTTAGCCCCGACGAATAGGCCATAAAAGAAGATTGAGAGGAAAGTAATTATCTTCCACTCTTCAAAGATAAGGTGAGCCTCGGCAACGAAGATCTTATCATACCTACAGAACCCCTCGAGCAGGAGCGCTTTAAGCGCCAGCTAATAGCCACTACAAGGAGCCTAAAAAAGAAGCAGCAGCCGCTTCAAGATGACCAAGATCTGCTCAATGATAGATGGACCGATGTCCTAGCAGCCGAAGAATACGGCCTCAAGTGCCCAGCCAAAAGCTACCCGAAGCGCAAATTGCTACCTCAGTTTGATGATGAGGCACTAGAGCCCACACCATCGTCACACAATGAGGCTGACCGACCACCATGAGGTCGGGATAAAACAACAACTCAAGCCGAGTACCAGCCCGCTCCGCCTCTTTATAAAGGCAGAGATAAAACACCTCGTGGCCATACATATGACCTTCGGCAGGACCTGAATAATAGAGCATGACATACCAGATCGATCTACGGATCACGAGGACGTACCTCGACACGTGACGACAACTATCTATTCGGCCATGACAAACCTAGTCATACACGGGCCGACCACCGTGGACGGACTCCATCCGAGCTACGTCCAGATGCGGCCCGATATAGAGGAGCCGCACACCCTCTTTGATTCACTAACGAAGTAATGGATCACAAATTCCTTGAAGGGTTTAAACCCGTAAATATTGAATCATACAATGGAACAACTGACGCCGTGGTGTGGATCGAGGAATTTATTCTCCACATTCATATGGCTCGTGGAGATGACCTCAACGCCATCAAATACCTACCTTTAAAACTCAAAGGGCCAGCTCGGCACTGGCTAAACAGTCTTCCTAAAAATGCTATTGGCAGCTGGGATGACTTGGACGAGGCCTTCCTTGACAACTTCCAAGGTACATATGTCCGGCCACCAGATGCCGACGACTTAAGTCACATTGTCCAGCAACCCGGAGTGTCATCTAGGAAGCTCTGGACTAGGTTCTTTGTTAAAAAGAACCAAATCATCGACTGTTTGGGTGCGGAAGCCCTAGCGGCCTTCAAGCATAGTGTCCGGGACGAGTGGCTCGCTCGCCATCTCGGTCAAGAAAAACCAACATCTATGCCATCCCTTACCGCTCTGATGACCTGTTTTTGAACGGGCGAAGACAATTGGCTCGCTCGTAGAAGCCATAGTGCTAGTGACCCGGGCACTTCCGAAGTCTGGGACAGCAATGGTAAACCACGATGCAGCAAAAACAAATGCCGCAATGCTAACGAAAGAACGATTGACATGGTGGTTAACGCTGGATTCAGCGGCCCCAAATCCGTTCAATGGAAGAAGCCATTTAAGGCAAATAGAGATGGACCATCCAATTTGGGCAAGATATTGGACCGGCCCTACTAGATTCATGGCCACCCCAACAAACCAGCTAATGATACCAACAGAAGCTGTTGGGTCTTCAAGCAGGTTGGCAAGCTCAATGCTGAACACAAGGGGAGGAGGCCGCCGTGTGATAGCGATGACGAAGATGCTCACCAACCAAATACCGGGGGTCAGAAGCAATTTCCCCCTAAAGTGAAAACAGTGAATATGGTATACATGACATACGACTCTACAGGGGAACAGGAGAAACACTCCCTCCGGACTGAGGATCACACTACAGCTCCCTTAACCAAAGCACAAAGCGGTCTCATTAAACCGCATACCTCGTAGGCCATTAAGCCACTAGTCTCCATTCAATAGGATCAACCAAGTTCAGAGGAGGACTAGCAGTTCGGCTTCCGCCGTCCACCGCATATACCTGCAAAATTTGTACTGCGCATACATAACTATGCACTTCAAATAGCCTGGACATCGGCAGAAGCATAACACGGACGGATCCATAAGTACTCCCATAAACTACTCCTTTTTTTCTAAATTACTCTTTGTTTTTTCATTATCCTTTTCGACAAGTAGTGCACAAGCTGGCCATATCATGGACTATATCAGAGTCTGGGTTCATAAATCCATGTTAAGGAGGCCCTCCACCGAGGAAAGGCGGCGCAGACGTGCGAGAGGAGGTCCAAAATAGCTTTTTGTAGACCGCACTCTCTATTTCGAGCCTGTAAAGTGCCTTTTTCCTCTGCCTTCGACCCTTGGCATGTAAAATAGTCGGGGTTGCGGCTTTGTTTTCTATATAAACGATTGGCACATCACTCAGATCCCAGTAAAATAATCCACTCTTTTCTAAAGAACCAAGTTTTACCCCTACGGTGGTCTCAAACATACACCTCGGCAGAACTTGCCAGGGGCTCGGTATGGGAACAAATGAATTGCCGACAAAGTCCAAACAAGTCTATAGCATACTTTGGCATCGCGAGTTTTGGCCTTATATGCATCAGCTCCGAATCATGTCTTGGGTCAAAAGTTGGGTTGCCAGGCTCCTGTGTTTGCTACCTTATGTTCCGCTCTATCGGCTAGGGTAGTAAAGGGAGAACTACTGCGATTGTGCCTCAAGTTCACCTGGTTAAGCACCTCAATAGAGAAAGCCAAAAACTGACTGTCATGATGCGGCGGGAGCTGGTCAACCACTCGATGACTTATTGGAATCTTTCGCTATTCTTGTCGTGTCACACGAAGGACCTATTTTAGGTCAAATATGTAAACACATTATATGAGAATATGCCGCGTACATACCAGGGGCTATATCATAGACCCAACATAGAACTACCATGGCTAAGTGAAAGTGTTAACACCCTATAGTCCGGTTGCCTGGTTCGCCGCACTGACACCTCCTTCACGGACCAAGACGTTGGGTCAAGAGTGATCAGATGCTTTTCCGAACACCCCCGTATTTCCCACGAGGGGCTGAAGCCGACGACTGGAAAACTTTCAGATCACATACAAACAGACACACAGGAGGAATGAAAACCTTTATGCAAAACTAAAATATAGACTGATTATAAAAATTGTCTTTTACAATTCATAAAGAGTTCACTCGAATATTATGCCTTTCGAACATTGACCCTCTATTAAGCGGGCAGCCTCTAAGACGTCCTCAAAGTAATGCTCTCGTGTGTGATGGTCCTTGCCCTTCGGTGGACCCTTCGCTGCAACATCAATGGCCTTCATCTTCCCCCAGTATGTCTTGAGTCGGGCAAAGGCCATCCGTGCACCTTCAATGCACGCTGACCGCTTCACAACTTCGACACATGGCACTGCATCAGCAAGCCGCTGCACTAAACCGAAGTAGCTATTCGAAATAGGCTCAGTCGGCCACAATCAGAGTATGACGTTCTTCATGGCAGCATAGGACATCCTGTGAAACTCGGTCCATTGGGACATCTATTCATTCAGCAACAGAGGGCGTTTTGATGCACCAAATTGTGACCAGAAAAGCTTCTCCGTTGCATATCCCTCTTGCGCTTGGTAAAACTGCGCCGCATCGGAAGAACTCTTCGGCTGGTGCAAAAACACCTTTGGAGAGATCCACACTTGGTTAAGCTGAGCATAATTCGGATTGCCGAACTTAGTTTGCAATAAAAAGAGCTTACCAGCCGTGATCTTCCCAGCTTGCCGGATCTCTTCCCGGGCCGCTCTAGATTCCGACCGGGTTTCTCTTGCCTCTCGTAAGGCCTTGTCAAGATCAACCGTTTTGGCTTTATTATCCCTCTCGATAAATGTGCAGCGGCTAGCGGCCTCCTTTAGTTCAAGCGTCATCGAGGATATTTTCTCCTCATATTGGTGTCGAGCAGCCCGTTTGGCCTTTAACTCGGCAGATGCCTTCTCGGCAGCCGCATTACTAATCCAGGCCTGCTCCTTGGCCCGGGCAAGTTCAGCTCGAAGGATCTCGACCGCGGCAGCACCATCTGCAGATATGTACATCTTATTACACAAAATCTTTGCATCATGCTTATATTGTAAACACGTGCATAGTATGGCTGCCCTAAAAACATACCTTACGCCTCGTCAAGTCGCCTGTTGATAAGCACGATATCATTATCTGCCTCATCAATCTTGTGTTCCAACTCTACAACCTCTATAGTTCGGACAGTTTCCGGGGAGGTCACAGCCTGTGTTCCAATTAATCATATTATTTCCTGGGCATATCTTTTGATCTTCTGATAGCCTCCCTCGGGAAGCCAATCAGAGTCTCAGGGGCTACTATCTATACACATGTGTAGTCTGTGAATAAAACATAATCGAACATATTATAGTACAAACCTCGAAGCCTCTTAGCAGGCCCATGAAGGCCTCATTCAATCCGCTTTTCACGGACATGACCTTTTCGAACACCATGCCCATCAAGGTACGATGTTCCTTTGAGACGGACACCTGCCACAGCATGTTCATCAATATATCCGGTGCCTCTAGGTCTCCGAAAGCTACTATAGGAGTACGGCCTCCCTTTGAAGGGATACATTTATTCATGTCCGGCTGCAGACCGGACTGTTCGGGACCTCCATTGTTGGTCTCCGGGCCCTGGGCCACCGAAGTATCACCTTCGGGTACCATCTTCATCATACCTTGCACCACTTTTTGATCGGGGGAGACCCTCCGTGACGACACCTCGAAGTCGTTCACCCTATTGGGCGAGGAGACCGGTGGAGGCGTCTCGCTTTTCATCATCTCCGGGAGAAGCTCCCCCGAGGAAGAGGGTTGTTGGAGAAGACTGTGTGCCGAACTGCAAAAACAAATATATGTATTCTAGACGTTACAAAAAAGGAATGGGACATATTTAAAACACCCTTGTTCACTTACTATTTGGCATGAGGCTTGTCCTCATCGTGGGACTGCGCGATAACGTCGTCCTCCAAGCCCGGGCCACCCGCCAGAGGCACTTGCCTCGCTTGGGAGCCTTTTCCTCCCAATCTTCGGAGGTGGCCCTTTTCTTTACATGGGGGGAAGAGACATTGACTTCCCCTTCATTTTTGTCTTCAGATGATGGAATCTTGATTCCCCTAGACACAATGTCTAATATACCTTCGGAATGGAGGCCATCTTTGGTCCTCCCACTCTCTGCTTTGCTCTCCTTCACAGGCATTTGGTATAGTGCCGGGGCCAGCATCATTGTTATCACGGGATCCGCTGAACCTTCGGGAAGGGGGGCCGAACACCTAATTAATTCCGCTTTCTTTATCCATCCCTGAAAGAGGATATTTTTCTCTGTAACGTATTGCGGCATACTTAACTACAAAGTGTTTGGAAGTCAAGTGCTTACTGGGGTATCTGGACATTTGCAGTCGAGGCCGGCGTCCTCAGTGGTGTCCGGCCAATGTTTTTATTTTCCGAAAAAAAACTTCCACTTCCCTTTGTGCGTAATGCTGAAGAAGTGTTAGAGGGTCCGTGGTCCTTCCGGATTAAACTCCCACATGCCGAGAGGCCTACGCTGGCATAGCAGAGCTCGGCGGACTAGCATTACTTTAATCACGTCGACAAGATCTATGTCCTTCTCAAGGAGGGTTCGGATGCCGCTCTGTAGAGTCTGCACTTCATCAACTGATCCCCAGTCCAGCCCCTTATTGATCCATGATGCAAGCTGTAACAGAGGACCAGTACGAAACGCAGGTATAGCTGCCCACTTGGTGCTACAGGGTTCCGTGATGTAAAACCACTCTCGCTGCCATTGGTTGGAAGTCTCTATGAAGGAGCCTTTTGGCCAGAGAGTGTTGGTAAGCTTGCTTACTACAACATCGCCACAGTCCGCTTGTTCCCCGTCGACTATCTTCGGCTTCACACTAAAGGTCTTGAGCCATAGGCCTAAGTGTGGGAGGATTCGGAGGAAGGTCTCGCACGTGATGATAAACACTGAGATGTGGAGGAAAGAATCCGGAGCTAGATCGTGAAAATCTAGTCCGTAATAAAACATTAGCCCTCGGACAAAGGGGTGGAGAGCGGACCCTAGCCCTCGGAGGAAGTGAGAGATGAATACGACCCGCTCACCGGATCTGGGGGTCGGAATAACCTATCCTTGAGCAGGAAGCCCGTGGGGGATCTCCGCGGTCAGGTATCTGGACGCCCGAAGCTTTGCGATATCCTCGCCTGTAAGGAGGAGGCCACCCATCGACCTTGAGGGCTGGGTCCGGACATGTTGGTAAGCTTGGAGCGATGGAGTCGAACCTTGGGTGCTAGAACTTGAGGTTGGAAAGGCTGAGGAGAGGTTTGGAGTAAAAAGACGGCCCTTGGTTCCTTTATAAAGGCACCAGGTATTGAACGCCTCCTCCTGTGCCCGAGGACTTACCTATTCCTAAGGAATATTTCCAACAGAACGGTTGGGTTACCCACACTCGTATTAATGAGAATCCCGCAATAAGGGGACACGATCTCTGTTTCGACAGGACGTGCCAATAACAACCATGCCTTGAAATGCGGAATGGTGGGATAGGAAACGGTTCGAAATAAATAACTGGGCGAGCGTGATGTCACGTTATAAAAATTATCAGCAGATTGGACTCGTAAAATACTATGCTCTACGGCTGTGGTAGTTATGTTACAGGTCCGGACACGATCATTACGTCGAAGGACTATCTTGGAGTTCGGAAGGACGAACCCGCCTTGCAATGCCGAAGACAGATCCGCGCGCCAGACACGTCTTCATTGAAGCCTGGTTCAGGGGCTACTGAGGTAGTCCTGGACTAAGGGGTCCTCAGGTGTCCGATCTATTGGATATTGTCAGGACCCCGACTCGATGTCACATCGATCTAGCTGGTAACACCTCATATCACTTTGCGGCCTCACGCACGGTATCCCCACGGGTGTCGTCTTACCTTTTTCCCGGGACCGTTTGCACCTTTTGGCTCACGTATATGATAGTGTCGCTAGCATCCATATGATAAAGAGCCCGGGCTGACATGACTAGTCGTAAACCCAAAGCGGCACAGACTTACAGGGACAGGCATCCATGACCCAGCTTCGAACGTGTCGGTCATCAGCAAGTGGGTCCGGGCTGTAGCACTGGGCTAGCAGGACTCCGGTAAACCGGGCTGTAGCAGGCTAACAGGACTCCGGTACTCAAAGCGTGACATTTCCCCGAAGGGACAGACACAGGAACGAAGAAGGACACATGCCGGCCAGCCTAAGTGTTCCAGAGCAGTAGCAAGCTACCATGGCTCAGCGGTAACACTAGGAGACATTTCCCGGTAAGAGAGGCTACTAAAGATAAACAACTAGATAGTCAGATCCCACACATACCAAGCATTTCAATCATACACACAATATGCTCGATATGTGCAAATACAACGAAGCATCACAACATGACTCTATGACACAAGTACTTTATTAAGGCTCAGGGAGCCATACATATCATACACAAAGGTACGGGTCTCACGACCCAACATACAAGTCATACAGTCATACAAGCCAACAGCGGAAGTACTTTGTCTGGGTACAGACAACTAGTAAAATAAAAGAGGCTTGGAAGCCTAACTATACTACGTGGTCCATCACAAGCTCAGGGTCACCACCTGGGTCTTTAGCCTACTCGTTGATGTCAACGTCTACATAGAACCCATCAGAAGGGGTTGCAGCGTCTTCTGTAAAAATGTAGATTATAGCAACATGAGTACAAAGGTACTCAGCAAGACTTACATCAGAACCTACATACATGCATAGTATCAAGAAGGGTTGGTGGAGTTATTGCAGCAAGCCAGCTTTGACTCTTGGCTAGGCTATCCTACGATACTCCAACTTGAAATAGTTTTGCGCACACGAGTCCACTACTCACCACTTCAATACACTACCGAGGATCCACCTCCGTCTTCCTACGGAAGGGCCATCCTCGGCACTCACACTTATCTTGAGGCTTTTAGTAGTTTCCATTTACTTGTCTATGAACTGTATAGGCAACCAAGTAGTCCTTTACCGCGGACGCGGCTATTCGAATAGATCATGTTAACCCTGCAGGGGTGTACTTCGTCATACATGTTTCCACCACTTAGCGTCTGCACACGACATGTGCTCGGCAGACTTCAAGCGAAAGCCGACGTGGGTGTAGACCACGACCTACCTAAACACTTAAGCCTCTAGTCCAGGTTTATCGCCTATTCAGGTTCCATCCGCAGGGAGTCCGGCCGAGGTTTCCCATACGGCCCCGAACGATGTGAACAGGGTTCCCGAGATACCTAACGGGTATTCGGTACACCGTGCCACGTACCTACCGCATCACAGCCCACCCCTACGGTCAGCGCTGTCCACGGCCTCCAGTAGGCTACAAACACCAGAAACTACTTGCAACTCCTGGACAGAGAGCTAGGGTGAATAAGAAGTCGAGCGGGGTCATATTTCAGGGCCCAATGTATGGTAGTAGCTGATTCTTAAATCACACATACAGATCTCAGTGCTTAAGGTCGGCTTCAATGAAACAACCCACCATGTACTCCTACATGGCCTCTCATCGATACCTTTACCAAATCGTGTTCACCACACCACTCTCATTACCGACATTAACATTTCACTCTAGCCCATCACCCAGATGAACCAGACCTGACACGACTCTAAGCATAGCAGGCATAGCAAGGTAGGAACAACACATACACATGGCTCAATCAACTCCTACACATGCTAGTGGGTTTCATCTAGTTACTGTGGCAATGACAGGTCATGCAGAGGAAATGGGTTCAACTACCGTAGCACACAGCAGTTTGAATCGCGTTGTCTTAATGCAGTAAAAGAGAGCAGGAGCGAGAACATGGGATTGTATCGATATGATCAAATGGTTGGTTGCTTGCCTGATGGTTCGATGCACGGATACGGTTCTTCGTTAGGGTAATCACGGTACTCCTCGGGGACAGAACCTGTCGCAAAGGACATCGATACACAACATTACCAAACAATATGCAACAATATGATGCATGCATGAAACATGGCAATATGAGTGTGTTGGGCTAATGCAACTAAAACCAGAAGGGTTTGAACAAATTTGAATCAAAGATTCAAATTTCAAATTCAAATATGGCCTTTTAAAGTGCTTTTCCTTGTTCTGATTAAAACATCAATTTAACTTGTTTGATCATGCATGAAAATAGTACAGATGGATAGATTGGATTTTTCTGATCATTTTTCATATATAATTTGTCCAATTTGGAGTTACAGAATAAAAGTTATGAATTTTTGAAGTTTAATTAATATTCTGGAATTTCCTGATTTAATTTAAATCCAGAAATATAATTATTGCGCCAGCATGACGTCAGCATGACGTCAGTGGTCAACTGTGGCTGGTTGAAGTCAAACCTGACGTGTGGGGGCCACACGTCAGTGACAGGGGGGGTTAAACAGATTTAAATTAATCCTAATTACTAATTAGTGGCGCTGGGGCCCACTGTCAGTGTCAGGGGGGGTTGACTAACAGTAGTTAGCGCTAACCTAACCACCTGGCCGACAGGGCCCACGCGTCAGTGACCCTGGGGGGTCAAACCCCAGGTCGGTCAAGTCAAACCCCACCGGCGACATGACGCCGGCGAGATCCGAGACGGCGGCGAGAGTGCTTTTTGCCATTCCGGCGACCAAATGGACGGCGGAAGGCATCTACGTGTTGCTGAGGCTGAGCCGCGTCTATTGGTGGTGGTGGTTGGGCTCGGGGTGGCCGGAGTTGACGGCGGCGAGCTCGGCTGCGGCGGCCGGAGTTCGGGTGCGGTCGGGATCAGTGTTGCAGGGGGTTTGGGGAGGCGTTGGTGCGTTCTACGTGCTCCTGGTGATGTGTGGAGCACGCTGGTGTGCTCGGTTGGGCGCTACGGTGACCGTGGCCACGACGGCGACATCGCCGGCGGCGTGGAGCTCTCGGTCGAGGTGGAGCTAGGGCCTAGGGGTCGGGAGAGACCAGGGAAGAAGGGGGAAACGCTCCGGGGGCTCACCGCGGTTGCAGTGGGCGTCGAAGCGGGCTCGGGGACGCGCCGGAGACGACGAATTTGACAGCGACGATGGTCGGAGTCCGAAGAGGGGAACGGCGACGTGGCGGCGATGCAGGGCTTCCGGGGACCCGTGGAGCGGTGGGGAGGAAGAGGGAGTTGTGGCGGAGCTTCTGAGCTAATCGGGGGAGCGAGGGGTGGCCGGGGACGATGGCTATGGCGAACGGCGGCGACGGTCGTGTTCGGCCGAGCGAGAGAGAGAGCGAGAGAGAGGAAGGAGAGAGCCGGGGAGAGTGAGAGAGAGCAGGGGGGATCGGGACGGGCTGCGGGCGTCGTCCACGCGGCCAGGAGGGCGTCGGCAAGCAGGAGGTGGCCGCGCGGCCGCGCGCGCGCGAGCACGCAGCAGCTTCGGGGCGTGGGGAGGAAGACGACGGGGAGCTACAGTGCTGGGCTGGGTCGGTTGCTGGCTGGGCCGGCCGGCTGGCTGGGCCGCACAGGTAAGTCTTCCCCTTTCTTTTCTGTTTTCTGTTTTTATTTAATATATCTGCAACTTTGTTGAATTAAATAAAATACCTAGGCAACTCCAAAAATCACCAAACTACTCCTGGTCCAAAGTTGGATTATTTCCAACATGAAACATTTTAGTTTGGAGATATTTGAGCATTTAAATATTTTATATTGTTTTTAAATGCCCAAATTCAAATATCTATGATTTAATTCAAAAACCCTAGGATGGCCTAGGAAAATGTGCACCACTTTTGGCAGAGGTTCTGAACCAAGGCAAAAATGATGGGCATTTTAGAAGGGCATTTCAGGTTCATTGAAAATTATTTTAGTAAACCCTAGTTGGTTTCAGAGGGGACTGGGGGTTCTGTCATCCCCATTTCAAGTTTCTGATGAAAGAGTAAACATGATGCAACACTCTAATGCATGACTAGCTAGGGTGTGACAACTCACCCCCACTCAAAAGAATCTCGTCCCGAGATTTGGGTTCCTCCGAGAAGAAGGCGGGATACTCGAGTCGAAGACGATCCTCCCTTTCCCAAGTTGCTTCATCCTCAGAATGGTGCGACCATTGAACCTTGAGAAACTTGATATTATGACGTCGCGTGGTACGTTCGGCTTGATCGAGGATACGAATGGGGTACTCTCGATATGTAAGATTATCTTGGAGATCAAGCGTTTCGTGGTCCACTTCACGGATAGGATCCGAGAAGCAACGCCTGAGTTGAGAAACGTGGAAGACATCGTGAACTCTGGAGAGGTGCGGAGGTAGTTCCAACTGGTAGGCAACTTCTCCTCGTTTGGCAAGAATGCGAAAAGGTCCAATGTAACGAGGAGCCAATTTGCCTTTGATACCGAAACGATGGGTTCCCTTCAGAGGGGTGACCCGAAGATAAGCCTTCTCGTCAACCTCGAAAGTCATAGCCTTATGTTTTCGGTCATATTGACTCTTTTGACGAGATTGGGCTGTTTTCAACTTTTCACGAACGATACGAACTTGTTCTTCTGCTTCCTGAATCATATCCGGGCCAAAGAATTGTCTTTCCCCGGTCTCTGACCAGTTAAGGGGTGTTCGACATCGTCGTCCATAGAGAACTTCAAAAGGGGCTTTACCCAAGCTAGATTGATAGCTGTTGTTGTAAGCGAATTCGGCAAATGGAAGGCACTTCTCCCAGTCCATTCCGAAAGAGATAACAGAGGCTCGAAGCATGTCTTCTAGAATTTGGTTGACGCGTTCCACTTGACCACTTGACTGAGGGTGGAAAGCGGTGCTAAAGGAGAGACGGGTTCCCATAGCATTTTGGAAACTTTCCCAAAATCGAGAGGTGAAAAGACTTCCTCGATCCGAATTGATTTCCAAAGGAACACCATGGAGGGACACTATTCGGGAGATGTATAAGTCTGCCAGCTGACTAGCGGTTATACTCTCACGAACAGGTAAGAAATGAGCTACTTTGGAAAGACGATCGACCACGACGAAAATAGCATTATTCCCTCTTTTGGTCCTGGGAAAACCGGTAATGAAATCCATACCAATTTTATCCCATTTCCATTCAGGAATAGCTAAGGGTTGAAGGGTGCCAGCAGGCCGTTGATGCTCTGCTTTTACACGACGACAGACGTCGCAATTTGCAATATACTGAGCAATTTCTCTCTTCATCCTAGTCCACCAGAACCTCTGGCGTAGGTCCTGATACATTTTAGTACTACCGGGATGAATAGTGAGAGGAGATTCATGAGCTTCTTTAAGGATCAACTGCCGTAGATGCTGGTTCTTGGGAACCACTAGACGGTTCTCAAAGTACACAGCACCATGATCATTTGTGGAGAAACAACTAGCACCTCCGCTAGCAATGTTCTCTTTGATTTTAGATATTCCCTTATCTCGCTTTTGGGCAGCGATGATTTGATCCGTAAGGGTAGGTTTTGCCACCAAGGTGGAAAGAAAACCTTGAGGTACAACGTGAAGGTTAAGCTTCCGAAATTCATCATGGAGAAGCGGTTGACTTTGTTGTAACATCAGGTTGTTACAATAAGATTTACGACTTAGCGCATCAGCCATGACGTTGGCTTTCCCTGGGGTATAGGTTATCCCTAAGTCGAAGTCTGTGATCAATTCAACCCAACGTCTCTGCCTGAGATTCAAATCCGGTTGGGTGAAAATATACTTCAGACTTTGGTGATCAGTGAATATTTCGCAACGATTACCGAGGAGGTAATGTCGCCAGGTCTTAAGTGCATAGACTACGGCTGCAAGTTCCAAATCATGAGTAGGATAATTCTCCTCATGTGGGTGCAACTGCCGTGAAGCGTAGGCAATTACGTGTCGATCTTGCATGAGAATGCAACCTAGTCCTTGTCGCGAGGCGTCGCAGTAGATAACAAAGTCCTTGGAGAAGTCTGGCGGTACCAGCACGGGAGCAGAAGTCAGGCGTCTTTTCAGTTCCTGAAAGCTGTGCTCACATTGTGGAGTCCATTCGAACTTCTTATCTTTCTTGAGGAGTTCGGTTAGAGGTTTGGCAACCTTGGAGAAGTTCTCGACAAAGCGACGACAATAGCTCGCTAAGCCTAGAAAACTCCGAACTTGCTTGACCGATTCAGGTGGAGTCCAATTAAGGACGGCTTGAACTCGCTCAGGGTTAACAGCAATACCTTTACCAGATATTACATGACCCAGATAGGTCACTTCTGGCAACCAGAATTCACATTTAGAAAATTTGGCATAAAGGCGATGCTCTCGAAGTTTCTTTAACACTAGCCTTAGATGTTCGGCATGTTCTTCCTCGTTCTTGGAGTAGATGAGTATATCATCGAGATAAACTACGACGAATTTATCCAAATACTCCATGAAGATTGAGTTCATTAACCGAGAAAAGGTGGCTGGGGCATTGGTTAATCCGAAGGACATAACGGTGTACTCGTATTGGCCATAACGAGTAACAAAGGCCGTTTTAGGAATGTCCCCGTTTCTGATTTTGATTTGATGGTAGCCCAACCTCAAATCCATCTTGGAGAAGACTGAGGATCCAGCGAGCTGATCATACAGGTCGTTGATCCTGGGAAGTGGATATTTGTTCTTGATTGTGACCAAATTGACAGGTCGGTAATCTACAACCATCCGGTCCGTACCATCCTTCTTCTTGACGAATAGAACGGGGCAAGCCCACGGAGATGAACTAGGTCGGATGAAACCCTTTTTCAAGGATTCATCGAGTTGTTTCTTAAGCTCGGCTAGTTCTAGGGGTGCCATCTTATAAGGTCTTCTAGCAATCGGAACGGTTCCTGGAATGAGGTCTATTACGAACTCAACATCCCTGTCAGGTGGGACACCTGGCAATTCCTCTGGAAAGACATCCGGGAAGTCACGGACTACCGGAACGTCCTCAAGGTCTGGCAAAGGGCTGGCGTTAAGAGAATATAATTGTCGCTTGGCTATTCGAGTCAAAACATTGACTATCTTCCCGAAGGATGGGTGAGTTGAACAGTCCTAGAGAAGCAATCAATTTTGGCTTGATGAGCTGACATCCAGTCCATACCCAAAATGACATTAATATCTGAAGATTTAAGGGCTATCAAAGATGCAAGGAAAACAAGTCTATCGACTTGGATTTCATTTCCATGGCTTACTCTAGAAGTTTGCCATTTGGATCCCGGAGTTTGAATTACCATGGAGGATGGCAAGTCACAGAATGCAACGTTATGCAAACGAGCATAATTTTCAGATATAAAAGAATGAGAGGCTCCTGTATCGAAAAGAACAGATGCCGGGTGGCAATTAACAAGAAGCGTACCGAGAACGACGTTGGGATCTTCTTGAGCTTCTTCGGCAGAGATACAGTTGACATGGCCACGTGAAGCGGTGACCGGTTTAGCATGGAACACCTTCCCTGTCGGCTTGCCACGGCCAACAGCTTTAGCAGATTGATTGGGGTTGGTCTGGGGACACTCACGCATATAGTGACCAGATTCCCCACACTTGAAACAAGTCACGGAAGTGGTACGTGGAGGAGCATTATTGGTTGGACCCCCATAGGGCTTGGCTGGAGCAGACTGTTGAGCGAGGCGAGGCGCCTGGAAAGATGGCCTCGGTGTGAACCTGGGTGGCAAGGCAGTGTTGGGTACCCACACGCGGCGCTTCTGAGGACCAGCACCGGATGAGGAACCCATGTCACGTCCATGCTTGCGTGTTGCGTCATAGTCAGTCTGACCAGTTTCAGCACTGATGGCTTTGTTGACAAGTTTCGAAAAAGATGTGCACTCATGCAGACGGAGGTCGCGGCGAAGCTCAGGACTAAGGCCCTTGCGGAACCTTGCTTGCTTCTTGGCGTCAGTAGAAACTTCCTCGGTTGCATATCGTGCAAGATTACCAAACTCCCTGCTATAGACATCCACAGAAAGTCGGCCTTGGGTGAAATTGCAAAATTCTTCACGCTTACGGTCCATGAGACCCTCCGGAATGTGATGTTCACGGAAAGCTTCGCTGAACTCAGCCCAAGTAGTGACATGGCCCGCTGGGCGCATGGCTCCATAATTCTCCCACCATAGACTGGCGGGGCCTTCAAGATGATATGCAGCAAAGGTGACCTTGTCAGCCTCCGCTACCAACGCAGAACGCAGTTTGTGAGAGATACTGCGAAGCCAGTCATCGGCGTCGAGAGGCTCGACGGAGTGGTGGAACGTGGGTGGATGCAATTTGATAAAATCACTGAGTGACACCACGTTAGCCCTCTGATGGTGTGCTGTATTCCGTTCAATACGCTCCAACAAACGGTTTGTCTCCCGCTTGTTTCTCTCAGCTTCCATCATCACCTCGGCTAGTGAAGGAGGATGAGGCAGATTTTCATTCCTGGCTTCACTGCCTTCGGCCTGCTCTTGGGAAGCAGGATTAGCGCGCGTGTTGACCATCCTAGGTAGACAAGACAATGATTTAGTCAGGATGGTAAAATTCCGACATAGGACACATAATGTAAGGAATAACTCGAAATGCAAGATGATCATCCGTATGACATGGTAGATACAGAAACTGCTTCTTTATTCCATCGTCATACACACCATACAGGTTTAGTACAAGACCAAGCAAAGTACTAATACAGTGAAAAGAGGATTACATCTCATCGGAGGCATTCCAAGCTCCTATACATTATTTTTCTACACCTCCGAAAGGAGTACAAACTAGGTCATAACCCACGAGTCACGCGGGATGATAGATGACACAGCTAGTGAGAACTAGTGATGCTACCACTAACTCAGACCGATCCGTA
This sequence comes from Triticum aestivum, assembly GCF_018294505.1. Taxonomy (NCBI): domain Eukaryota; kingdom Viridiplantae; phylum Streptophyta; class Magnoliopsida; order Poales; family Poaceae; genus Triticum; species Triticum aestivum. Next base: position 243,972,141 of record NC_057803.1, read on the forward strand.
GTAGTCCTCGTAGAAGTCACCTCCATAGCCTGGAAGCTCCACATGTTCATCCGGAAACAGACGGTCTCGCGGAGCTTGTGGTCCATAGGGACTAGGATGAGGTCGTGGACCAACAAACGGTGGCCTGCGGGGACCGCGAGGTGGGGTGATGCCTCCTACATCACGCCAAACCATCACGTCTGGCAGAGCAGATCTCACAGGATAGAGATCGCGCATATCTGAATATCCAGCTTGCACCGCCGGTGCGAACCGAGTCAAAGTGGCCCAGTGGTCAGCACGGGTATTGAAGAGCTCTAACCTTAAGGCCCGATTTTCACGGTCCTTATCCTCGAGCATCTCAGCAGTGGTGCGAGTCCGTGAATCCTCCTGAGTGGAGTCAGCATAGATAGCCTGGAGATACCCTTGTGCTCCCGGAAGTGATCCTGGCATATACCGGAAGTCAGAGTCCCGAAATAAACCAGATCTGACTCGCATAATGGTCATCATAGAGTAGGCGGCATCCTGCACAGCCATCTCAATAGTAACCCCGAGTCCATAGGAGCAGTGAAGAGGCTCGGTGGATCCAGGATAAGATGGAAATATCCTGACAGTGCAGAGATACTGGCTTTGATTGAAGTCCCGGAATTGCTCTTCGACCGTGTACTCAGGATACCAACGGTATCCAGCCTCGGTCATTACCCTGACCAACTTAGCAGTATGGCCGGGTACATCTAGGCATCGAGTCAGGCGAACCACTTGATTGAGGTCGCGAGTGGCCATCTGAAAGCACAATCATAATGCAAAGGCATTAGGACTTCTAGCAAAATTTCGGCAGCATAACAGCTGTAATTGCTCAAGAAGGATTTGAGACATTTGACAAAGGATTTCGTACACACTCAACATCACCATATCCAAGTTCTGGAACCATTCTAACAACATAATGTGGTAGTAGAACTGAACTAGGCTGATAACCATCAAACTTATAAGGTACTACTGATTAGTAACACGTGAACCTGATAGAGAGAACAGATCCTAATTCCTTAACCCCCGGTAGAAGAATGGACTGACTCAGATCAGAAAGTCATAAGGTATAAGGAGTAAAAGAGCCTTACGTTCCAACCCACAAACAATTCCCCTACATATAACTAAAGAATTTCTAGACTCAACATCGACCAGTTTGGCTTGGAGAACCTACAGGCAGTCCGGCTCTGATGCCAACGCTGTCAGGACCCCGACTCGATGTCACATCGATCTAGCTGGTAACACCTCATATCACTTTGCGGCCTCACGCACGGTATCCCCACGGGTGTCGTCTTACCTTTTTCCCGGGACCGTTTGCGCCTTTTGGCTCACGTATATGATAGTGTCGCTAGCATCCATATGATAAAGAGCCCGGGCTGACATGACTAGTCGTAAACCCAAAGCGGCACAGACTTACAGGGACAGGCATCCATGACCCAGCTTCGAACGTGTCGGTCATCAGCAAGTGGGTCCGGGCTGTAGCACTGGGCTAGCAGGACTCCGGTAAACCGGGCTGTAGCGGGCTAACAGGACTCCGGTACTCAAAGCGTGACATTTCCCCGAAGGGACAGACACAGGAACGAAGAAGGACACATGCCGGCCAGCCTAAGTGTTCCAGAGCAGTAGCAAGCTACCATGGCTCAGCGGTAACACTAGGAGACATTTCCCGGTAAGAGAGGCTACTCAAGATAAACAACTAGATAGTCAGATCCCACACATACCAAGCATTTCAATCATACACACAATATGCTCGATATGTGCAAATACAACGAAGCATCACAACATGACTCTATGACACAAGTACTTTATTAAAGGCTCAGGGAGCCATACATATCATACACAAAGGTACGGGTCTCACGACCCAACATACAAGTCATACAGTCATACAAGCCAACAGCGGAAGTACTTTGTCTGGGTACAGACAACTAGTAAAATAAAAGAGGCTTGGAAGCCTAACTATACTACGTGGTCCATCACAAGCTCAGGGTCACGACCTGGGTCTTTAGCCTACTCGTTGATGTCAACGTCTACATAGAACCCATCAGAAGGGGTTGCAGCGTCTTCTGTAAAAATGTAGATTATAGCAACATGAGTACAAAGGTACTCAGCAAGACTTACATCAGAACCTACATACATGCACAGTATCAAGAAGGGTTGGTGGAGTTATTGCAGCAAGCCAGCTTTGACTCTTGGCTAGGCTATCCTATGATACTCCAACTTGAAATAGTTTTGCGCACACGAGTCCACTACTCACCACTTCAATACACTACCGAGGATCCACCTCCGTCTTCCTACGGAAGGGCCATCCTCGGCACTCACTCTTATCTTGAGGCTTTTAGTAGTTTCCATTTACTTGTCTATGAACTGTATAGGCAACCAAGTAGTCCTTTACCGCGGACGCGGCTATTCGAATAGATCATGTTAACCCTGCAGGGGTGTACTTCGTCATACATGTTTCCACCACTTAGCGTCTGCACACGACATGTGCTCGGCAGACTTCAAGCGAAAGCCGACGTGGGTGTAGACCACGACCTACCTAAACACTTAAGCCTCTAGTCCAGGTTTATCGCCTATTCAGGTTCCATCCGCAGGGAGTCCGGCCGAGGTTTCCCATACGGCCCCGAACGATGTGAACAGGGTTCCCGAGATACCTAACGGGTATTCGGTACACCGTGCCACGTACCTACCGCATCACAGCCCACCCCTACGGTCAGCGCTGTCCACGGCCTCCAGTAGGCTACAAACACCAGAAACTACTTGCAACTCCTGGACAGAGAGCTAGGGTGAATAAGAAGTCGAGCGGGGTCATATTTCAGGGCCCAATGTATGGTAGTAGCTGATTCTTAAATCACACATACAGATCTCAGTGCTTAAGGTCGGCTTCAATGAAACAACCCACCATGTACTCCTACATGGCCTCTCATCGATACCTTTACCAAATCGTGTTCACCACACCACTCTCATTACCGACATTAACATTTCACTCTAGCCCATCACCCAGATGAACCAGACCTGACACGACTCTAAGCATAGCAGGCATAGCAAGGTAGGAACAACACATACACATGGCTCAATCAACTCCTACACATGCTAGTGGGTTTCATCTAGTTACTGTGGCAATGACAGGTCATGCAGAGGAAATGGGTTCAACTACCGTAGCACACAGCAGTTTGAATCGCGTTGTCTTAATGCAGTAAAAGAGAGCAGGAGCGAGAACATGGGATTGTATCGATATGATCAAATGGTTGGTTGCTTGCCTGATGGTTCGATGCACGGATACGGTTCTTCGTTAGGGTAATCACGGTACTCCTCGGGGACAGAACCTGTCGCAAAGGACATCGATACACAAACATTACCAAACAATATGCAACAATATGATGCATGCATGAAACATGGCAATATGAGTGTGTTGGGCTAATGCAACTAAAACCAGAAGGGTTTGAACAAATTTGAATCAAAGATTCAAATTTCAAATTCAAATATGGCCTTTTAAAGTGCTTTTCCTTGTTCTGATTAAAACATCAATTTAACTTGTTTGATCATGCATGAAAATAGTACAGATGGATAGATTGGATTTTTCTGATCATTTTTCATATATAATTTGTCCAATTTGGAGTTACAGAATAAAAGTTATGAATTTTTGAAGTTTAATTAATATTCTGGAATTTCCTGATTTAATTTAAATCCAGAAATATAATTATTGCGCCAGCATGACGTCAGCATGACGTCAGTGGTCAACTGTGGCTGGTTGAAGTCAAACCTGACGTGTGGGGGCCACACGTCAGTGACAGGGGGGGTTAAACAGATTTAAATTAATCCTAATTACTAATTAGTGGCGCTGGGGCCCACTGTCAGTGTCAGGGGGGGTTGACTAACAGTAGTTAGCGCTAACCTAACCACCTGGCCGACAGGGCCCACGCGTCAGTGACCCTGGGGGGTCAAACCCCAGGTCGGTCAAGTCAAACCCCACCGGCGACATGACGCCGGCGAGATCCGAGACGGCGGCGAGAGTGCTTTTTGCCATTCCGGCGACCAAATGGACGGCGGAAGGCATCTACGTGTTGCTGAGGCTGAGCCGCGTCTATTGGTGGTGGTGGTTGGGCTCGGGGTGGCCGGAGTTGACGGCGGCGAGCTCGGCTGCGGCGGCCGGAGTTCGGGTGCGGTCGGGATCAGTGTTGCAGGGGGTTTGGGGAGGCGTTGGTGCGTTCTACGTGCTCCTGGTGATGTGTGGAGCACGATGGTGAGCTCGGTTGGGCGCTACGGCGACCGTGGCCACGACGGCGACATCGCCGGCGGCGTGGAGCTCTCGGTCGAGGTGGAGCTAGGGCCTAGGGGTCGGGAGAGACCAGGGAAGAAGGGGGAAACGCTCCGGGGGCTCACCGCGGTTGCAGTGGGCGTCGAAGCGGGCTCGGGGACGCGCCGGAGACGACGAATTTGACGGCGACGGTGGTCGGAGTCCAAAGAGGGGAACGGCGACGTGGCGGCGATGCAGGGCTTCCGGGGACCCGTGGAGCGGTGGGGAGGAAGAGGGAGTTGTGGCGGAGCTTCTGAGCTAACCGGGGGAGCGAGGGGTGGCCGGGGACGATGGCTATGGCGAACGGCAGCGACGGTCGTGTTCGGCCGAGCGAGAGAGAGAGCGAGAGAGAGGAAGGAGAGAGCCGGGGAGAGTGAGAGAGAGCAGGGGGGATCGGGACGGGCTGCGGGCGTCGTCCACGCGGCCAGGAGGGCGTCGGCAAGCAGGAGGTGGCCGCGCGGCCGCGCGCGCGCGAGCACGCAGCAGCTTCGGGGCGTGGGGAGGAAGACGACGGGGAGCTACAGTGCTGGGCTGGGTCGGTTGCTGGCTGGGCCGGCCGGCTGGCTGGGCCGCACAGGTAAGTCTTCCCCTTTCTTTTCTGTTTTCTGTTTTTATTTAATATATCTGCAACTTTGTTGAATTAAATAAAATACCTAGGCAACTCCAAAAATCACCAAACTACTCCTGGTCCAAAGTTGGATTATTTCCAACATGAAACATTTTAGTTTGGAGATATTTGAGCATTTAAATATTTTATATTGTTTTAAATGCCCAAATTCAAATATCTATGATTTAATTCAAAAACCCTAGGATGGCCTAGGAAAATGTGCACCACTTTTGGCAGAGGTTCTGAACCAAGGCAAAAATGATGGGCATTTTAGAAGGGCATTTCAGGTTCATTGAAAATTATTTTAGTAAACCCTAGTTGGTTTCAGAGGGGACTTGGGGTTCTGTCATCCCCATTTCAAGTTTCTGATGAAAGAGTAAACATGATGCAACACTCTAATGCATGACTAGCTAGGGTGTGACAGATATTGGCCGGACTGATGGGCCGTAAGGATACAAAGACCGAAGACTCCACCCGTGTCCGGAGAGGACTCTCCTTGGCGTGGAAGGCAAGCTTGGCGACCAACTATGAAGATTCCTTTCTTTGTAACCGACCTTGTGTAACCCTATATCCCTCGCGTGTCTATATATACCGGAGGGCTAGGTCCGTAGATAGGCCAAATCCACATAATCATAGCCACACTAGACTTTTAATGTTTAGTCATTACGATCTCGTGGTAGATCAACTCTTGTAATACTCATATTCATCAAGATCAATCAAGCAGGACATAGGGTATTACCTCCATAGAGAGGGCCCGAACTTGGGTAAAACATTGTGTCCTCTGTCTCCTGTTACCATCGATCCTAGACACACAGTTCGGGACCCCCTACCCGAGATCCACCGGTTTTGACACTGACACCCGTGTATTCCTCAGGTTCATCTGCTGAGTCGATGATGGTGATGCCGTTGCGGTGGGTGCCGGTGGCAGGAAAGGAGATCTGAGGTGGCGAAAGATGGTCAAGAGTCGTGATGTCCGGTTCAGTGGATGCTTTTGTCGATGGAGTAGCTCAGGTGAGGTGGACGACGTCGCGGCAGGAGCAGGACAAACCACACAAAGTTTCCTTCGACACCTACCTGTAACTGAAGTAATTCTGTAAGGGCTCATTTGGCTTGCATGATTCTAAAAATGCAGGGATAGGAAAAACACGATATAGGATAGGAATGCACATGGTAAACAGAGCATTTGTAAACACAAGATTTCTGTCAACTTGGGCGTTTGGTTCACAGGAATTGGAAGAGCAGAGGAATGCAAAGAAACATGGCCAAAATAAAGTGAAACCATATAAAAATGTGTACACTTAGAATGTTATTCTGCTACTAATGCACTTGGTCTTGCTTTCATGCATATGATTTTGGAAAGTAGGTCCAGGCGGATGTTTTGGTCCATTCCTTTCAACAAAATACATAATTAATTGAATAGTAGAGTGCCATAGGAAAATTTCCTCTTGCTATGTTTTTCTATTGAACCAAAATAGCCCTAATGGATCTACATGAATGTAGAGTAATAAGTGATGCAACAAGTGTACAACCTCTTTGCCATAGCCGTGTTGACCTCGGCATCATTGGGTTGGTCGCTAAAGAAGTTGGGGCAGTGGTGGCTGTCAGAGGTGTGGAGGAAGATCTGGGGAATCTGTGGACGGCATCCAGGGCACTGCTCTGTTGTGATGGATCGTTCTGTCGTTGGAGCAGCTCCGGTGAGCCGTAAGACGTCAAGGCTGAAGCAGCACAAGATAGACATCGTTAATCTCAAGTGGGATTCTAATAGCATCTCCAATAGATGATGTAAAATAGATGTAAAATTTACATCGCCAAAAACCACCTAACTACAACAGATGAGGTAAAAATTGTTGACTCTGAACTTAACTGTTGAAACTGAAACTTATTGTGGAATCTGAATGTTATTGTTGAAACTGAATGCAATGGTAGCAGAGAGGCACTTGACATGGGATAGTTTAGGGAGGGACTGCAGTTCATCTTCAACCTGCACCCCCTGAGCCGCTAGCCACAACCGACCGAACCGCCGGCCCTTGCGCCGCCTCGCCGCCCCGAAACAACTCCCCACCGCCGGTCCACCGCCGCCCCGCCACCCCGAAACAACTCCCCACCGACGGTCTGCCGCCGCCCCGGCCAGCCCTATAGCCCCCCCCCCCACGCCAAGCATTTTCTCCAAAGATCCCCATGCCACCGCCCCACCACCACGCCCCCACTGCCGGCTACCACTGCCCCCACCCTGAACCCTAAGATAGATAGTGGGGTACCTCTCCGGCGAGCCCCCCTCCCCACTACGGGTGATTCTTCCTTAACTCCGGTGAGCCCCCCCACCCCCTGAAAATCGACTGACCCAAAAGTCGATTCAGTCGACTAAAGTGTAGCTAAATCAGAGCAGAGTAGCAGCAAGGGCGAGGGGGAGAGCAGCAGCAGCGCGAGCGAGTGAGCCAGAGCTAGAGCAGCAGCAGCTAGGCGAGCGAGCGAGAGACGGAGCAGCAGCAGCAGCAGCACAAGCGAGCGAGAGCCAGAGTAGGAGCAGCAGATCCGGCTGGCATGGACACCGTCGCCGAAGGGGCCTCGCACTGGGGGAGAGCAGTCGTGGACATGTTGCCTGCCGCGCCGGCTTCGAGGTAGCCGCTCCATGGGGGTGCGGGATGCAGCACTGTCGGCGCCGGGAGGTCGAGTTAAGGAGAAGGTGCGATGGGATGAGTGTACAACCTCTTTAGTGGTGCCGAGTAGGCCTCGGCTTCGTCTAAGGAGTCGGTGAGGATGTTGCGGTTCCGGTGGAGCTAGTTAAGGCGGCGCTGTAGGGTTGGAGCAGCCGCGATAGACGAGGCGATCATCGGAGTAGCTCCTTGGAGGCGGAGGACGAGGCGGCTAAACTGGCAGGACAACGAGATGGACGACGGATCCTCGTGTGGGGAGGTGGATGAGGCATGTCGAGCTATTGCGGTGGACTACATCGTCGGGGAAGAGGCTCTGGCTGGGCAGCGGTGATGTGGCGGACGGAGGAGGGTGGGGTTTCACGCCTGGAGCGGAGAGGTTATGGCAGCCTGGGATTTCGAATGGCGAAAAGGAGGCGATGGGAGGGGGAACCATGACTTAGGGACGCGCTTGTCCAAAATGTATGGTGTGTTACAAAAGTACCCCCATCGATTCGCACTAGCGGCCCATTCAGCTCAGGGTTAGAAGGGTGATTTCACATGTCAGGATTTGGCAGCTAGATGGAGTTTTCGGGCGCGTTGTAAATTCTGGATAGCAAGGCGCCAGTTTTGGGAGCACGATTTCTAAATTTTTGGGATATAACAAGGCGCGGGTTGAATTTTAGGGACAAGCCTAACGTGTAATATTGTACTTGTACGTACAAAATCAATTCGCACTTCCCTCAACGAAAAAAACGAAAAAATAAAACTATTCACACCACACAAAGGGAGAGTCTTGTCCCATTTTACTATACAAATGCTATTCAAAGCTACTCATACGAACATGTTATGTCCAATTAATTTTTTTTGTTGGATGTATAATGCATGTAACCTACTCATACCAACATTTTAGTGCATTCCAAATGTCTATACTACCTCTGCAATTCAAACTAAATTCAAATTTGTTTCTCTATTTCAACAAGAATCTACAATCATGATTGTTGCCAACTTCAACCATCATTTGTGTATTACCTTAACAACAGACCACGTGATTACTATAGAGATAGATATGAACTATGTGTACTATATGAACTCAAATTCAATATTATGTATTCAATTGATGTTGCTTCCAAATAATAGTACATTTGATGTACTAACTATATATTCATAATCTAAACCATGGTCCATATGTACACCGTGTTTATCACACAAAGTATAGTGCCCCGCCACCAACATTATGACAAATATTTAGCCCTAAGCTGCAAAAGCTACACATTAGCCCAAATTATAATTAGTGTTCTACATTATGATATCTTCTTCAAGTATTCATATCCACTTTTCATAATGAATTATGATCTTTGTTCGTCTTTTACACCTTCATGATCCTCTACTCTTTGTATCTAGCTAGCGCTAACTTTCTATCATGCAAGCACACTCCCGCCCCCTCTCACCCTCCCTCAGCGTCCCCTCCATCGTGCACGTTTGTTATTTCTCTTTAGGTCGTTCATCGGTGGTGTGTGTAGGCCCCCCCGGCTCCTTCTTTCCGGCACACACCGATCGATATACCTCTCTAGCCAAGTGTGCCTAGAAAAAACACATACTTCCCCTCTTCTCTTCTCACCATCCATGCCCCCTATGTCCAATAAGGTTCCACGCAGGTGCACACTCCCGCCCCTCTTTTCATCGATCTCATACTCACACACTCCTCCCCCCTCGACATGGTAGGCCTCTCACACCACCTCCTAGCCGCACTCCTCTCCCCCTATCTATTTCTCCAGACCTTATTTTCTTCTAACACATGCATGCATGTATATGTATCGATCTCCCTACATATAGCCAGGTCGATTATAATTCGTTTTCCCCACGCACCGATAGACTTACCTCACTAGTTATGTCTCCCCTTTCTCAGACACACGACGGTTGATCTTCCTATGTAGTTATGTACGCTTACCACAACCATATCGTCTCCCCTAATCATCCTTGCTTACCGCCCGACCCGTCTCTCACACACATGTGCATAGACAGGCAGACATCCCCCGCACTCTCTTATTGATATTGCACTCATACCCTCCGTTTGTCTAGCAGGCCTCTCCAACCATTTGTGAGATGCCACTCCACCACCAACCCTCTGACGCTCTACCTTTATCTTTCTCCCAACCTTATTCCTCTCCTAGACATATCTGGATGCCGATCAATCTCCCTAAATACATAGCTAGGTCCCTCTCCTTCCCCGCACATATACTAGTCGATCGGTCCCTGCCCCCCTCCCCCCACACACTGATAGTTGAACATTGTTGGTAGGTATCCATGCCACAGAGAAAAACTGCACCTCTGCCCTCTCAATTTCCAGTAGGCCAGCCGCCATGTATCTTTGACGTGGGCAATCACAAATTCAATGGCACTTTTTGTCGATCACGCAGCAACACACTTCGTCCCTGTTTTCGATTCTATCGATATCTCACGTCCATGACTCTGTTTCACACACATTGCATATGTTACATTTTTTTCTTTGAGATATAATCGACAAATTGCCTTTGTTTCGCACAAACCATCTCTCACACACCCACCCACATATGTACCTGCACCTAAAGAAGAGGTGCGCGACCTGCACCTAAAGAAGAGGTGCACGCAGGATGCACGTACTCACATCTTGTTCCCGGCCACACCCGCGCGGGTACACGGTGGAGTTCGTTCCCGTACGAAAAGGCAGCCCACATGATAATTTGACACGTGTAGCGGTTTTTTACTCGAAGGAGGGTCGTGTACCACGCCTAGATAGAACAAATATTGACTTGATGCGTTAGTATTAAATAAAGTTATATATTCCTCAATGACATGTACAGAATGTAAAATGATTGTCGTGGGGAAAATGGAAAAATCAGCTCCGCTATATAGAATGGAGCCTGCATGCCGGGGTTTGTCTCTCGTCACACCATCTCACACAAGGCGGTGGTGGCCTCTCTCTCTCACCATTGGTCAGTGATCCGGCCGTATCTCATCCGCCGGCGGAAAGGGAGGATGTGCATCGTTTCTCTGTTCGACGGCGTTGAGGCAGCCCGTCCCGATCTGCGGTACCTGCCGTTCTCTTTGACCAAGCTCCAGCGTGGTAGGGCCTTCGCCACTTGCTCGCTGCCGCAGTATGGGCAGATCCCGGCCGCCGGCGCCCTCCTAGTAACATCTCGACGACCCTCAGGTACAGCTTCCTCTGACCTTGCTCCACTACCTGTCTTCCCACGTTGCTGCATGTGGATCTTCTTTAGTTGTTTCCTTAAAACATATCTCGGCCAGCGTACTTTCGATCTTGCAATCTCGTCCTCAAAACATTTTTGATAAACCACCATGCTGCTATCTTTCCTTTGTACATGGAATATGCTTATTTTTTGTCGACATATGTATCTTTAACTCATGTTATTGGGCAGTAATTGTTTCCTTTCTACATCCATTTGCAAATAGGGCTATCCATTTTCACCTTGTTGCTATTGTGACCTTTTGGTCAACTGCACAAATCACTTTTTTCTTAAGAGTGTTTTGTGTAGTTCCGCCAAAATTTCACAGGAGCAAATTTTTACATTTCGGTGGGACTGCAGAAAGGGAGATTGGTTTTGCTATCCTCCTCATCCATCTCCGTGCCTAATCTTCTCCAACAAGTAGCTAGTCCTGAAGAGAGATCGCAGAGGTGATCGGCTTCTATTTGTGTGTGTTATGTTTCATCATTTAGTTCCACTATTATTGTAATCACACTGACTGGATATCTTTGCAAATAGGGATGGTCCGCTCGATTTTAGTGGAGCTGCACAAAAATGACCAGATTGTGGTGTCCTCCATAAACCTCTTATTTGGCTACAGAGTTGGGTGAAACTAGCTGCGAAGCAATGAACACTATGCCCAGGAAATGGAGCCATGCCTACGAACAACATCAATCAGTTATATATTTTTCTTTATTTGTACACCTTCTCACAACTTTGTCTTCAATTGTGATGTGAATATTGGCACTGCTCAGCGAACCATTGAGATGCATTAGCAGCCATGGTTGTTTCATTTGTATTTGATGGAATGTTGTAACGAGATAATCTTGAGGCAAGAGGACACATGAATCCTAAGTTTAAACCTTTTTTTCCTGCGGGAACCAAAGTTGAAACCTTCATAGCATCACAGTACAACTTCATTCAAATTATGAGTACATATAAACAACTCTTGAAGGATTGATAGAAATGCCAGAATCAATTCAAGAGTCGGTAACATGTGATGTGTTAACCGACCTCAATAGACGGCGAAAACGCCAGCCCGCCGCACTTTGTTCATCCTTTTGCCAACACGCGGGACATTTAGCATCAAGGTGCATGTGTCATGCAAGAAAATGGAGATAAGCAGTGCGTAAGTGAGTCGTGCTACGATGGCACCTAGTGCTATGCAATATTTTTCCTCCTCGATGGCACGTGAATAGTGCATGTACTCAATGACCGAGCACGGGATGGTAGCCATGGACATGGTCGGCCCTTTTGGAGAGAGTACTAAATAGTACTACATATTAACTTTGATGTGTCCCGTCAACTCATAGAATGATGAGAAGCACACACTGAGACTACCCCACAGTGGGAGTAACATCTACACTCTTATAGAAAACATAGTTGGTGATGATAGTGTGCCTGCCATCCTGCAATATAGGCCGTCCAATTTATATCTGACGGATAGGAAATAAACTATGGCAATTTTGCAAAAAGGTACCCACACACCACTCCACATTTGCAAATAAGGCCTTACTTCGTTCATCCTTTTCTCTCACAAGATAAACTAGTCATTCAAATGCATCTTGATGTTACGTGCAATGAAACCGTATGGAATTAAATGAAGAAAGAGAGAGTTGAGTATCATATTATGATACCGTATGGAATTAAGACCTCTTCCAATGCAAATGTGCTTAGATGAGGTGCTAAGTGCATTAAATGGCTTAGCAACTCAAGTCTCCTATGCATAGGTGCTTAGTTTGTTGCTGCTATGCTTGCTTCATTTAATTAGCTATAGACTCAAAACTATCTCTCCACCATTTCTAGCTGGGGTCACCAAATTGTCTCTCTCGTCTTAATTAACCTACCACATCATATTTTATGCCTATGTGGCAGGCTTAGTAGCTATACATGGTGGTGCACTGGGAGAGGCCAAGGCTGGTCATAGTGCGGAGTAACTTATACTGTAACATATTACTATGTTACTCTAAAGATCTCTCTCCTCATAAACTACATGCCACATAAGCAAAATTTTCTTGGAGTGCGCTATGTTACTAGTACCTAAGTTACTCCCACTATGAGGCGGATGATGAGCCGACGAGGTACCTAACGACCCCTTGAGCTTGAAAGGCACCCGCATGACCTCCTCTTATCGTAGGGAAAGTCGGGGTCCATTGGGTACATCTCCGACGACATCCGCGGCTTCCGATGTCGTCGTTGCCATTTTATTGGTGTAAATAATTAGTCAATTCCTTGTCAACAACCAAAACCGCCTAAACTCTAACATGTGAACACTAAAACCGCTTGAGGGAGTCCTGGATTAGGGGGTATCCGGACAGCCGGATTGTATCCTTTGGCCGGACTGTTGGACTATGAAGATACAAGATTGAAGACTTCGTCCCATGTACGGATGGGACTCTCCTTGGCGTGGAAGGCAAGCTTGGCAATACAGATATATAGATCTCCTTCCTTGTAACCGACTCTGTATAACCCTAGCCCCCTCCGGTGTCTATATAAATCGGAGGGTTTAGTCCGTAGGACCAAGAACAACAATCATACCATAGGCTAGCTTCTAGGGTTTAGCCTCTTCGATCTCATGGTAGATCAACTCTTATAATACTCATATCATCAAGATCAATCAAGCAGCAGTAGTGTTTTACCTCCATCGAGAGGGCCAGAACCTGGGTAAAAACATCGTGTCCCCCGTCTCCTGTTACCATCCGCCTAGATGCACAGTTCGGGACCCCCTACCCGAGATCCGCTGGTTTTGACACCGACATTGGTGCTTTCATTGAGAGTTCCTCTGTGTCGTCATCGTCAGGCTTGATGGCTCCTTCGATCATCGATAGCAATGCAGTCCAGGGTGACACTTTTCTCCCCGGACAGATCTTTGTATTCGGCGGCTTCGCACTGCAGGCCAACTCGCTTGGCCATCTGGAGTAGATCGAGAGTTACGCCCCTAGCCACCAGGTCAGGTTTGGAAGCTTAAACTACACGACCGACATCCGCGGAGACTTGATCTTTGACGCATTCGAACCCCTGCCGAGTGCGCCGCACGGTCCCGAGGAGCATGGTTTAGCTCTACCATTGGACAGTGTTCAGGAGACCGCACCGGCAACCGCTCCGGCCCTCAATTCGGAGCCAATTGCGCCATCCATGGACGGGTGGATAGACCCCACCACGGAGGCCGCATTCTCAGCTGGGATCGAGCCGAGTATCGACCTTACCCTTCACGAGAGCCGTGACGCCAAACTGCCGTATTTTTTCCCTGGCCATGGAATCCGAACCTCCTGCGCCCATGCCTATCGAATTCGATTGGGCGCCGATCATGGAGTTCACCTCCGTGGATATCTTTCAGCACTCGCCCTTCGGCGACATACTGAACTCATTAAGGTCTCTCTCCTTGTTAGGAGAGTCCTGGCCGAACTATGTCTAGCAGGATTGGGATGCGGATGACGAAGAAATTCGCTGCCCACCCACCACCCACTTAGTAGCCACTGTCGACAATTTGACCGACATGCTCGACTTCGATGTCACATCCCTAGTTCTGGTATGCTCAAGGCTAGCTAGTCATGTGTGCATTATGTTTACATTCCATGTAAATTTGAATTGGGGATTTTTGAAACCCTCAGAAATAATTTCTGGAAATGACCCAGATAAAAATTGCTCCAAAGGGGTCCAAGAAAATGTTCATGTTGCTCCCTGAAAATATTGGTCAGAGGTAAAATTCAAACCAATATTTTATTGAGCTCATAAATATTTATTTTGGCCATTCGGAATTAATGCAATACTTATTTGCATTGGATATATAAGTGTTATATACTTTATATATGTCCAAAAATTATGCTAGTTGATGAGGAGCTCTGGAATAATATCACTAGCTCCTACAAAAATTGGCATAAGTAGATAAATTAGTTTGGTATTGTTTTTAAATCAAACAAATGTTAGAAAAATTAGAAAAGAAAACAAAAGAAAGGGAATTACTTACCTGGGCCTCCTACCTGGCAGCCCAGGGGCCCAGCAGGCCAGCCCAGCCAGCTGGCCACGCCAGTCACCCCCTACCTCTCGCTAGGAGGCCAGGGGCACGTGGTCGCCGCGCGCACGCACGCGCTGCGCCACCTCCTGCTTCTGCTGACATCTCGATGAGGGGATAAGCTCCCCCTTGCGTTTGGATCACGCCCACCTCCTCTGTTCTTCTTCCCCTCCTCTCTCTCGCTCTCTCCCTTGACAGCCGAAGCGCTGCCGTCGCCGCAGCTCCCCGCTGACGCGCTCCCCGCTGTCCCCTCGCCCATCCCTCGAGTCCACAAGCTTCGCCACGTCTCCGTCTACCTCTCCGCCGAGCCACGTGCCTCGGGAGGCCTGGAACACTGTCACTGCCGTCTTCTTCATCTCCGGCCACGGGAGATCGCCATCACCATTCCGCCCCCGTTGGACCTCCCCGAGCTCGCTGACGCCTCCGCAGGATCCGCTGTGAGCCCCGCCGTCAACCCCCCCTCTCCCCTGCTCTTTCAGCACCCTCTAGCCCCGTCTGCCACCACGCCCGTAGCTCCTCGCCGCCGTTCATGCCGCCGCCGTTGCCCTGGCCACCACAGCTCGCGGTCGCGCATGCCAATGTGCTCAGCGTCCCTCCACAAGCACGTAGCCACCAATGGTTTCCCTACTCGAGCTCCGTAGCACTAAACCCGCGCGTGTCCGAACTCCGGCCGCCGCGGATGACCTCGCCACGGTCGTCTCCGGCCACCCCAGCTTCCGTCGTCTGCGCCATCAGCTGCACGCGAGCAGCAGCTCCTCGTAGAGCCTCCCCATGCCCAAAACCATCGTCTGTAGGCGATTTCCAAAGCCCTCCGCCATCTCTGTCGTCGCCGGCGATGAGCCGTGGACTAGGTCCGGCGGGTTTGACCCCACTGACCGGGGTTTGACCTTCCCCCTTGTGTCACTGACGTGTGGGCCACCCCCCTAACATTTTTAGTTAGTATTAGTTTAAAACTAATTAACCTAGGTTAGTTAGCTAGTTAGTCGCTGACCAGTGGGCCCGACGCCCACTAATCCTAATTAGACTAAATAAACCCCCCTGTTAACTAACTGAGTGTCACACCCTGCATTTTGTAACTTGTCATTTGCATTAATAAAGCATGCAAATTTGGACCAACAAAAACTTCTGCATTATTTGGCTTTTATTTTGGAGTTGGATTTCTCTGTGTGGTTTTTCAAGTGCTCTTTAAAGCCAACTACTCCACCTTATGTACTTCATCTCCTTGCCCCAAACTTCTGCCCAATGATCATGCCATGTGTATAGTGCAGTATAGTATTTTCTTACAAAAATAATTTGGCCAAATAGTATTTTCAAAAATTATTTTTCCAAAACCCCCTAGATTGAGGTTAGCACTGCAAGTACCTGATTTGGGGTATGAAAAATATTTCAAAGAGCATATTTGAAACCTATTAGATATAGGATTCCCATAAACCACAAAAAGATAATTTTAAAAGTTATTTTCCTATTTTATTTAAAAGCTTTTTCTTAAGGCCAGAAATGGTCTTTAATAGGGAAAAATTATTTTATTATTTTAAAAATATTTGACAAAAATCAGGGGAACTCAGTGGGCACATATTTCCCATATATAAAAGTTTCAACATATGGCCATGATCAAAATATTGGACAAAACCTCCCAAAACCATTTCTGCCCATTTCAAGGATTTGAAATATTTCTACAGGAAATATTTTCATAAAAATCCAAGGGAAATCTAGCAAGTCGCGAATGCATATTGTGATCACCTTGCAAAGCCTCATGTCAATCAAGGTCATTTTGGTTCACCAAAATGCCCCAAAACCCTCTCTGACCAGAATCAAATTTGAACAAGTTTGTACTACCAACTTTCTCTCCTTGATCCCTACTTTTGTGAGCATGTTCACATGACCAAATGAGGCCACTAAACCAAGTGGTCCATCAAGGGGTAGTGATTTGTTCAACTAGATCTACGCAAGTCCATTTCTGCTAATTTCTAGGGTTTACAAAAGTTGCATTGGCAACTTTGCCCAAATAAGCTCCAAATTGGTGGAAGGCTCTAATTATATGTGTCATTTCACCCTGTGGAGTCTCATGGCAATTGGAAATATTTTGCTTACCAAAACCATTATCGAACACCTTCTGCCACTTTTCAAAAATCACCATTTTGACCACTAAAACTATTCTCCTTGAGCTCAACTTTTTACCACAGCTCCTCCTAGTCCTCTCCTACCTCCAGTAACTCTTCCCTGGCCTCAGCTCAACGATTGAGGGGTAAAATGCCCCCATTTACCTCACTGGACAGCCCCTCTCTCCCTCTTCTTCTACCTCTCTCCTCTCCTACTGGCCACCCAGGGCATCCAAGGCCATCTCCTACTTCTTTACTCCTCCCTAGAGCTACCAGACATGCTTGGCCGTGCCCACTTTACCAAAAAATGGCATGCCGGCCATTTGCATGCTCTGGAGCGCGCTACAGTGCGCTCCCGCATTGTAGCCGCCCCCTTCCAACCGCCTCCTGCCACCTCGGGCCTCCCCAGCGCGCCCGAGGATGCGCCTCGATGTCTGCGACACGCCACGCCTCTGTCCCCCTCCTTCTTCTCCCTCCTCTCGCCCCAGCCCGCACGCGCGCTGGCCACCCGAGCGCACCAGTGAGCGCGCTCACACGCGCAGTGCCCTGGCCCCCTGCTTTCCCTCTCTTCTCTCCCCTCACCCTAGACCAACCCCACAAACGCCTCAGACACGCCTCGACGAGCCCCCGTGACCCGCTTCGACCGCAACAGGCTCGCCGGCGCACGGGTCCTCGGTGGACTGTCGCCCGCCTATTTAAGGGCCTCCCCGAGCCCTCCTATCCTCACCACTCGCTCTCTCACTCCCCTAACCATCCCCCTGAACCCCAGTTCCTTTCCAGAGCCTCCCGAGCTCGAGATCGAGCTCGAGCACCGCCGCTTCGGCTCGCCGGAGTTCACGAGGTGCAGGTCGTCCCTGCCCCCCCCTTTCCTCTCGATCTGGAACCCCTGCAGCTCTCTGATCCTTTCCCCCTTGTTTCCTCTCTTTGTAGCTGCCGGAAACGGCCGGAACCGCCACCGCCGAAGCCCCTCCACCGCGTGACCTCATCGCCGGCAAATCAGGCCACCCCGGCGACCGGTTCCACCTCCACCCGAACGACGATGCCACGCTAAGTCCATCCCTGCCCTTGTCCAAGCTCGCCGTGCCCTGCATCGTCGCCGGTAAGCCTCGCCGCCGTCGGACGAGGGTTGACGACGACCCTGACAAGGGGCCCCGCCCGTCAGCCTCTCTGTCCTCTCCCTCTCCCGCGCCCTCTCTTACTGACGCCGGGCCCCGCCTGTCAGGTTTAAAAATCCGGCGCGCGCGCGTCGGCTTGGCTGGGCCGCGTCGCTGGCTGGGCCCCTGCCCTGCGGCTGTTCTGGCCCAGCAGGCATAGTGCCCCTTCCCCTTTTTCTTTTTTGTCAAACCTGTAAAACTTCCACAGGATTAAATATTCACCCAAATGCAATAATTCCAACTCCTAAATCCTTGTAATAATCCCACCTATTTATTGGTGCAGTTTTCACTCTTATCAAACCAACTTTTCTTCACTGTTCAAATTTAAATTTGAATTTGAGCATTTATGCCTGTCATTTAAAATTCCTAGCACTGTTTCCATGACTCCAAATCCAAAACTAGGAATTTTCCCCTTCTTAGTTTTCACCCTAGTATTTAACAAAAATGAGTTGACATTTTTCTGAGCACTTTGGTTTTTCTGTTTTATTATTGCCTTATTTTTCTTGCTATTATTTTAGCGACGATAGATTGCGTTGCTGACGAAGGAGTTGGACCAGAAGACTTTGAAGACCAAGAAGACTTTGTTGAGCCAGGCAAGCAGCCCTTTGACCATGTCTATGAAACCCTTTTTATGCATGTCATATAGCACTTTTATTGCTTGCATCGGAGACATGATACTGTGGTGACCACATGGGGTGGTTCGCCACCGTTACTTCCTTGTTGATACTTGCATTGTGCATCACCCTACCTTCTTATGAGGGTTATGCCGGCGGGAGTAGATAGGATGCTAAAGTAGTTGCTACGCAAAAGGGACGAGAATATGCATGGTGATGGAGACAAAGTATTTTCAAAAGACTTTTCGAAAACCCCGTCAGGTGCCACTTATGCCCGAGGTAGATAATGAGATGGGTAACCACTTGATGATGAAGTGGTGTACTGAGGCAAGTGTGTGTGTTGTTTTCGAAAACGGATTAGATTTATGATTTGTCGACTGTCCCAACCTTACATGCGCAACCACTCTACCCTTGTATGGGAAAGGGCATTATTGATTACCTAGGATGATACTAGCTTGGAGCCCACATTAATAGTGATGGGGGAGAGTTGGTGCTCTCTCTCAGGACGGGGTCGTGCCAGGTAGGGCGGCCATGACTGTTTTCACAGGGCACCGGATACACCATTGTGTCCCCTCTTGGATGTTACGATCTCGAGTGAGTCTCGTATGATGTACATCGTGAGGATATGGAACAATGAGTGGACTCCTTGTTAGTGTCGTCTAGGGAAAGATAGTGATCGGGTGCTTACCCCGGGTACTTGAGGTACCACGGGTCGTGGATGACACGGAAGTTCCCCGGATCTTGTGGGTAAAGTGTGCAACCTCTGCAGAGTGTAAAACTATTCGAATAGCCGTGTCCACGGTCAAGGACAGTTGGGCGGTGCTGCTTAAACTACGTCCAAAATTTTACAAACCACGCGCGCGCGTGTGTGTGTGGGTGTGTTGATGAAGCTAAATGGGTTAAGTCAGATGACTTGACACGATGATCAAGTTGGATTGGTGTCCAACTATGATAACTGTTACTTGTTCATACGGATGTCTGTACTCTCATGATGCATACTTTACATGTTGATAGATCATGACATTGCACTCAAAACTAGCTTTCTGCAAACTACCTACTTAGTGTTATATCATTGCATCATTGTGCCCTATTCCAATCGTGGGTTGCTTGCGAGTACATTCAAAGTACTCATTGGCTTGCCACTGGTTATTTAATTGGCCAGGCATGGAAGAACATGAGTTCAAAGAAGAGTTCTTTGGAGACGAACATGCGAACTGGGGCGTTTCCCAGTCAGAATGCATGTAGGGTTAAGGCATATGGCATGGGTTCTACTTATCAACGAAGATTTCCGCTACTTAAGTTTGTTTGGTATTCAGCTCTTGTGGCTTTATCTATGTAAGACTTGACCATAATGGTCATAATTTGTGTAAGACGATATGTATGGATGTAAGACTCTTGTTATTCAGCTTCTGTGTGTTGAGTGAGCATTGATCTCTGGGATCACTGTACACGTGCATTCGGTGATCTCGACTTATGAGTCGGGGTCCCCACACTGAGTCACTGACATGTGGACCCCACACGTCAGGTTTGACTTGGTCAGTGCCATTGACCTGCTGACATAAGCATGACACTGTGCTGACGCAATATATCATTTTCTGGTTTAAAAATAAATCAGGAAATTCCAGAAAATGATATAAACTTCAAAAATTCATAGAAATTCAACCGCAGCTTAGATTGAAATAATTTATATATGAAAAATTATCAGAAAAATTCAATCTATCCATCTGTACCATTTTCATGCATGACAAACCAACCTATACATGCTGTATATATGAAAACACACTTATGGCATTTAAAGGGATTTAAATTTGAGTTGCATTTGAACCTTTCGTTCAAATGGACCTCTTCCAAGTTGAATGCTAAATGCATTAGCTCAAAACACATCACATATTCATGCCATATTCATGCATCATATTGTTGCATATGCTTGTGTTTGATTGTCGACACCGTTCCTTCTTGATAGGTCCTGCTCCGGAGACGGATCCAGAGTACCTGTCAGAGGAGCAGTGCCCCCTTTGTTGATCTACCAGGCAAGCACACCCCCTTGTTCATTCCGATACAATCCTACTCTCTCACTCCTGCTCTGATTTATTGCATTAGGACAACAACGATTCAACTGCTACTTTATGCTGCGGTAGTTGAACCCATTCATCTGCATGACCTGTCATTGCCACAGTAAATAGTTAAAACCCACTAGCATGTGTAGGAGTTGATTGAGCCATGTTGTGTTCCTACCATGCATTGCCTGCTATTGCTTAGAGTATGTCAGGTCTGATTCATTGGGCATGAATTGGAGTGCAGTGCTATGTTCTGATGTTGAGAGTTAAGTGTGTGAACATGATTTGGTAAAGGTAGCGGTGAGAGGCCATGTAGGAGTACATGGTGGGTTGTCTCATTGGAACCGTCCTTAAGCACCGAGTTCAGTGTATGTTGTCCAATGACTAGCTACTACCACACATTGGAATGCTTAAGTGCCCCTCTCAACTTATTAACCAACTTGATCCCTGTCCAGGAGTTGCAAATAGTTTCTGGTGTTTGTAGGTAGTGTTAGTAGTCTACCAAGTGGCACCCGGCCAGGTGGGCTTGGGACAGACTAGGCACAATGGCACGGTGTACCAAGTGGCACCCGGATGGTGGGCTTGGGAACACTGCTCACATCGTTTGTGGCCGTGAGCCACACCCCGGTCGGATCTCCTTGCGGATGGAACCCGAATAGGCGATAAACCTGGATGAGAGACTTGTGTGGTTAGTCAGGTCATGGCCGACACCCTTGCCAGGCTTCCGCTTGAAGGTGGCCGAGGTACCTGACATGTACATGGAGGTAAGTGGCGAGAGCGTGTGTGAAGAAGTACACCCCTGCAGGGTTATCATGATCTATTCGAATAGCCGTGTCCTCGGTTATGGACTTCTTGGATGCTTAAGTGGTACATAGACAACTTAAAGTGGATACTCTAAAATGCTCAAGACAAGTGTGAGTGCTATGGATGGCCTTCTCGTAGAGAGACGGGGATGAATCCATTGTAGTGTATTGATGTGGTGATTAGTGGACTCGTGTGCGCTGCCTCACCTCAAAGAAGTTTCTCGTAGTCGTAGAACAGGATAGCCACTGATTCAAAGCTGGCTTGTTGCAATTAAACCCCACACTACCCTCTTGATACAAATGCATGTATGATAGGATCTGATGTAAGTCTTGCTGAGTACCTTTGTACTCACATTTGCTTTATTTATGTTTTGCAGGTGAGACCTCTGTCTCACTAGTAGTACCGCTTGGACTTCGACGAGTAGCTTGTTACCTCAGCTACGGTCTTGTACCCTTGGGAGGGACTTGTAGATAGTCAGGCTTCTCAGCCTTTTGCTTTTGTAGTTGTCTGTACTCAGACATGTAATGCTTCCATTGCTTGTATGCTCTGAATGATGGGTCATGTGACCCCTGTTTGTATTTAATGCTATGTGCCTCTTCTGGGCCTTTATCTATATGAGTTTGCGTTATGTTGTGATGCCATGTTGTACATCACATACTTGCATTTTATGCGTACGCGTAACGTGTATTGCTATGTGTGAGATCTGACAACCTAGTTGTCTATCCTTGGTGGCCTCTCTTATGGGGAAATGTAGTCTAGTGCTTCCACCGAGCCATGGTAGTCCACTACAGCCCGGTTTACCGGAGTCCTGCTAGCCCAGCACTACTGCTCTGGAACACTTAGGCTGGCCGGCATGTGATTCACTTTGTTCCTGTGTCTGTCCCTTCGAGGAAATGTCACGCGGTGACATCCGGAGTCCTGCCTAGCCTGCTACAGCCCAGGTTCCCAGAGTCCTATTAGCCCAGTTGCTACAGCCCGGATTCACACGTTGTTGACCGACATGCTCGATGTTGTTTCATGTATGCATGTCCCCGTAAGTTAGTGCCACTTTGGGTTCACGACTAGTCATGTCATCCCGGGTTCTCTGTCATATGGACGCTAGCGACACTGTCATATACGTGAGCCAAAAGGCGCAAACGGTCCCGGGCCTTGGTAAGGCGACACCCGTGGGAATACCGTGCGTGAGGCCGCAAAGTGATATGAGGTGTTACATGCTAGATCGGTGTGACTTAGAATCGGGGTCCCAACATTCGACTCCGAAGACATCGACAGTATGGACGACGATGTAGGAGACGAACAAGAAACACTGCCCACAGGGCACTGGATAGCCACCTCATCATATGATATATATATGGTGGACACACCCAAAGAAGGCAATGGCGACGAGACAGCGGAGGATGACCCCTCCAAGAAGCAACCCAAGCGCCAACGTCAGCGGCACCGCTCTAAGTCTTGCCAAGGCAAAAGCGGTGATACCGGCACAGGAGATAATAGCACTCCGGACAGTGCCGAAGATGATGACAATCCCCTCCAGCAAGATTTAGAGCAGGAGGATGGAGAAGCCAGCCCTCCCGAGAGAGCGGCAGATGGAGAGGCGGAGGATGATAATTACATGCCTCCCTCCGAAGACGAGGCAAGCCTCGATGATGACGAGTTTGTTGTGCCTGAGGATCCCGTCGAGCAAGAGCGCTTCAAGCGCCGGCTTATAGCCATGGCAAATAGCCTTAAGAAAAAGCAACAACAGCTTCGAGCTGATCAAGATTTGCTAGCTGACAGATGGACTGAAGTCCTTGCGGCCGAGGAAAATGAACTCGAACGCCCCTCCAAGAGTTACCCAAAGCGCAGGTTGCTACCCCGACTAGAGGAGGAAGCATTAAAACCTACATCTCCAGCGTATGACGTGGCTAATCAGCGACCTTGTGGCCGCGATAGAGAGGCATTTCAGCCAAAAGCTCAGCCTACACCCCGATGCCACTCAAATAAAAATGTCAAGGCATGGGGAAACACGCTAGACCTGCGAGATGTATTGGAGGACAAAGCGAAACACGCAAGATCGATCTACGGATCATGAGGGCGCGCCACTATGCGAGATGATAACCGTCACGCCAGATATAGTAAAAGTAAATCCGGCCAGGCCGAACACAGCGGACATGACTCATTTGAGCTGCGTTGTGATATAGCCCAGTACAGATGCACCGCACACCCCATATGCTTCACAGACGAAGTAATGGATCACCAAATCCCAGAGGGTTTCAAACCCGTAAATAAAGAATCATATGACGGTACAACAGATCCTGCGGTATGGATCGAGGACTTCCTCCTGCACATCCACATGGCCCGCGGTGATGATCTACACACCATCAAATACCTCCCACTCAAACTCAAAGGACCAGCTTGGCATTGGCTCAACAGCCTGCCAACAGAATCCATTGGATGTTGGGAAGATCTGGAAGCTGCATTCCTCGACAACTTCCAGGGCACTTATGTGCGACCACCAGATGCCGATGACTTGAGCCACATAATTCAGCAGCCAGAGGAATCGGCCAAAAAATTCTGGACACGGTTCCTGACAAAGAAAAATCAAATCGTCGACTATCCGGATGCAGAGGCCCTAGCAGCTTTTAAGCACAACATCCGCGATGAGTGGCTCGCCCGGCACCTTGGCCAGGAAAGGCCGAAATCTATGGCAGCCCTCACGACACTCATGACCCGCTTTTGCGCGGGAGAGGACAACTGGCTGGCTCGCAGCAATAACATATCAAAGAACCATGGTACTTCAGATGCCAAGGATAGCAATGGCAAGTCACATTGCAACAAACACAAGCACCGCATCAATAGTGACAATACCGAGGATACGGCAGTCAATGCCTGATTCAGAGGCTCTAAAACCCGGTCAGCGGAAAAAGCCATTCAAAAGAAGCACTCCGGGACCGTCCAGTTTGAACCTTATACTCGATCGCTCGTGTCAAATACATGGCACCCCCGACAAGCCAGCCAACCACACCAACAGGGAATGTTGGGTCTTCAAGCAGGCCGGCAAGTTAAATGCCGAAAACAAATATAAGGGGTTACATAGCAATGACGAGGAGGAGCCCCGGCCGCCGAACACCGGAGGACAGAAGAGGTTCCCCCACAAGTGCGGACGTTGAACATGATATACGCAACCCACATCCCCAAGAGGGAGTGGAAGCGTGCGCTAAGGGACGTATATGCATTGGAGCCAGTCGCCCCAAAGTTCAACCCATGGTCCTCCTATCCGATCACCTTCGATCGCAGGGACCACCCCACTAGTATCCGTCATGGCGTATTCGTCGCACTGGTCCTAGACCCAATCATCGATGGATTTCACCTCACTCGAGTCCTTATGGACGGCGCCAGCAGCCTGAACCTGCTTTATTAGGACATAGTGCGCAAAATGGGTATAGACCCCTCAAGAATCAAACCCACAAAAACAACCTTCAAAGGCGTCATACCAGGTGTAGAGGCCCATTGCACAACCTCAGTCACACTGGAAGTGGTCTTTGGATCCCTGGATAACTTCCGAAGCGAGGAATTAATCTTCGATTTAGTCCCATTCCGCAGTGGCTATCATGCACTGCTTAGGGGAACCGCATTTGCAAGATTCAATGCGGTACCGCATTATGCATACCTCAAGCTCAAGATGCCAAGACCTCGGGGGGGTCATCACATTCAATGGAAAGAAAGAGCGCTCTCTCCGCACGGAGGAGCACACTCCGGCCCTCGCAGAAGAAGCACAAAGCAGCCTCTTCACGCAATCCACCAGTTCGGTGATTAAACACCGGTACACCGTGAAGCGCGCCCGCAGTCATCTGCAACAAGACCGCCTGGCACGTTCCGAACTCGCATAGCAATGCGGCCCCCACCCCAGTCCCAGCCAAATGGAGAAATCCGTGCCATGCATACATAATTACGCATTGAAAATACCATGGGCATAAGTGGGGGGGCACGACTACGACACGCCCCAAAACGCGGCTCAACCGCACTAGGGGCTTCCCGATTTGTTATTTCTTCTCTCTTTCAGGAATTTACTCTCTGGAAACCCCGTCCAGCAGTACGATTGCCGGACACATGATACAACAACCAAGGAGGCAGAAAGCTACGTCGCACCATGGAACTCCCAGGTGGTCTCTGATAATGAGTGAAATACCTGCTTTAAATACCATTCCTCAGCTTGCCCTTGGAGGGGACATGTCAAATAGTACTACTTTTTGCTTATCGCACTACTTGTATCATTCTGCTTCGATGCACCATTTTGAATGAACAATGCATAGCACTAGACTATTACTACATTCCCTTTTCTTTTATATATATATATGTTCCTTCATGACATTCAGCACCCGTACAGTCTGGTACGGCCAATACGCCAGGGGCTTAAGTGTACCCCATAATACGGCGTGAGAAGTCCGAACACTTTTGACAGTGCGGCACCCCATGCATCAGCTCCGAATCATGCCTTGGGTCAATAGTTGGGTTTGCCCGGCTCCCATGTTTTGGTTCCTTACGTTCCGCTATATCGGCTAAGGTAGCACAGGGAGAACTACTGTGATTGTGCCCCGGTTCATCTGGGCAAGTACCTCAGCAGAGAAAGCTAAAACTGACTGTCATGATAAGGCGAGAGCTGGTCGCTGTTCGAGAGGTCTCGAGTCCCTAAAGACTTATGCCGCTTAGGGCGAGGAGTCGGCTTTGTCCGGCTTAGGCGTGTATAGTGCCCCGAATTCGGCCTTCCGAATACTGGGGGCTTCGCCAAAATTTAAAATTGTAGACTTGTATGGCTAAGTGAGAGTGATAAAGCATTATAGTCTGATTTCCTTGTTCATTGTGCTGAGCACCTCCCTCGAAGGACCCAACAATGGGAAAAAGTGTTCTCAGATTTATCCCGAACACCCCAGCACTCGTGGCATGGGGTCAGAAGCCGACGACTGGCCATCTCTCAGATTTGATAAAGAGCCGCACAGAAGGTAATATTTTAAATTCAAACAAGCGTTGCATAGCGCACATGAACAAGTTTTCATAATAAAGGATCGCACGAGCAAGTTCATTCAAAAATTACATCCTTCGCACACTCGTCCGCCACAAGACGGGCACCCTTCAGGACACCCTCATTATACATTTCAGTGTGGCGATGCTCCTTGCCCTGCGGCGGCCCCTCCTTCACCAGTTTCTCGCGCGTCCATCTTGGCCCAGTGCACCTTCGCACGGTCAAAAGCCCGGCGTGCACCTTCGATGCAGATGGACCGCTTTATGACTTCCAGCCGTGGGCAGGCATCCACAAGCCGACTCACCAGTCCGAAGTAGCTGTTGGGAAGGGAGTCGCCAGGCCACATCCGGACTATAAGGCCCCTCATGGCCTGTTCCGCCGCCTTGTGCTGCTCGACCAGTTGCTTCAGCTGGTCGCTCACAGGCATCGGGTGTTTGGTCCTAGTATACTGATACCAGAACAACTTCTCCGTCAAGCTTCCCTCCTCGGCCTGGTAGTACTTTGCGGCATCCGACACGCTGCGGGGCAAATCTGCGAATGCTCCTGGAGAGCTCCGGACTCGGGTAAGTAACAAGTAATTTACTTTCACATGCTTTCTTTGCATAATGAATGCCTTACCCACCGCTATCTTCCTCATCGCCTCAATTTCCTGGAGGGCCTTTTGGGCTTCAGCCTTGGCATGCTTTGTGCTCTCGAGGGCCACGGCAAGCTCGGACTCTCGCGTCTTCGAGTCAAGCTCCAAAGTCTCGTGCTTCTTCACGAGAGCCTGGAGCTCTTGCTGCACCTCGCCCACCCGTGCCTCTTGTTTCTCCTGCTCGGTGCACTCCTCGGCCGCTTTGTTTTCCGCCTCGGACATCGCTCGCTTCAGGGTCGCCACTTCGGTCGTGGCCCCTGGCACATCCATGATGATCCTATCATTTTGCAACCACATCTTTATATATATATACAAGGTATTACTTACCTTTGTTATCGTCGAGCTGCCTCTTGGCAAGGCCGAGTTCTTTCTCGGACCGCTCGAGGTTCTGCTTCAGTCCGGCAACCTCTGCAGTCAGTGCGCAGAGGTCAGCAGCGAAGCCTGCATACGCATATAGACATACTTGTATTAGACTCCTGTAGATATTATTTGATCCTCTATTTGGCTTATCTTTGTGAACAACAAACAGAGCATTAGGGGCTACTGTCTATGCGGTAATATTTTCCTATATTTTAATACTTATCTTAAAGCCTGTTAGAAGGCTGACACAGGCTTCAGTCAATCCGCTCTTGGCGGACTGAACCTACTTGATCACCGCACTCATAATAGTGCGGTGCTCTTCATCGATGGAAGCGCCGTGAAGCGCTCCCAGCAGGTTGTCCGGTGCCTCTGGATAGACAGAGGTCACCGGCATGGGTGGCTTGCCCCCTCTTGGTAGGGGGCCGCCTGCGGGAGTCCGGAACCACTGGGGGTTCTGGCGCGGTGTTCGGCTGAGGGCCGAACTTGGAGCCCTTGGGAGTCTTGCTCCCTTTGCGCCTGGAGTCCGGAAGGTCACCTTGAGGCACCTCCAGGACTACCTCCCCTCGGTTCGGTGCCCCTTGAGACAATACCTCGACATTGTCCGTAGGGCAAGGAGAGGAGGCGGTTGGAAGTGACTCGCTATTCATATCTGACGAGTCCAAGGAACCGTCCAACGAGGATAAGTCAATGCGGGCTCGGGGGCGGACTGCATGATCATATTCGACGTTAGGAGAAGCAGTGCAATAAAAGTATGCTATGAGTAACTCTGGTATCCGAATACTTATGACTTTGCCAGGGGCTTGGCCCTGAGTAACCACTTGTCTTCGCTGTCAGCGGCGGTGGTGGAACAGTCCGGAAGGAGAGTCCTTCCCTTCTTGGACCCTCCGGCCTCCCCGGTTGGGGCGGCCTTCCTTTTCTTGTCTCCCCCGGCTGGAGGGGGAGAACCGTCATCTTCCTCCTCCTCGTTTTCACGGGAGGAGTGCGTCTCGGAGTTAGCGGACGATGAGTCCGATAGCACATGGCGCCGGGAATTCTTTCGGGTTCCCGTGGCCTTCTTCTTGATCTTCTTCTCCGGCACCTCATAAGGAGCCGGAGTCCGCATCTCCGTTAGGAGAGCGCCTGCAGGGTCTTCGGGCAGAGGGGCCGGACAGTCAATCTGCTCTGATGTCTCCACCCAGTCCTGTCAAAGGCACGGGAGCTCAGACCCCGCACATGGTTAAACTATGGAAAATAAATACCCTATGAGATGTATAGAACTTACGAGATTCATAGGGCGCGTCGCGCTTAGCCCGCGGTCCTCGGTAAGGGGAGGGTGAACCTCGATCGGCCTTGAACATCACCTTCCAGACGTCCTTATGCGTCGTGTCGAAGAGCTCACGTAGAGTCTGGTGCTGGGCCGGGTCAAACTCCCATAAGTAGAAAGCCCGTTGTGGACACGAGAGGATCCGACGGAAGAGCATGACCTGGACTATGTTGACAAGCTTGAGTTTCTTTCCTATCATGTTCCGGATACACTTCTGGAGCCCGTCCAGATCCACCGATGAGCCCCAGGACAGACCCTTCTCCTTCCAGGAAGTGAGCCGCGTGGGGATTCCGAATCGAAACTCGGAGGCCGCCACCCAGTTGGTGTTGTGCGGCTCGGTGATGTAGAACCACCCCGATTGCCACCCCTTTATGGTCTCCACGTAGGAGCCCTCGAGCCATGTAACGTTGGGCATTTTTCCCACCATTGGTCTGCCACATTCCGCTTGTTAGCTGCCTACTACCTTCGGTTTGACATTGAAGGTCTTCAGCCACAGGCCGAAGTGGGGCCGGACGCGAAGGAAAGCCTCGCACACGACGATGAATGCCGAGATGTTGAGGATGAAATTCGGAGCTAGATCATGGAAGTCCAGCCCATAATAGAACATAAGGCCGCGGACGAATGGATGGAGGGGAAACCCCAGTCCGTGGATGAAGTGGGTGAGGAAAACCACCCTTTCGTAAGGTTCCAGGGTAGGGACGATCTGCCCCGCGGCTGGCAGCCGGTGCGCAATATCCACGGCTAAGTATCCGGCCCTGTGCAGCTTTTTGATGTCTCCCTCCATAACGGAGGAGACCATCCACTTTCCTCCCGCTCCGGACATGTTTGGAAAGGGTTGAGGAGAAGGATGTGGACTTGGGCGCTGGAGCTCGAGTGCGCGAGAATGGATGAGCAAGGAGGAAGAAGGCGTGGGTAACAAAAGGTGAACCCTTATCCCTTTATAAGGGCGGACGAAACTATGCGCCCCCACCAGCCTGGTAAAACTCGCTTATCCCCCAAGCGTCATAATTGATGGCGCGGTTGGGTTACTCACGTCCGTATTGATGGGAATCCCGTAATAAGGGGACACGATCTCTGCTTCGACAAGACGTGCCAAGGAAACTGCCTCGCGAAACATGTTGAGGTTGGTTGTGAAAAACGATTCGAATGGTGACCTAGCTGTGGTGTGATGTCACACTACGGAATGCGTCGGCAGATTAGATTTGTGAAAATTTTATTCTCTCTACGGTCGTATGTGGAACTTGTTTTGTAGAGTCGGACACAATCCTCGTGTTCAAAATCTTCTATGAAGTATTCGGAGGAGGAACCCACCTTGCAATGCCAAAGACAATCTGCCCGCCAGACTCATCGTCATTGAAGCCTGGTTCAGGGGCTACTGAGGGAGTCCTAGATTAGGGGGTATCCGGAGAGCCGGATTATATCCTTTGGCCGGACTGTTGGACTATGAAGATACAAGATTGAAGACTTCGTGTATCCTTTGGCTGTGTCCGGATGGGACTCTCCTTGGCGTGGAAGGCAAGCTTGGCAATACAGATATATAGATCTCCTTCCTTGTAACCGACTCTGTGTAACCCTAGCCCCCTCAAGTGTCTATATAAACTGGAGGGTTTAGTCCGTAGGACCAAGAACAACAATCATACCATAGGCTAGCTTCTAGGGTTTAGCCTCTTCGATCTCCTGGTAGATCAACTCTTGTAATACTCATATCATCAAGATTAATCAAGCAGGAGTAGGGTTTTACCTCCATCGGGAGGTCCCGAACCTGGGTAAAAACATCGTGTCCCCCGTCTCCTGTTACCATCCGCCTAGACGCACAGTTCGGGACCCCCTACCTGAGATCCGCCGGTTTTGACACCGACACCGCTCAAGGGGGTGATATGCCCAATTTTAGATATTTGATGGTAAAAATCATAACGAAATTGACTTTGGGGGGTTATTTGTCCATCAACTTACATTTGAGGGTGAAAAATATTCTTTTTTCAATGGTTTGCTGGTCAGAGTATTCTTTTCAGATTTATAACATGTGGGACCGAGTGTGAGCGAATGGACCTCAATCGACGGCAAAATCGCCTTCCAGACGCACTTTGAGAGAGATGAGGAGCAAGAAGCAACACAGGTTGGTCGTGTCATGCAAGAAAATGGCTGATCTCATGTTTAAAACTTGCTGCACTATACTAGAGGTATATGTAGATGTAGATGTAGTGTAGACGTAGATGCAGATGTAGATGTGCATGTTGAGATGTACAGATAAGTGAGACTCACCAATGGTCACCAACGTAGGCCGAGTACTTGCACGAATCACCCACAAAAAAGGAGTACATGCAATAAGAGAAAAATTGCAGGCACGGACACACGTACTCTGTGCCTCATTCCCTAACACACTGTAACGCCCTCGATTCGGCTATATCTCCTACGTGTCGAAGCACGACTTAGAGGCATAACCGCATTGAAAGCAATGTCACAAGTAAGGTAATCTTCACAACAACCCATGTAAATAGATAAAAGGGGTAAAGGTACATAGTTGGCTTACACTCGCCACGTCACACAAATACATGAATAACATTACAATCATCCAATACACTCATGGTCCGACTACGGTACCAAAATAAAAGATCAACCCCAACATGCGACACGGTCCTCGATCGCCCCAACTGGGCACCACTACTGATCATCTGGGAAAGACACATAGTAACGACGAGAGTCTTCATCGAACTCCCACTTGAGCTGAAGCGCATCATCTGGAACGGTATCATCAGTCCCTGCATCTGGTTTTCAAAGTAAACTGTGAGTCACGGGGACTCAGCAATCTCGCACCCTTGCGATCAAGACTATTTAAGCTTATAGGTAAGGCAAGGTAATATGTGGAGCTGCAGCAAGCGACTAACATATATGGTGGCTATCCTGTTTGCAAAAGAGAGCGAGAAGAGAAGGCAAAGCACGAAGGAAGAACTATGATCAAGAAGTGATCCTAGAACAACCTACGTCAAACATTACTCCAACACCGTGTTCACTTCCCGGACTCCCCCGAGAAGAGACCATCACGGTTACACACGCGGTTGATTCATTTTAATTAAGTTAAGTTTCATGTTATCTACAACTAGACATTAACAAATTCCCATCTGCCCATAACCGCGAGCACGGCTTACGAAAGTTCAAATCCCTGCAGGGAGTCCCAACTTAGCCCATCACAAGCTCTCATGGTCAACGAAGGATATTCCTTCTCCCGAGACATTCCGATCAGACTCGGCATCCCGGTTCTACAAGACATCCTCGACAATGGTAAAACAAGTCCAGCAACACCGCCCGAATGTGCCGACAAATCCCGATAGGAGCTGCACATATCTCGTTCTCAGGGCACACTCAGATTGTCCAAACTTTCGTTAGGCCAGCCCAGAGTTGCCCCTGGTGGCCACCGGCGGCTGACGAGGTGGACCAACACTCGGAGGAGCACTGGCCCGGGGGGCTTTAAATAAAGATGACCCTTGGGCTCCGGAAACCCAAGGGAAAAAGAGGCTAGGTGGAAAATGGTAAAACCAAGGTTGGGCATTGCTGGAGGAATTTTATTCAAGGCGAACTGTCAAGGGGTTCCCATTATCACCAAATCGCGTAAGGAACGCAAATTTCGGGAACATAACACCGATATGATGGAAACTAGGGCGGCAAGAGTGGAACAAAACACTAGGAATAGGGCCGAGCCTTCCACCCTTTACCAAGTATATAGGTGCATTAATATAACAAGATAATATAGTGATATCCCAACAATAAACAATGTTCCAACAAGGAACAATCTCCAATCTTCACCTGCAACTATTAACGCTATAAGAGGGGCTGAGCAAAACGGTAATATAGCCAATCAACGGTTTGCTAGGACATGGTGGGTTAGTGGTTTGACATGGCAATTTGGGAGGCATGATAAGCAAGTGGTAGTCATCGAATCATAGGCATAGCAAAAGAGCGAGCATCTAGCAAGCAAAGATAGAAGTGATTTCGAGGGTATGATCATCTTGCCTGCAAAGTTGTCAGAGTTGACTTGATCCTCGTAAGCAAACTCAACGGGCTCCTCGTTAGCGAACTCGTCTCCCGGCTCTACCCAAACAAGACAAACAAGCAAAAGGAGCACAATCAACCACGTGCAGTGCTCAAACAACATGATGCCAACATGGTATGCTATGCGGGATGCGATATGTGATGCATATGCAAGATTTGACAAGGAATGATCGAACCTGGCCTCAACTTGGAAATCCAAGAGTGCCACTGGAAAGGTGAGGTGATTTCGGTTGAAACCGATATAAAGATCACCGGAATCGGATGCACGGTTTGGAAATGGCAAGCAAAACAAATATGGCACCGGTCTGCGATAATCAGCAAGTAGCCATCTAAAAGCATCAAGATAATTATGCTACAACACTCAAACATGACAATAAAATACATGGCAGGGATCCACTCATGATGCTTGACAAAAGATGAACACTGAGCTACGGTCAATTCATCCATTAACAAGTTCAAACAAGCACAAATGATAACAAGTTTCAGACTTTGTGAAATTAACACAAGTCTGGAATTTTAACATCAGGTAGAACACTTTAGAGCATGAAAACTACATGCTATAGG
Source organism: Triticum aestivum (assembly GCF_018294505.1). NCBI lineage: Eukaryota > Viridiplantae > Streptophyta > Magnoliopsida > Poales > Poaceae > Triticum > Triticum aestivum. The sequence goes on from NC_057803.1 coordinate 244,005,564, forward strand.
AACTTAACATGGCAAAGCAAGGCATGGCATGAAGCTACTCAAAGCACTTAACAAAAGTCCCTTAGTGACCTTGAGCCAAAAGGGATCAGAAAATACAATTGCAAGCATGTGAACATGGCAAAAACATAATCAGATCTCAGACTTTGTGAAAAACTGGAGCATGCAAATCAGTTAGCGAGTAGGCATGTTTACGAGCTCGATGCACTCACTACAGAGCATGGCATGACAAACTAAGCATACACCCATCAATAATACATGGCATAGAAGCTAGACATGGCAATAACAACAACATATCACGCACGGATCAATAGCAACATCCTCGGCAAAATTGCTAACAAGTCAACAAGCTGCCAGGATTCACGAAATAGCAAATGTAGAGCTCGATTGAATCAAGCTAGGATGCTCCACAAATGCAAACAAAGAAATGGATGGATAGAGCACCACAATGTTAACAAATCATCCTTACTAATCATCCTCAAAAGAGGCACGGATCACTAGGAAACAACATGAACATATGGCATAATGACAAAATCAGGACAAGGACTTTGTGAAATTCTATGTCCCTGAAATCAGCATTACCGATTGCACTACTTTTCAAGCTTGTGCTAGTCACCACACATATCAAAAAAATACATGGTAAGCACCTCTGTAAAAATGGCATGACATATAACAAAACTCATGTAGAGCTCAGGAGCATATCATGCACACATTAAACATGGCAAAAATGACAAATAGCTATTTGATGAAACAGAACTGAGAATTTTATCAAATAGCCCTCTTCCAACAGCATTTTGGTCATCAAGATGAGCTTAAATGAAAATGATAAAATGAGATGAAATGATGTACTCTTTGGGACGAACATTTTGATATGCTACACGCACAAATCGGAGCTATGGATGCGGAGTTATAGCATGATGAATAATGCAAATTAGCTAGGGTTTCTCGTGGAAGAAGTCAACCGATCCAGATCTGGAGATCTACTATAGCAACACTGTAGCAGGCGCGGAAAATGAGGATCATCGGCGTGGACGAACAGCGCGGCGGCCGGAGCTGAGGAAGCTCGCCGGGGCGGCTCGCCGGCCAGAGAGGAAGGCGGCGGAGGGCGGCGGACGTTGGCGGCGAGGTGGCCGCGGACGCGGCGGCCGGAGTGGCAGGCGTCGGTGGCCGGGGCGGCGCGTGCCGGCGATCGGGGCGGCGGATGTCGGTGGCGGGGCGGCGGCCGGTCGGCGAAGTCGGCGGTGGGGCTGGAGCGGCGTCGGGCGCGGGAGGGAGCGGCCCGGTGGTGCGGCGAGGAGGGCCGACCTCGGGCCCGGCGGGCCGGAGGAGAGAGACGGTGGCGGAGGGACGGGTGGCGGGCTCCTATTGGCAGCGGTGGTGCGTCCGGGCGGCGACGGACATGTCCGGCCGCGCGGAGAGGAGCGGGACTAGGGTTAGGGTAGGATGATCCGCGAATTTCGGGAGATGAACTATATATAGGGGTAGAAGATGTTGGGAATCTCCAAATGGAGTGCGGTTTTCGGCCACGTGATCGTGATCGAACGCTCTAGATGATGGAAAGGTTTTTGGTGGGTTTGGGCCAAATTTGAGGGGTATTGGGCTGCAACACAAACGAGGCATTCTCGGTCCCTCGGTTAACCGTTGGAGTATCAAACGAAGTCCAAATGACACGAAACCTGACAGGCGGTCTACCGGTAGTAAACCAAGGCCGCTTGACAAGTCTCGGTCCAATCCGGAAATGTTTAACCCCCACACACGAAAAGAGGTAGAAAGGGGCACCGGAGGAGATAGGAGCACGAGAATGCAAAACGGACAACGGGGAAAATGCTCGGATCCATGAGACAAACACGTATGCAAATGCAATGCACATGATGACATGATATGAGATGCATGACAAAGGCAACAACACACAGAGACAAAAATCCAAACCCGAGGAAAATAAAATAACTTAGGCCGGAAACGGAAAGAGTTGGGATACATATAAGGTAAATTACATCCGGGGGTGTTACACACATGTGCGCGGGTACACGGTGGAGCTCATTTCTGGATGAAGAGGCAGCTCACGTGATAATTTGATGCGTTTGGTAGTTCTTCACTTAGTGGAGGGTTGGGAACCACGCATGGACAAATCAAAGTTCGACCATAACGCGATGGCGTGTTTGTTTTTAATTTGTTTCTTTAATGGAACGTGCGCAGTTTTTTTCTTGAATGGCACGTGAATCGTGCACATACTCAATGACGGAGCATGTGATGGGATGGTAGCCATGCAAATGGTCGACCCTTTTTGGAGACTACTACACTGGTACTTTGATGTACAATTTAAAAAAACTACTACATTGATGTGTCATGTCAACTCGCAGAATGATGAGAAGCTTGCTTACTACGCCCTCTACATAGCCCACACTTTGTACAACTATTTATAGTGGGAGTCACTTAGTGCACTCCAAGAAAATTTTGCTTATGTGGCAACTAGTTAATGGGAAGTGGTAACATAATATGTTACTGTAACATAGTGTTTGCCAAGACAAGATGAGTCTACAAGGTAATAAATGAAGCCATCATAACATTACGGTACTACTCCCTCCTTTCCAGTTTATAGGGCTCAATTCAAAAATCTCACCAACCAAGGTAGATGATGAGTGGTGGAATACTTTTTGTATTTGCACAAGCAACAAATTAATGCTCTTGTTTTCCTCAAAAAAATTATGTTTACCATTGTATTAATTGTAATGCATGCAGGAATAAAGTACATGCATTGGTCAATTTTCTCTTAATACTTGCATGCAATTATTTAATGCACCTTGAAATATAAACTTGTGATGGGGAACAACCAAATTGATCCTTATAAAGTGGAAAAACTAAGATTTTGAGATAAGCCCTATAAACCGGAAAGGAGGGAGTAGTAACATAGACTAGTCTCATTGCATGAAAGTACTAGTGAGTATGGGAGCACATGATATTTCCCCGTCCAGACCAATCTCAAGGTGGCTTCTCACCTTCTTGGGCCAACAAACCCCCCCCTCCCGCGCGCGCTTCCTGCCCGGCGCCAGCTGAGCCCGCCGCTCCACATTGATGGGAAGTTAGGGCAATGCAACCTCTCACTGCTTCTGCCTTGAAGCGACGCGCCGACCGAGAGCACCGCCTGCTGCACGCCTGGCATTTCAGACTACACAGTGGAGAGTAACTTTAGATCAAGTACTACAATTAGATGACATAAGGATTTAAATATAGTATTTGTTCTTAGTTCAAGGATAGAGAAGAGGAGAGAGAAGAGGAGAGAGAAGAGGAGAGAGAAGAGAAGTGGGTTGTAAACTTGTAGCCAGTTGTAGCAGGAGCTCCAACATACTTTGTGAGACAAAAGGTGGGGCCATTATTAATGATATAGTATTATACTAAAGGGACTAACTATTGTACTAGCAGGCTATTAGGTTGGTTCTAGATGATGAGTCAACTTCATATAGCCAGATGTTGGCTATACTATTAACTATGCTCTAAGTGTTTTGTTAGTGGGACTAAAGTTTAGTCCCACACTCCTAGGTGAGTGTGAGTTGCACCACTTTATAATGTGATCTATTCTAGCATTTGCATGAGCATGATAATAGGAAACCTACACGCACACTCTTCGGGAATGAGCCTGTCCAAGGACAAAATCTATCCATGTGGTCTACATTTTTGTTGGTCGGAAAATTTATTAAGTCATTAATTAATAATTAACAGACACCTTAATTACTGATCTATTTCTTATTCTTTTGGATAGTGGGGCTATTATTGACTTGGTCGTGGGGTTTGGGCCAAAGGCCTACTATTATACTTGGTCTTACTTGCACGGCCGACCTGACAGGCTCTACCCTAGCCGCCGTTGTATCATATTGTTTCGCACCGTTCCAGATCTTAGCACCGCCATGCAATTCTTCTCCATCCCTCCTTCCAGCGTGCACCGCGAGAAGGGACAACAGTCCTCTGAACCCCGCCTTTCATGATCATGTATGGGAGAGGGACGATCACTTTTTTGGGGGGCACACTCCTGTGACTGCTGCCAGCGACGACTTCATCAACGATAGCCTTCTCCCCCAACCTCGGTAACCTCTTCATCAATGACATGAGTGACAATATCAACCACAACAGTTCTGCTCCCGCTATACAGTATGTGATTCTGTCCTCCTGGTTTAGTCCTCATCATTACTTTGATCTTTGCAATTGTTGTCATGATCTATTTACTGTTGATTCATATTAAATCTCATAGTAAATTTCTCATATATTCAACAATCCAATCCAAAAATCTGATTATAGGCAATTTACTCCGAGTGTTTTTGCTGCGCTTTTGAAGCCGCCTACTTTTAAGGGGTGCAATATAAAAGGTGGCGCACAAGACTAGTATATTGGTTTCACATCATGTACTGATATGACGCCGCTAATGGTTAGCCTGAGGGCGATCTTAATCCTATGCAGCAGGAAGCTTTTGAGAACATGGATACCCTCTTCAAAGCCGCCCTGCTGAGTGTTCTTGACGATTCCATTGTAAATTCATATATGTCGTTTGACAGCGCCAAAGAGACATGAGCTCCGCTCGAGGCAACGTTTGGGGCCTCGGGCTCTGGCAACGAGTTGTACGTCATGGAGCAATTCTATGACTACAAGATGACTGATGACCGCTCTGTTGTTCAGCAGACTCTTGAGATACAGTCACTCGCTAAGGAACTTGAGTACTTTAAGTGTGTGTTGCCGGACAAATTTGTTGCTGGGACCATCATTGCCAAGCTTCCACCTTCGTGGAATGATTTTGCTACTTCTCTGGAAAAACAAGAGACATGATTTTTCCGTTTCGGATCTCATTCGCACTCTTGAATTCGAAGAGAAGGCAAGAGCAAAATTTATATGGCTGCATCTACTTGCTGTCAGCTAACCTCATGGTGCTCCAGGTATTCCTACATTCGTAACTAGGTACAATGACCACCGCAAGATGAAATAAGCTCATTTGTACGTTGACTTGCTGATTGCAGTGCGGAACGATCCTGTCATGTGTGGAGTAGCAGACAAGTAGTGCAGCCGAAGGTGGAAATCAACCAAGGACTTATGAAATTATATATAATCTTCCTTAGGCTGGTCAGTATCCCCTTCGTCCAGATGATCGTGTTTTGTCATTCCGAGCTATTGATATGTGCTACTATTTTGCAACACTGAAGTATAGCTATTGTTTTCCTATCTTTTCAGATTCAGGACAATGAAGATGATTTCAAGGGAACTGCACAATATGGACTCATGTTGAGTCATCTCTATTGCCTCATGTGTTTGCTGCAAATGTGTCAGCATCAATTGCAAGATGAGGCAGCTAGCTAGATGTGGAGTTGCCAACATGCTGAAAGTGCTCGCAACATTGGGAAGAAACAAGCATGCCCAGGAAATTAATGCATGCGCAGAGAGGCCTTTTGCTCAGAGAAGCATCGACCGATTTCCTTTATTTCCACACCTTCTCACAGCTTTGTATTGGTTATAGTATGGTGAATCATTGAGACGCATAAACATGTTGAACTTTTGTTCTTCTGAATGTTAGTATGCATGCCGTATCTTCTGAAGCTTAGTTTAATGTGAATGTTGACTAGCCTGTGAACCTTTACAATCTAGTAAGTATATTGTAGGCCTGTTATTTGACACCTCACTTTGCCGTGCTACGCGATCAGTGTGAGTGTCTGCATCCAGTACCGCGTCCTCTAATTTGGTTGATGCCAAGTTGAAAAAGGTTACTGATGAGTAGCCATAAGCTGGAGGCGTCTATTTTTTCGATTGGGCAATAAGCTGGAGAGTGTCTCGGGCTGCCTCTAGTGTTAAGGCCCTCCAGTACGAAACACGGGCAGCTGACTGGGCCGATACAAAAGCCTATCCATCTTAGAGCCCATTTGTTTTTGTTTTTCGCGAGGCGAAGCCCATATTTCTTGAAGAGGGTGTGATCCACTTATACTTCAGCTCGCTGGACTCTCCCGCTTCCGTCGCCCCCCAATTCCCCCTGCTCCCTATCTTCCTCACTCGTCCAGAAGACCCCCGCTCACCTTCTTCCTCACTCATATAGAAAATGCCTCTCCTTTTCTTCCACACCTATAGACAACCCTAGCCCTCCTTCTTCCCCACTCGCACTGCCACTAGGCATGTCTCTGGCTACTCTGCTCAAACCTGTGAGCTCGGCGCGACGCCCACAAGGAAAATGGAGTCAACTGGCCCCAGCGCCCAGAAGATGAGGCTCCCGCCATCGGTGATGCTAGTTGTAGATCCCGCACCCGGCAGCGCGGGGAGAAGCGGCGAGCCCCCCCCCCCCCTCCACCACCCGGATTTGAGTAACCGGTAGAATCTATGGTGGACCACATCAACGATCTCCCGGACGTCATCCTTGAGGAGATCATCTCGCTTCTCCCCACCAAGGATTGCTGCCGCACACAAGTCCTCTCAACTCGGTGGCGCCCTCTATGGTGCACCGCGCCCCACAATCTCGACTATCGTTAGATATCTGTTCTTCCTGAATTTGATCTCCTCAGAGCCATCGTCTCCTCTCACCAGCAGGGCCCCGTTCAACGCCTCAGCATCCCGACACACTACCTACTGTCCATACCCGGCATGGTGGACGCTTGGCTGACATCCCCTGAATTTGGAAAACTCCAGCAATTTGAGTTCTACCATTACCACGAAAGTTACATACCACGAACACGCCTCACCTTAAAAGCATTGGAATTTGTTTTGAACGACAACAGTGGTTCGTGGTATGTAACTTTCGTGCCCACACCACTGTTGTCCATCTCGTTGTTTTCCTCCTCTCTCCACACCGCCACCTTTCCCCGATGCCATCTACCAGATGATCTGGTACAAATGCTTCGACTCCCACTGCTAAATTTTTTTCGCTTGTGGTGGTTTATCTGTCGGAGGCCTCACTACACAGCATCATCCACTCCAGTTGCCCTGCCCTAGAGCGCTTGCTGATTGTTTTGGGAATATAAATCCCTATCAGTTGTCTCCAAATAAATTTGCCTCACCTTAAAAGCATTGGAATTTGTTTTGAAGGACAACAGCTCATCATCGAAGATGTCCCTTCACTTCAAAGGTTGCTCCTTGATAATTGTTATAGACCTTCGCAAATAACTATCATCTCTGCACCCAAACTGGAGACCTTGGGTCTAATTAGTGCTCCGTTTGATGATCACAACAAGTTGGTGTTTGGGTCCTCACTTTTTCAGGTACCGTATATTATCATCTACACATTTGTAATTATAAGCTATATTTTTCATTTGTGCACATAACTTTTATATCATCTTGGAGTACACTTTGGCTACTAATATTATGTTATATGCTGAATGAAGAGTTTGTCCATGGATAGCCTATCAATGTTGTTGGATTCTATCAAGATCTTATATACCGGAATGTATAGTTATGATCTGAACATAATTATTGGCTTGCTGTGATGCTTTCGGTCTTTGGAGATTTTATATATAAAGGTGATGATTTCATGCACATTGAAAGACCGTATATATTGTACTAGAATTAACCGTCCAGCAGTCGCTCTTTTGACATACTATATTTTCAGACATTAACTGTTTTCAATCTTCGTGTCTACTTAGGGACTGCGACCACATGGAGAAAAACGTATAACCAATCAGTGGTGTAATAACCACCAGGATTTTCTCACTTCTCATGACATTCATTTGAGGACAATAACAATTGAAGGATATGCATCCAACCAGGCAAACAGAAGCTTTGTCACACTCTTCCTGTTGAATGTGAGGTTACAATTGTCGATGAGGATTAAGTTTTACCACAAGAGATTTCTCATGGAAGGACACATTGAACATCAAAAAAGAAGTTTCAAGTGGACAAATAGGCTTCTAAACGTGCTCGACTTCTATTTACAACAAGTTGTAGTCATCTTGAAATAATTTTTTTTGCACAGGATGTTGATTTTATGGATAAGACTGATCCATTTGTTTGTGACTGCGAAAAAGAGTGGTTGGGTTAGATGTTACTACCGTGTTCAATCTGTGTTTTGTCTAAAAAATTGATTGACAATTAATCCTTGGGCTTTTTGTACTATTTGTAAGCTTGAGTTGCATGTTGTTGCCCTCGTACTCCCCTCCACCTGCCACTACACTGTCGCATCTTCCACGGCGGCTATTTGTTCCCGTCCGAGGCCTCGCCGTCGTTCTCCGCCTTGGTTTGCTCGTTGTGCCCGCCACCGTCTAGCATTGTCAACATGGTCAACAACCAAGAGGAATCAGGAGATGACTATACGTGGAGAGGCTGACAGTAGGGACCCACCAAGGTCATTGCATTACGCAAGCAGGTGCATCGTTATTACAAGCAAAAAAAATACTTCCTCCAAATTGTTTGAGAACTAGGTCCCACGCCATTGTCAATGTAGTCAATAAAAGAGAAAATTACACAACGAGCGGATAACACCAGGGACCCAGCAGCTTGTCTAGTTATTTTTTAGTTTCATAGACGGAGCTCAACTGTGCGCTGTGCGGGGGCTGTGGCCCATCTAGCCCACGCTTATGCTTTTATTTAAGCACATGACGAGCCTAGTTGATATCTTTTTTCTTTATGAAAATTTCTAGCCCGGTTCTTTTTTTGGAGAATACCAAAACCGAGGCCTACTTGCTTTTCTCAGCCCTGCTAGGCTGCAAATCTTTCAAGACGAGGATGGATGTACGTAGTAAGAAATGGGCTTCCCCAGAAAATGGTCTATAAGTTGTAAGAAATGGGCTGTAAAGTTTTAAACCAAAGCCAACCGGCAATTAAATTAAAATATCATTTTTTCTGGATTTCTCTACTCTCTACTATTATAAAAACCAAAGTCAACTGGCAATTACATTAAAATATTGTCTTTTCTCCCACAAGATAAACTACTCATACAAATGCATCTTCATGTTCCGTGCAACGCACGAGCATCTTGCTAGTTAAGATTTTAAATTTCATTCATTTTTTTGTGGAGAATTGTTTTTTGAATATTATTTTGATATAATTTTTTTAAAAATATTTTTAACCTGACTGGAAATTTCATGATTAAAAGAGTTATGATGCCACCGAAATATGCAAAATTTCGTTGACTTTTTTAGCAGTGCCCAGAATATATGGTCTGTAGTGCTAATAAAAATTAATATGGTCTTTAAATATCCTCAAGAATTAGAAAATGGGCTGTAAATTATTGAAAATAATGGCAAATGGGTTGTATGCTATTTTCCACATATTTGGAGGCTGACTTCTGGGCCTACTAGGTTGACGATGACGTTGTCCTAATTTTTTTTGACGAGTACGCAAGGCTTTGTCAACTTAGTTAACACAGAGCAGTGACTGTTGGATGTCCATCCAACGGCTGCCGTGCTTCTTCATTCTCTGATCTTCCTGCTCCAGCCGCCCAAACCAGCACCGGCAGGACTGCCTGCTCCCTCCTCCGTGGCTGGCTGTGCTGCCGCCAGGCCATCCCTCTACCCACCCGCACATCTTGTTATTTTCTGGTGACGTTAGCCTCTCCCCGCAGCCGACCAATCAACGCTCGTACTCCCCTCAGCGTGGGCATCCGCTCCGGTGGCTTCGCCAACTCCGGGTCGTTCCCTTCCTGGGCCTCTCCCTCGTCCACCACGTTTGTGCTCTCTGCGCGGTGAGGTCAACATGGTCAACATACAACAACCATCAGAAGAGGCTGACAGTAGGAGCCCACACAAGGAAATGCCTCCTTATTACGCACAAAATAATGATTCCTCCACCTAATAGCTGGGACCCATCGGAAGGGCCTCTGTATTTCACAAAAAAAACGTCCCCCCTCCCCGCTGACAGGTCCGACCCACCAGCTATATCTTCGCATGCAAGGAAGTGCCTCGTTATTACGCACAAAAATGAATACTCCCCCTGCTATATAGTACCCACCATAGTCGGAGGCTGACTTGTGGGCCTACTAAGATGACGGGGATGGAGGGCTTTGTCAACTTAGTCAATATGAATGATTCTAGCTCCAGTGACCGTACGATGTCCATCCAACATCCGTAGTGCTTCTTTAAGATCGGTCTTCTTGCTCCAGCCGCCCAAACAAGCGTCGGCCGTGCTGCCTGCTCCTGCCTCCCGTGTCTGGCTGTGCTACCACCGTTGGCCATGCTATCCCTGTATACTCACCCACACCTCCTGTTATTCTCCGGCGACGGCTGCCTCACACCATAGTCGAAGCAGTCAACCCACGTAGACCCCTCCCGTGGGCATCCACTATCGCGTCTTCCCCGGCTCTCGGCGTGGCGTGGTTAATGTGGCAACAAACGACTTCCGTCGAAAGAGTTCTATACATGGAGAGGCTGACAACTGGGTCCACGGCCGCAGTAAGGAAGTGCCTCCTTATTACATGCAAAATAATTATTCCTCCACCTGACAGCAGGGACCCACCGGATGGGCCATGGTATATCACAAAAAAATATTTCCCCCCTGACTGTTGGGACACACCAGCTACATCTTCGCACACAAGGAAGTGTCTGACAGTCAGGACCCACCTGTTTGAAGCGTACGTAGCGTTGTTACTCTGGTGGCGAACGTGTACGTACGTACTGGTCGATCGGTCTGTCTGCAGGCTGTAGCGATGAAACATGGACGAGTAAGCAAGAGCACGTGTCGTAGTAGAGGCGCGCACGTAGCATGTACACGTATGTATAGTGACCAGGGTGCAAGAAAGAAAATATGGCCACGTACGTACATACAGGCGGGGTCTTGAATGCCCACTCGCGCATATGTACGGCCAGGGCTTGTGTACATGGCTGGGTCGGAATGGAGAAACTGCGTCGTCGTTGTGTTCATGGGGAGGCAACGGAATGCATCGTGTTCATCAAGAGGCAATGGAACGTGTGCTATTCATCGGGAGCCAACCGGCTTGGATGGAACAGCTAATGGAAGCGAGGTCTGATGTACCGCAGAACAGAGGAAACGGCCTTGTGTTCGACCGGCCACGGTCGAAACGGGATCCTGTTCATTGGGAGGGGTCTGGCGTACCGCAAAACAGAGGAAACTGACATCCTACGGTGGAAACGGGGTCCTGTGGATCGAGAGGGGTGTGGTGTACCGCAAAACAGGACTCCACGGGATACTGTTCATCTCCACCGTCGACCTCCTCCATCCTCCACGGGCTATTGTTCATCCACCGTAAACCTCCTCTAGCCTCCACCTGCGACTGTTCATCCACGGGCTCCTGTTCATCCAGCCTCCATCGCACGCTCCTCCACCGGCTACTATTCAACGAGCCCTCTCCACGGGGTCCTGTTCAACCACACCTCCACGGGCTACTGTTCATCCAGCCCTCCACCGGATACTGTTCAACCGGCCCTCCACGGGGTCCTGTTCATCCAGCCCTCCACGGGGTCATGTTCATCCACCGGCTCAATCGACGGGGGTACTGTTCAACCACGGGTTCCTGTTCATCCGACCCCCACCGGGAATTGTTCATCCAAACCCCCCCAACAATGCTCACTGTTCATCCAGATGTAGCATTGATTGGCTTCAGTTCGCAACAGTAGCGAAGGAATCACTCGGGTTCAGTTAACAGGAAGGGATCGATTGATCAGTCGGTTCACTAACGCACAACCGGTAGTGCAATTGCTCGGGTTCAGTTAGAGCCGAACGCCTCGCTCGGGTTCAGTTTGAGCCCAACGCCTCGCACACACGCGCGTACGTACGAGAGAAATGTGCATCGCTTGGCCCCGACCACCCACCGTAAAGAATGTCATTCAGCTACGTCTCCGGCCCTCCCAGGACGAAAAGCCCATTTTATGTCATGATTTTTTGTCATAGAAGTAGGAGCCACCACATCTATGATGATACCGGGTTTTGTCACAATTATCGTCATAGAAGTGTCATAGGTATGACCGAAAAAAAATTTGTTCGGCCGAAAATGTCACGGATGTGTCTTTTTTTCTAGTGCATACATTGGCATATTTGTTGTGGTCTACTTTGACTACATACTCATGTTTAGTAAGTCTCTAAAAGATGGGCGCTGCTACGAGTCCACCGGCCGATTAGCGTGATATGTCCGCCACCTAGATGGCCGTTCGATCTAGGCGCGTAGCCATCCGATCGATCTCCTACCACGCGGCTCGGTCGCCTCCCCCACTAATTAATTCCTGAAACAATGGTCCAGTTGCAGAAACTAAGCCTCTGTCCCGGCCCCGACCGACCCGCGCCTAGCGCGGTGCCACCCCCAAACCACAACAAAATCAGCCGCCGCCAGCATGGGGGACCTCCATGGCACACCACATCGCGCACCAGATGGTCGGATCGGATGCCAATCTAGCTCATCGAGGACTGCTTGCAGAATGGACGCGTCCATCTTTGTCAGCTCCCAGCACTGCACGGGGCCTTCTACCGCGGGCTAGATCTTTGACTTGGTTCACAAATCCCCCGGTGGTGTTTCTTGAAGCTCCATCGAGTAGATCCCATCAACAATCTTCGGTGAGATCATGTTTCTAAAACACTAGCTCTGTTCCACTCTGAAAAAACATGAACACCTGTGTGAAAAAATAGTGCAATGAGCTTCCCAAATTTTAGTTACACATTAGCCTCCATATTTTCTGAAACATTAACTCTATTCAACATGTCCTACATGTTTGTATCCATGCAACATGAGACTCAGAAAAATTTAGTTGCATTGGCTGATGCCTCTGGTTTCATTGGTTAGTTGCCCCCTGCTCTAAATTTTATGAAACTTGTTAATGCCTTCGCTTTCGTTTCACTGTGTATGTTTTTTTCAGAAAAAACACATTGCATGTTTCTGTTAATGCCTTGCTCCAACTGTGTGATTTGAATGTGCATGTTGCGTGTTCATGGGACACCCTTGCACATGTAGAATTTATGTTGGTTTGATTATGTTGCATGTTTTTGTTGGGTACATGAATTTCTGAAATAGGATTCTTTTTTTACTGATTCCATGGGGAGATGAAAATGGCTGTTGTGCAACAACTCTGATGCAGGACCATGGGACTGAAGGGGAAGGGAGTTGTCTCCAAGGCAATTTTTCTGTTTGTGATGGATAGTGACTTGTTTTATTGCGGAGCATACACATCCATTGGTGGAACAGCCGGAGCGTGTTAGGTACTACCAGTCGCACCGCAGTACACCATAGTATCCATTGGTGGAACACCGTAGTATACGTTGCATGATGTGAACCTATCAATTTCAGATTGCATGGGTGTCCTTGGTAGGTTCCATGGAGGTGACACCAAGATACTCCCATATGTGAAGAGAGCTGTTCTGAATGAATGTGCAAAGCTCCAAAGAGGGCTAACATTCCGAGACATGGATATGACAGTCAAGTACTTTGAGAGGAGAAAGGTTGAGAATCCAGAGTTTTTCTATGCAAAGCAAAAGGATCCTGCAACAAACTCTGTGACTGCCTTATTTTGGGTTGATGGGAGAACAAGGGCATTTTACCCGAAATATAAAGATTGTGTGTTCTTCGATACAACCTTCTGCACCAACAGATGCAACATGCCATTTGCTCCTATAGTTGGGGTCAACAACCACCTCTACATGATTGCACTCGGGTGTGCCTTGTTACCAGATTAAACTATTGAAACATTTAAGTGGGTCTTCCAGCAGTGGATGGTTGTGATGGATAACGAGCATCCCACAAACATCATGACCGACCAGGACCAAGTGATGGCACCAACTATTGAGCATGTGTTGCCAAACACCTGCCATAGGTGTTGCAAGTTTCATGTGTTTAGCAATGCACGTTCCAAGTTGGGAAGGCTGTTGAGCAGAGATGAAGTGTTTACAGATGTGGTCTACACTTGTATCAATCAATCGGATAATGTTGAGGAGTTTGAGGAAACATGGCAACAAATGTTGCATTGTTTTGAAGTGGCTGAGAACAAACACCTGAAGAACATGTGGCGAACAAGGCACATTTGGGCTCCAGCGTACATCAAGAACAAATTCTTCTCATTCACAAGCACAACGGGAAGGTCTAAGGGTCTCAACTCATATTTGAAGACACTGATTCGTCATGCTGATTCCGTTTGGAGGTTTGTCCAGCAATATGAAATGTGCCAAGAAACTATGCTTGATTGTGAAGACAATGTTGGATTCACTGGTGAAACAACAGCTCCGCCACTAAACTCTTGGTACTCACACTTTTGCTCTTTACCAAAAAAGAAAAAAAATGTTGTTGGGCCAAGTTTGTGTGTGATGTGGTTTGTGACCTGTTTCTTGTGATGTTGCAGGTACAACATTGAGCGCCAACCTCCTGCTTACTACACTGTAGCGTCTTTGGCAAGTTCTAGAAGTAGGTGATCACGTCTACCGGCTTTGTTATCAACCAAGACACTGAGTATCAAGGGGAAGGCCTGATGTTTGAGCTAAAGGCAAGCTCCTATGAGAACTCAAAAATCCATTATGTGCATGTTATTATGGATGACGGGTTGTTTGATTATAGTTGCCACTACATTGAGATGAATGGCCTGATTTGTGCACATATAATAAGGGCAATGGTGCATCTGAATGTTCAAGAAATTCTGCGGCAATACTTGTTGGAGAGGTGGTCTAAAGCAGCCACAAACAAGCATGGGCAGGACTGGCCGATTGCTGGACTTCGGGCATCCCTCACCGAACACGCTGAAATACAACTCCTTGTGTCGAAGGTTGACATGGCTTTCCTCTAGTGCATGTTGCAATGATGATGCCTACAAGATATTAGATGAAGCAATAATTCTTCTTGACCCTGCCATAGTAGCGGCAAAGAGAGGAGCACTGCTAGGACAACAAGCAACACAGCACAGTGAACCCCCAACACCACTCACTGCCGCAAAGGGAACATTGAATGCCGACCTACCACAGGCTCAAAGCTCGGAGATGCTACAAAACGTAGCTCGTGTCCCTAAGAAAGGTCGGCCAACTGAAAGAGAGAAGAGAAAGAAAACACTGGTAGAGCAACGAGACAATGAGCAAAAAAGAAGGTGAAGCTACAAGAGAAGAAGCCTACGACAGCAGGAAAGCCAAGAGCTGGAAAAAGGATTGTCCACTACAAGTACTGCCATGAAGAAGGACACAATATTCAGACATGTGGGCCACTAAAAGCTGCAATGGAGGGGACAACACCCCCTAAATGCCAGTTCTGCTCTGAAGTTGGACATGCAGTCCCAGCTTGTCAATACATGAGAGACGTGAAGGAAAGTGACCCAAACATTTCCCAAGCAACGCAACTAAAGCTCTGGAAAAAGATATGAGAGAAATAGGGGGGAAGATCCTCCTAAGAAAAATGTTTTTCATTTGGGAGAAGATCCCCCATCAGCCAGCTTTGGGTGTTTCGTATTCATCTCCTAAGGAAGCTGTACTTGCTCCCTGTGTTTGAGCTACATTTCTAACTTCTTTTTTGCAAAAATTGATGATGTGCAAGCTTTAATTTCAATTTGAAACATGTGTTATGTTTACTCCATGTAGTTGCTTGGGTTTGGGATATACAACCTCACTGTTTCTATGCATATACATCCCATATTAATCCATATTACATGAAAAAAAGCTTGTGTGGTCTCACCAGTTGGAAAAAAAGATAATGTTTTCCTGTTACATGAAAACATGATCTTCACACGAAGGGCACTTTTCATTTTGGTTATGTTACAAGATGTATTCATGTTACAGGAACATGAGCACTTCTCATTTTATGTTATAGGGACATGATATTGTGATGAGAAAATGCCTTGAGTTCATCATTTTGCTAGTGTAACTAAAAAAATGTTATGGAGATGATGATCATTATAGAAAATTTTGACATTTTTCTAGTAAAAGATTTCTAATGCAACAAATGGCTCGAATACAACACCAGTGTGCAGAAAAAAGAACACACTTTCAGGAAAAGGTAACAACTGCCATTGGAATCATGTCTACATTATATATAGGTGTGCAAAAACACCAGATCAGTAGTGAAACATCATGTCTCCACCATACAAAATTGAGGGATAAACTTCCGAAGAACTTTCGTTTCGTAGACTACTAGAGAGCTCGGTTACAAACATGTCGCACACACATGCACCGCAAAAAAGAGGTCAAAACTACTAGAGAAGTCTTGTTGCGGTTACCATCAATCTATGAGTTTTTCTGCAAAGCTTGAACCTCATCCTCTGAGTTAAGGGTGTTTTGAGGGCGCTTGAAAAACTTCGCTGCAATGTACTTCCAGAAATTGAGCAACGATTTTGCATACTGAGCATACACAACAAGAGAAAAAACACATTGTGAGACACTACTAGCAGGGGATGAAAATAAAGGTGGGTAATAACATAAAATTTCATAAATATATGATAGCAGTCGACTGCTAGAATTTATTTACTAATAGTGTTTCATAGATTGCAAAAGAAGAAAAATAAAATAAATGATTCTGAGCCGTACTGTATTGAATGGCTTCATCCCCCTCGCAGTTAAATTCTCCAAGTATAGAATAGCAAAGATGTCGCAATCAAATCTGCCATGGAAATAGGATGAAGAGGAAACATGAGATCACAAATAAGAGATGAAAATACTTCCTAAACAGGTTGTAAAGTTCCAAAAATCCACAAATGAATAAAATAGAAAAAAATTGTACGGTGTTGATTGCTGCGGGTAGCTTGGTGGACTGAACATCTCAAATGTGCCAAAATCTTGCTTCCATGGGTTAAATTCTCTGACTAGTGCTTTGAAGTTTGTTATCTGGAAATGTCGAATTGATTAGAACTGCAACATTGATTTGAAAAAACAAAAAGGGAAAATAACATAAAAAAGATGTGTTCAACTCCATACTAGATTGCCACAAGGCTTCTCAAGGATGCTGACATAGTCAGGGTCTAAGCTCCTGGAGTCAAAGACATTAAACTATTTTTTCATGAAATTTACAACAACAACTGCCCAATGGTCTCTTTGGACTATGGTGAAGAACAGCTACAAAAATTAAAAAAATTAGATAAATAAAACGGAAACATTGTTGCGCTACAAGAAAAAGTTTGCACTATAAGCGATAGTTGAGCGATAGCTTTACTTGATCAAATTCCATGATGTCATTATTCTCGCAGACCCTGGTCAAATCTCAAATGCATGTACTTGTCTTCAATGAACTTGGATCAACACAAAGCTTGGTCTGTATGAAAAGCAAAAAAATGGTCACAGCAAAAAGGTGAAAACCTAGTAACTATCATGTAAAAATCTACTATGTTGCGGGTGGAAAACTCAAGTGACAAAAAAAGCAAACAAAAACATGTTAGTTAACTCACAACAACATGTGGTGAGAACGCAAACTTCCTTGGCTTGGTTGAGTTGCATGTCTGCTCAATGTTGAAACTTTCAATGTAAAGTGACATCACCGCATTATTCAAATGTCCGCGCTTTTTGAGCCAATTACTGAAATGTTTGAAGGAAATATCAAAACCACCTATCCTGATAAATGCAGGGCTATTTGTTGCAAAAAGAAACAATATCTCGGTTAGGAGGTGTCGATAAAAATGGATGGATTTTTTCTCTCAACACACATATAAAAAGTGCAAAAAAACACTTATAGAGGCTCGCCTTCGAGTGGGTCCTTTATACGATAATTAGTACAATAGTACCTTTGGTATATGACATCTTCTATTGCATCAACTCTTATCTTCTTCATCTTTTGCAACTTGCGTGCGCTTGGTGCAGGCGGTGCAACTCTCTTAAGTGTAGGCTTCTTCCCATCATGGCTTTGACTGCTGCTGACTTCAACCACCTCCTCCTTCTCTCTTGTCTCATCAACACCTGCTTCTGCAACAAAAAAGGAAGAGAAAGCAATAAGAACTTGTGAGTAACAAATTGGAGCATTGATGTACTAAAGTTCCAAAAACAGATGATGATATGTTGCGTAACAAAAAGTTGCGGGGATGACTTGTAAAAACCTGCAGGGCTTGTCGATAATGGGGGATATGTTGCGAGGGAGGTCACATCATAAACTGGACCAGTTGAACTGCCAGGAGAACTATCAAATAAAGGACTTCTCGCTCGAATCTCCAAGAAAGAGTCCACATCAAAAAGACGAGATGATCGTGCAGGTGAATTACTAACTTGTCATGGATCCTGAAAAAGTAAATCGTCGCCACTTCCAGGTTCAAATAAGCCAAATGAAGGCCCATCTTCAAGTGTCCCTTGCCTTCTTGTCAAATTCACAAATGGGGAGCTTGGGCTGCGAGGCGACTTCTGTTCAATGTTTACCTTGCTACAAGAATCTTCTCCCTTTGCATTGCTATGAACACTGCCATTGTTGTGTTCACTCTTCTGGCCTGGGACAACGTTTGTGTGATCCACTTCAGCTACTGGATCCCCACTCTTTGTCCCTTCTGGTGGCTTAGGCTGCTGCGGAAAAAATTCAGTGGCACTACATGTAGGGGTTGTGGTAGTCCCATGCACGCCATCTTGTTTCTTAGCCTTCCGCGGAGAAGGTTTGGTGGCAGCGGCTATAGAGGTTATTGTATTCCCGTGCACTCCATCTGGTTTCTGAGGCTGTTGCGGAGAAGATTCGGTGGCAGTAGCGGTTGCTGTAGTCCCATGAACGCCATCTGGTTTCTTAGGCTGCTACGGAAACAATTTAGTGGCATCACACATGCCTGTAGTGGGAGCTCCTGATACACTGAAATTGACATCTGCCACTTCGTCTTTGTCCTCATCCCTCCTGGATCCAGCTTTGACTGCCTCAAAAACATTAGGCCCATGCGTTTGCAATACATGACCTGCAACACCCTCCCAAATGAGCTTAACGCGGCATTAAGTTCTGTAGCATGTAGCTCTTTGTGCTTGTTGTATATGTCACGAAGATGTGGGGGCAGCTGTGAATGAACAAAAACAAAAAAAGATGAGTGCAGGAAAAGGACATTAGTTGTTTGTAAGTAGTTTTGACATGGCACTCATGCAAGATATGGATACAAAGAAATGTTGTATGGCTCTCACCTCTAACTCATCGAATGTAGGCAATGCAGGTAGCCACTCCTCCAAAGATCTGCGCACATCATCACCATCCCCCATGTTATCCAGAGGTGGCTCGTGCACTGTCTCTTCTCTGTCATCAGTACCCTCCATACCACCCTTAGGTTTTTCTTAAGAGCCCACATCAGCTCCCCCTTTGGATTGGCTTGTGTGTGTAAGCTCTCCGGCACATCCATAATGGGTTCTACGGAAGCAACATCTCCGCCTTTGGTATTTGTTTCCGGCATATCCTCTGTGACAATGCCTTGTATTGATCTTTGGGCAAGCTGATCTACATATGACATAAACTTGGGTGTTGCATACGGTGTACTAGAGTTGAACTGCATTTGAAAAAGTGAAACAAGGATTAAGAAATTTGCAAAGAAAACAAAAGGTCATGTTTCCAAAAAATCAAAAAAATAAGTTACTTACAAGGCGCTTCCCAAATCCATCATCTAGTGTGTCGACTGCAACAACAGCGGTGAAGTCCATTTCATGAACAAAACAAGCTCGTCGCAATGAGTAGTCGATGGTATGATCAACTATGCATGCTCTTGGAATGTCGAGGTGGTCCATGTAAATTACCTGCAAACACAAACAAAAAGAAAAACAGAACATGAGCGCCTATAAAAAATTATTGTCTAGAAAAGAATATAGAATTGTTATGGGAATGATGGTCTGTATCGGAAGCATCGGTAGACAGCCGCCAATTAGGAATTTCCCTTTACCTTTAGACCTCTTACCCTGGTACTTTTTAACTTCCTTCATCATATCGGACAGAATATGCTCATCCCATTCTAACTCATGGACAACACTCATGTCTCGTAAGGTGTGGAGATAATCAAGACGCACCATGTTTCCTATCCCAGGAGCTAGGACCAATGATAAGCACAGTAAAACCCATGATCTACTAATGGTATCCTCATCGTCATCATCCCCTTTTGATAGAACAACTTTTGTGGTGGCTATCGGAGCCCTATGAACACCCAAATACACATTTCGGGAATCTGATTTTCCCCTCTTGCCGAATCCTAATGGCCTACTACCAGAAGGGACATTGAAAATCTTCTTAACCATGTCTTTTGTGAAGTGTATTTCCTTGCGATCATTAATCCTACGTAGAAACATGAAAATGAAATTAGTAGATGTTGCAAAAAAGAGAAAAATGCTATCAACAGACTAAAAATAGAAAAAACACATGGTTAAATGAAGATGCTCAAAAGAAACATACTTGAGTAGATGCTCCTTGGGATCGATACTCATAACTATGAAATCCAGAAGCCCTTCTGGCGGAGGAGGCATAGGAGATATGTGCAACAAATCCCCAAAGCTGCACTTGCTTAGTACATCTCTCTTCTTCCCTTGGATGGAATTACCTATGTTGCGCAACCACTTTGTTGACCATCGGGTTTGGTAGATGGCCATGCTGTGAAACAAAAACAAAAATAAGTCGAGCTTTGATGCTATGAAGCTACAAGAAACACAACTACAAGAATAAGAAAAAATAAAATAAAATAAATGAGCTATCCATTTTAGCTCCAAGAAATAAAACAATAAGCTCCAGGAAAACCAATTACTGCCTTCATTCGTGCAACTCGCATAGCTTGTGCATCCATTTTAGCTATAAAAGCAAAATGGACAGGAAACCCCAGCAACCTCTCACAAGTCTCACCCTATTCATTTGAACAATAATGAATTATAGTGAACTCCAAATATGCAACACCAGCAAGCTCTCACAACTCTTAGCATTTTTCATAGACTGTTGCAGAAAAATTGTGGTTCTGTCAAATCTGAAACATAATCTATGATGCTTCACGCAATCCACTACTACAAAAAATTCACATAACGCATGAAGGGATACAGGGAGAAATCAACTGCATAAATCAAAAACTTTGCTATGGCCTACACAGAATTTTCCCTATGAAAGAGATAAGTAAGTTCAACAATGTTATGAGATGCAAAAATTCTGAAACTCTACAACCCCAGCAAAAAAATGTTATGAGCTCCTGCAATGCCGGCAATTTCTGGCCTCCCACTACACTGGCGACCACCTCTTCCTACTACACCGGCGACCTCCTCCTCCTAGTACAAAACTACCACCCATGTAATCCTAGAACAACAGCGGAGCACCACAAATCTCCACCGCACCAAAAAAAGCCGCCGCGACGGCTCACTGCCACCAGTGCCCACCACCACAACGGGTGCACAAACCCACCGCCATCCCTACAACCTTATCCCTCGATCACACGACCGCCAGACAAAATGGAAGGAAATATTGAAATCACGGGGATCCGAGGGAGATTTCTTACCTACTTGGGTTGTCGACGACCGCCGCAGCTCCCAAAGATCTCGTCATCGTCATGGTAGTAGGTTAGCCCCGGCCGCGCCTCCGCCCTCCTAGATCCAGACCTCGTTGCCTCTCCCAAACCCGTGAGCACACGCTGTGGCTTCAACTGCAGGGGCGTTTTCTTGAAACAACGGCTCTGTTTCAGGGGCACATTCCAACAATGACAGTGTTGTGGTGCACAATATTAGGCGAGACCCCACGGCCTCGCATGAGGCACATCAATCGGTAGGCCTCTCGGAGCTGCTTCTTGCGGCAGAGGGCGTTGAGTATGGTGGTGTATGGCAGAGGATCGGCAGGGATGCCCGTGTGCAACATTTAATCGAGCAGGGTAGTGGTAGTGTGGACCTGGCCGCAGCGGCAGAGCGACTGGGTAAGCATGCGGAAGGTGTGGGCGTCTGGCGACACGTGGAGGGAGCATGGGCGGTGGAAGAGCGATAGCAACACGGCGAGGTGGCCGGAGCGGGCGGCGGCCTCGATGAGAAGGTTGTGAGAGGCGAGGACGAGCGACGCCGGCATGGGGAGGCGGGATGAGATGAGCCGGAGGAGATTGAGCGTGAACGAGAAGTAGGCGGCGTGGAGGAGAGGAGGCAGAGGAGAAGCTGCGGGTGGAGCGATAGGGGGCTGGGGCCGGCGACGAAGAGTGTGTTGAAGGTGGACAGGAAGAAGTGGGGCAGGCGGCGGAAGCGGAGGACGGAGAGGCGTAGTGGGAGGAGGTGCCGCAGGGAGGGCCGGGATGGGAGGCGGCGGAGCAGGGCAAGCGCGTGGGAAATGTGGTCGCGGCAGCGAGAAAAAATGGAGGAAAGGAGGAGAAATCACCGGGGGAGATCCGTACCTGCTTGGGTTATCGGCGGCCGCCATTGCTCCCGAAGATGAAGTCATCATCACGGCGGTAGGTTAGCCCCGGCCGCGCTGCCACCCTCCCAGATCCAGACCTCGTCGCCTCTCCCAACCTAGTAAGAACACGTTGCGGCTTCAGCTACAAGGGCGTTTTCCCAAAACAACGGCTTTGTTTCAGGAAATGGTTGGGGTGAATTGGTCGGTTTCAGAAAACGAACGCGCATGACGTGGGAGCAGGGACGCTCTCGTCCATCCGATTAAAGAGATGACCTGACATACGCGGAGCCGGCGGATGCGGCACACATGATCGGTCGGTTGCATGTTAGCTTTTCCCCTAAAAGATCATGTTAACCATCTTAGAGTTGTTTTGCAAACTCCTCGGAAAGAACGTCTTTATGCTAATATGGACAAATGCATTTTCGGCGTTGACAAACTTTTTTCTTGGGCTTCGTTGTGTACTAACAGGGTGTTCATATTCATGATTAAAACTTGTCCTCAACCCACTAACTTGCAACAAGTGTGTAGTTTCCTTGGTCTAGCGTGTTTTTATTGTCACTTTGTGAAAGACTTTAGCACTATTGGCACGCTGTTGCATGCCTTGAGTAAGAAAAATGCACCCTTTTTTTGGGGACCTTTGCAATCTACCGCATTTGATGAGCTCAAATCTTTGCTTACACATGCTCCGATTCTTGCTTTGCCTAATTTTGACAACAATTTTAAGGTTCATTGGGATGCTAGTGGTAATGGAATTGGTGTAGTGTTGATGCAAAAAAGTTACCCATTGCATACTTTAGTGAAAAACTTTTTGGTGCTCAACTTAACTATCCCATCTATGACAAAGAATTGTATGCTTTAGTGCGTGTCTTGCATGTTTGGGAGCATTATCTTCGCCCACATGAATTTGACATACATACCGATCACGAGACACTTAAGTACCTTACAGGTCAAACCAACTTGAATAAACGGCATGCTAAATGGAGTGAATTTATTGAATCTTTCCCTTAGGTGATCAAGTACATTAAGGGCAAAGAAAATGTTGTGGTGGATGCTCTTTCCCGCAAATGCATGTTAGTTACTCAACTTGAATTGAATGTTGTTGGACTCAAACATGTCAAAGACTTATATGAGCACGATGTTACTTTTGCTACTCCTTATGCTAAGTGTATGACACATACATCTTGGGAGCAATATTATATCAAAAATGGTTATCTAATGAAAGCTAACAAACTATGTATCTCTGAGTCTTCTCTTTGTTTGTTAATTTTGCAAGAGGCTCATGGAGGAGGACTTATGTGACATTTTGGACGAGAGAAGATATTTGCCACGCTCTCCAAGAACTACTTTTGGCAAGATGTTCCGCGATGTCTCATGCTTCACCAACCGATCCTCTACATGCCGCAAAGCTAAGTCACAACCTCAATCCCATGGTTCACATAGGCCACTTCCTATCCCACATCAACCGTGGAAAGATATTAGCACGGATTTTGTGCTCGGATTACCTAGGACTCAAAATGGCAAGGATTCCGTATTTGCTGTTGTGGACCGATTCTATAAAATGGCACATTTCATCCCATGAAATAAGATAGATGATGCTTCATATGTTGCAAATCTATTTTGTAGGGAAATCTTGAGGTTACATGGAGGGCCAAAGACAACTTTATCATACCGCAACGTCAAGTTCCTTAGCTACTTTTGGAAGACGCTATGTGCCAAGCTCGGTATCAAGCTACTATTCTCGATGGCTTATCATCCTCAAACCGATGGCCAAATGGAAGTTATCAACCGGACGCTCTCCACTCTCCTACGCCTATTGACCAAGAAGAATATCTAGGAGTGGGAGGAATGCTTACCCATCGATGAGTACACCTACAATCGTGCAAGACACTCTACTACCGGCAAGTCCCCTTTCGAAGTTGTCTACAGCTTCAACCCTTTGTCTCCCTTGGACATCCTTCCTCTAGCACTCCAAGAACGAGTGAACATGGACGCTAGCGCAAGAGCCACCTACCTGAAGAAGATGCATGAAGAAACAAGGTCCATGATCCAACGTCAAATACACTGCCTCACCTCCAAGCTCAACATCAACATGTCACCGATGGTGTTTCAACCAGGTGATCTCGTATAGTTACATCTCCGCTAGGACCGCTTCCCCAAGGAGCGCTAGTCCAATCTACTTCTGAGAGCCGATGGACCCTCCAAGGTGCTCGCGTGCTACAATGACAATGCCTACAACATCGACATTCCATGCGACAAGTACAACGTAAGCGACATCTTCAACGTCAAGGACTTGGCCAAGTACCATGGTGATGAAGATCACGATGCGCGGACGGATCTCTCCCAAGGGGGAGGGGAAGATGATGCGGAGCATCCTTCGACCATCTCCATGGACATCCCCTCGCAACCACAAGCACTAAGAGGACCAATGGCGAGAGATCGTGCACGTGCCATTGAAATCGAGGTTAACTCTTTTCTCTTCGATCTTTGTTCGAATTCACATGGGAAATGGGTTCTACCTCAAACGGAAATGTTGTGCATTCTTAGGTACAAAGAAGAGTCCCATGAAGAAGCTAGGAGGGAGACCCAAGCATCTGGGAAGGAGAAGAAGGAAGAGGGAAACGCGAAGAAGGAGGACGTGGAGGTCCTGGAGACTCTGGGGGGCCGGCCATCCATGGCCTCGGGTGGCCGGTCGCTGGCTGGGGAACGCCCCTGGATACCCCGAGTGCCTGACCTGGAGGCCCCAGGTGCCCCGCCCCTCTGCCTGGCGCTGGCTGTGGCCGCCCAAGTGCCCAGCCAAATGGACCCAGGTGAATGGACCCATCAGCCACCAGTTCGCACACGAACATCTCACCGTGTACCCTCGTAGCTGGGGGTGATGCACCGCGGCTCACGTCGAAGGAGACCCGGTCGGAAGCGTGGTACGCAGGCAATCCGGCAGGTGTTTTTGAGGACCCGAAAACCCACACGTCTGGGAGGGACCATGTTAGGGTGCGCGGTGGCTATGGGCTTCCCTAAGTCGACCTGATCGCCCCTAGGGCCTCGAGATTCGCTGCCCTGCAACAAGAAGAACAGACGAAGAACGAGGAAGAAGAACAACTAGGGTTAAGGAGAAAAGATAAAAGATAAAAAGTGGTAGATGCTTTGTTCGATTATGTGTTGTTCAATCGGCCGTCACCCCTTAGGTATATAAGAGGCGGGTGGACTTCCTATGCAAGGAAAAGGCTTGGATTCACGTCCAAAACCCTAGTCAAATTCGGATTGGTTTTGTCCGAACTTTCCAAAATTATTCGTTTTAAACTGGCTGCACCTCGCGGATCTTTTTTGTGGCAGTAATCTACCTCGGATGAAAACGCACCCAAAAGAATATTTACTAGTTTCGACGAGATGAACAACTTCGATGTTGAACATTTTTCTATTTGATGTGATCTTCTAGGCCAAAACAGTCACGCAAAACATCTGTTTGCTCGCGCTACCCATTAGACATGTGTGTGGTGGGGCGCGACATATTTCGCCTCCTGACAGGCTGCCTTCCGATGGCTCTAACTTTTGCATATGAATTCGGATTGGGACATTTTTATATCAAAATCAATCATTTCTATGAGAAGAAGACAACTAGTGTAGATCGTGTTTCTATATGAGGCCGTCTTGATGGCGTAATCAGCCGAATAGTGTTCTGAATACAAAATTTCAGTACTTTGAACACAACTTCGGCCTTAGAGATGAGATCGAATGGCTATGGCCCAAATATCAAAGTTTCTCCTTTTGAAAATATAGAACTTTCTCACTTTCAGCACTTTTGCATTTGAGGCCGTCTTAATTGTGTTCTTGACCATGCCAAAATCTGGTGTCAACACGTGCCCCTCTGTTTTTCAGCAAAGCTTGTGTGCCGAAAAATAATTTACACATAGCTTGTTCTGAGGACGATGTCAACACTCCATCGGCCATTTTTCCTGTTCTTAGGACGATAAGTATATATCAGCCATTGCTTGTTTGAACCTATTGATGCAAACTTGGGTGAAAACTTCTCAACTTCTCAACTTCTATAACAATCCGGTGATAAGGTTCCATCGATCAAAGTCATCCTCCGAACCATATTGTTCATCCTTTCGCTAGGGTTTTGGAGATAATAAAGAATGAACTTCCTCCAATCCTTACTTCATCTGCATAAAACTTTCATTAGTGGCCGAGGTGGTGAGCTCCAACTCGACCTTACCTATGTTGGCAAGAACAAGCATCGGCTAATGAGATAGACATGCAATACACCATGACCAACATGGTAGCCGTATGTTTGCTATGCCAACACTCTCCAATTTTCATGCCTAGATATATGATGAATATTAAAACAACCCCAGGCAATTTTTACGTCTAGACATACCTCAAGATAAACTAAAGGTGATTCGTCAAAACATTGATAACCATTGGATATTTGTTGTACTACTAATAACGAATTACCGGAAGCCGCAATATGTATAGTATCTATAGCAAGGAAAAGCTCCAATCCAAATAACAATGTGTATTGGGCTTTGATCATTTGTTCCTAAATATTTTAAGCGGCATGAGGCTTCACAAAATTGCACCATAAGAAGATATATAAACAACACCCGCACCTTGGTCATTGCTACAAATTTAACCGCCAATATAAAATCTCCATGGTACTAGAGAGATAAAGCTAAAACCAATACTATCCATGATGTCAATATGATGATCGGTAATAAAATCAACCATGATTTGGCCTTACGTAAATTCTGAAAACTAGTAAGCCAAAGCACACCCAATAAAACCATAATTACACTTTGCAATTTTGGTGAATTGGTCTATGCATAATATCTTCAATGGCATCAATTTGACAAATTTCTATGCAAGCACTTATCTCAATCTCAACTCAAACTAAGTACGATGTTAGAATACCACATCGGCCATTCTTAGATATATTCTTAGGGCGATTGATAAATATTGGCCATTACCCTGAGGTCCATGTAGAATTCACCCACCAAAGTATGTATAGCCAAAATAAACAAATGAAATAGCAATAAAATATTTCGGCCCTTTGTATTAGCAACAAAAATGTAACTAACCAAATGTATAGTGATTTGGTAATACCATGTCATCATATAGAAAATTATGTTGCATCCATGGATCAAAATAAAATCCATGAAGGGTAATTGATCATACTTATGGATGAATTCCATGGCAAAGGCATCAATGGCATTGTTGAAGAAAATGGATGATGTGCTAACCGAAGATTTTGATGTTGTGATGCACACCTTCGGCTTAAGTGTTTGTTGCTTCCATTCTTCTCTTTCTTCTCTTTATTTTACTTTTTGCAATAGAAGTATGCACATCATTTTTGTTATGATTGATCGTCTTGTGAACCCATGCCATGTTCTCCTGTCTCAGCTCTTGTGCGCTAAGATTTTGTAATTTCTTCTTTTGCCAATATGATAAGCCGAGTGGGCATCTTGGCTATGATTCTGTCTTGACCAATGGCAATTCCTTTTTGGACTTGTGCACTCAACTTCTTTTCTTCAGATTTGGCACTTTGACTCTCAATAAGTGGTTGCTTCATCTCATTGCCTTTAGTAGCCAAAGTCAACACTATAATTGGCTCTTTTTCATTTCAGATCAAATCTGAAGTTGCACTGTTATGACCATCTCTGTTAACACGGTAAACTTGCTTGACGACCTCTTTCTCATTCCTTGAGCTTCAGACCGATTCCTTATGATTGAAACAGTCTTTAACATGTGATTGTTCAAATGTTGATCTTCTCGGAGCTGCATAATACAGGTGAGATGGTCTAAAATAACAAGGAGAATGTGCCCTTGTATCTGATAACCCACAAGTATTGGGGATCGCAACAGTTTTCGAGGGTAGAGTATTCAACCCAAATTTATTGATTCGGCACAAGGGGAGCCAAAGAATATTCTCAAGTATTAGCATCTGAGTTTTCAATTCAAACACACCTGGAAACATAATATCTATAGCAAGGTATTTAGTAGCAAAGTAATATGATAGTAGTGGTAACGGTACTAAAAGGTAACGGTAGCAAAACTAATATTTTTTGGTGTTTTGTAGTGATGATAACAGTAGCAACTGAAAAGAAAATAAGCGAAGAACAATATATGGAAAGCTCGTAGGCAATGGATCGGCGATAGAGAATTATGCTGGATGCGGTTCATCATGTAACAGTCAGAACCTAGGGTGACACAGAACTAGCTCCAGTTCATCAATGTAATGTAGGCATGTATTCCAAATATAGTCATACGTGCTTATGGAAAAGAACTTGCATGACATCTTTTGTCCTACCCTCCCATGGCAGTGGGGTCCTATTGGACACTAAGGTATATTAAGGCCTCCTTTTAATAGAGTAGCGGACCAAAGAATTAACACAGAGTGAATACATGAACTCCTCAAACTACGGTCATCACCGGGAGTGGTCCTGATTATTGTCACTTCGGGGTTGCCGGATCGTAACACATAGTAGGTGACTATAAACTTGCAAGATAGGATCAAGAAATCTCATATATTGATGAAAACATAATAGGTTCAGATCTGAAATCATGGCATTCGGGCCCTAGTGACAAGCATTAAGCATAGCAAAGTCATAGCAACATCAATCTCAGAACATTGTGGATAGTAGGGATCAAATCCTGAAAAAACTAACTCGATTACATGATAAATCTCATCCAACCCATCACCGTCTAGCAAGCCTACGATGGAATTACTCACGCACGTTGGTGAGCATCATGAAATTGATGATGGAGGATGGATGATGATGATGATGGCGATGGATTCCCCTCTCCGAAGCCCCGAACAAACTCCAGATCAGCCCTCCCGAGAGAGTTTAGGGCTTGGCGGCGGCTCCTTATCGTAAAACGCGATGAATCCTTCTCCCTGGTTTTTTTCTCCCTGAAAGTGAATATATGGAGTCAGGGTTGAGGTTGGTGGAGCGTCAGGGGGCCCACGAGGTAGGGGGCGCGCCCCCCTCCCTCGTGGACAGGTGGAGGCCCCCCTGACGTGGTTCTTCCTTCCAGTATTTTTTATATATTCCAAAATAATTCTCCGTTCATTTTCAGGTCATTCCGAGAACTTTTATTTCTGCACAGAAATAACACCATGGCAATTCTGCTGAAAACAGCTTCAGTCCAGGTTAGTTCCATTCAAATCATGCAATTTAGAGTCCAAAATGAGGGCAAAAGTGTTTTGAAAAGTAGATACGATGGAGACGTATCAGTATCATACCTATCCCATGATCGATATGGATCTACATGAGCATAGGGAGGCATCCACGGCTATGGCATTGGCGGCCCAAAATAAGGATATGAATATGTTGCATGAAGATTCTCACTTTGCCAATACCGATCCTCATATTCGCGCCTTGGGGGTGATCTTGGTTTCTTTGCATGATTTGGTCGATAAGCATTCTTCTCTTCAGTCTTCTTTTGATATTTATCCAATAGTTTAGCGAAATTTATTTTTGATTTCTTACACTTGCACTTATTCCGGCTTCTATATTCTTTTGGTTTTGTTTCGTCGATCATTGGATTTGCTTGTTGCCCCCAATCCTTGGCATCTTCATTGTAGCTTCATTGGAATTCTCACCATCAAGTTTAGGTTCATTGTGCTCCTCAACAAATTCTTTACTTGAAAGCTTGATCCCGTCACCTATAGTTTTTACCTTCTCTTTAGATGGATTGGCTTGAAGTAGCCGGTTCAAAAACTTTTTCCATCAAGACCAATCGGAATAGACTGGTCATCCTTTGGTGTTTCAACAATTCTCAATCGGCCCTTATCAATGGTCGATTTGACTATTTGGTGAAACATGTTGCAATCCTTGAAATTATGTTTGAATGAATGATGCAACCTACAATACATTCGTCCTTGAATCGATGGCTTGACATGGTGATCAAGAATTATTATGTAATTATTCTTCAGCCACAAATCAAATATTTGATCACACATGCTTGAATTGAAGGTATACTTCTTATTTTCTAGCCGATCTTGGTGTGAGAACGGCTTTGGAGGTAAGGAAACGAATGGTTCAAATTTGGAATCTCTCCATCTAGCAATGCAATGTGTTTTGCACTCTATATCCGATGTGTTCTGATGAGATATTATAATAGCATCGGTTTTCTCAAAAGAATTTAACCTTGGCTTTGAATGTTTGATACGAAGATAGTTAGAATATACATGTCTCAATTGAGAACAAATGCAAGCCAAGTAATAAATAAGCAAAGCTACCCAAATAGATATGAACTTTAGATAAAGCAATGAGGAAAGCCTTGTCTGCAAAAATAAGTCACTATCGGTCTTTATAAATGGCGCAATGGGTTGACCGATATGCTCAATAACAATTTTATTCCTAACAAGTAAATTACCCTTCTTCATTGGTCTTTCAAAATTACTTATGAGGATTTTTCTAATAGATGCATCAACAATAAAGTTGTGACCAAATCTGAAAGCAGGTAAATTACTTGCAAGCAATACCTCCTCAAGTATGTTGGGAGAGCATGATGGTGGTGTGACTTGAAGAACATCTTGCTCTGTCTTTGGATGGCTCCCCAATGCCGTGTCATCATATTATTCTTGATTCCGTGCATCATTTCTTTGAAGATTCTTGTCAGTTGAACATTGTTCGGCTACTTGCTCTTGTCATTGAGGCTTGTCAATTTCTACGGCACGAAATTCATAGGGCAGGAAGTAGGTTCAATTAACTTCAGAAAAATCAAGCACGACTATTTTCCTATGCTTGCCATTCCCTTTCTCAATGATGCTTGCCTCTTTGGATTTGATGGATTCGAAATATATACTACTTCATTCAGCTTTTTCAACTGAAGCACTTTCTTGTTCCGAATCATCCTTCTTTTTATTGATTCTACAAATTGGCCAGACTTGTTTTATTTGGGCCAATTCCCTGTTAATTCTCTCTTGGCGAAGCACTTGCACCCTATCGCGCAAAGCTTTAAATCCCTTCTCAATTTCAGCCCGCTCTAGATCAGTTGCCACCGCCAATGCTTTTAGGATATTTTGAGAATGAATTGTTAGTGTTGCCAAAATTTTGCAATTGTGTAGGGGGTGTATAATATGTTGCGGTACAAGATGCATGTGTATGCACTGCTGTATAACCATATGATCTTTCGCCAATTCTATCAATTGATGAAGTTTCATCTTCTTGCAAAACTCCAGCCTTTATTCCAGCATAATCAGGAAATAATCACTTTTCATATTGTTCAAGGAAAAGAGCATTAATCCTCTTGTTTTATGACAAGCTCTTTTTAATGCAGCCACAACTGCCTCTAGAAGGGATTGCTCTGCAATACTTTCAGATTCTTTCAGCAATGATTCGTGAGTGTTGCCGAAATTCTTGAATTGCATAGAGCATGCATTATATGCTACAGTATTAGATGATGACACGTTTCTTCCTACCAAATTTTCACTTATTCATCTATCACCATGAAGGTGCGGAGCCGAATTATGAACTTCTACAGTTGCAGACGGTGCTAAAAAATTTCTAACATGAGCTGTAGCATATGATGGTTGAGAGTAACTGGACGAATAGCTACTAGTAGCATGGCCAACTCTCCCATCCACCGGCAAAGTTGGATTCACATATTGCAAATTTGTTGCCGATGAATAAAAGGGTGAAACACTTTCACGTATGCTATTGGAAATTTTAACATAGGGTGTTTCAAATTGATTAGCCAAACCCATCATGTTGTTCATCGGCATATGGATTTGTGGGGTTGCCGATGCATTGGAGTTTGGATACATATGTTGTACGTTGCTAAAATCATAAAAATTTGAAGCATGAAGATTGTTTTCAATCAGCCCTTGCGCATAATTAGATGCATGATTGATAAAAATAGGGCTAGCAGATACATTATGCTCATTAGGTGATCTAGCAACAACATATGGATTATTTGCTTCTACAAAGGGGAATTGGGTATTCATATTACCTTTGTAGATTGCAGAAACTTGATGACGATCTCTTTGTAGCAAGAATGGGCCGGAGACCATTCAAAGCTTCGTTCCCAGCAGAGTCACCAAAAAGTGTGTTCGCACATGAACACGTCACCGTGTACTCTCGACGCCGGAGGTGATGCACCAGCTCACGTCGAAGGAGACCCGACCAGAACCGCGATATGCAGGTAAGCTGGCAGGTGATTTTGAGGACCCGAAATCCCACATGCTCGGGAAGGACCCCGTCAGGCCGCGCGGCGTCTATGGGCTGCCCTAGGTTGACCTGATCGCCCCAAGGTCCTTGAGGTGTGCCGCCCTGCAACAAGAAGAACAGACGAAGAACAAAGGAGAAGAAGAACTAGGGTTAAGGAGAACTAAGATAAGAGATAAAAAGTGGTAGATGCTTTGTTCGATTGTGTGTTGTTCAATCGGCCGTCACCCCTTAGGTATATAAGAGGTGGCTAGACTTCTCATGCAAGGAGAATATTTGGATTCATGACCAAAACCCTAGTCAAATTCTGATTGGTTTTGTCCGAACTTCCCAAAATTGTTCGGTTTAATCTGGCTGCACCTCGCGGGTCTTTTTTGCTTGTAGTAAACGACCTCGCAAGAAAAGGCACCCAAAAGCATCTTTAGTCGTTTCGACGAGATGAAAAACTTTCATGTTGAAAGTTTGTCGATTCGAAGTTATCTTGCAAGGCAAAACGGTCACGCAAAACATCTGTTTGCTCGCGCTACCCATCAGACATGTGTTTGGTGGGGCGCGCCATATTTTGCCTCATGACAGGGCTGCATTCCGATAGCTCTAATTTTTGCATACGAACTCGAATTGGGACGATTCTTGTACCAAAATTAATTGTTTCAGTGAGACGAAGACAATTCATGTAGATCGTTTTTCCATATGAGGTCGTCTTGGGGGCGTAATCAGCCGAATAGTGTCCTGAATACAAAATCTTAGTACTTCGAACACAACTTCGGCCTTAGAGATGAGATCGGATGGCTATGGCCCAAATATCAAAGTTTCTCCTTTTGACAATACAGAACTTTCTCACTTTGAGCACTTTTCCATTCGAGTTCATCTTAATTGTGTTTTTGACCAAGCCAAAATCGGGTGTCAACACCACCCGACCTCCTGGACGCCCCGGGAGCTCAGGCTTCACACCCCCAGGTGCTCGGCCCTCCTCCCCAGGTGCGCCCCGGGTGCCTGTGTTTTTGAGGATAAATTACCCATGAACCATTGTTTTACCCCCAATTCGTCCCTATCCTATAAGTACTCCCCATCTAGCTCATTTGTGAGGTCAGCGAAGTATTGGATAAACATTCAAGACCCCTCTTTGGGAAGAATCCTTGGGGATTACGAAGGCTTTATCTCGGAGAATATCAACATCAAGACCTCATCTCCTTGGAGTGGGAAGAACTCTACCCTAGTGCTATTTTCCCTGAATTATTCTTGTATGCTTGTGGATCTCATGTATGCTATCTAGTGGATGTGTGATTTGGGTTTATTTGCGTTGTTTACCCCTTGTGTTCTTGTGTGTTCATAACTTCCCCCCTCCAAGTGTGAAAAGATCCCTCCTAGGGTTTCACCCTACAACAAGACTAGGGCGGGGTGACGATGTGTGTTGGAAGTAATCACCATCGCACACTCCCTCTACCATCGGGATTAGTGTTCAACCTAAATAAATGTTATTTGGTGTTTGTGTTGAGCATGAATATGATTATATCATGTTTATTGAAATACAGTTATTCATTTAAGTCAGAGAATAATTGTTGTTCTGTTTACATGAATAAAAACCTTCTGTGGTCATACACCCAATGTGAATGGTTTACTGAATCTCGATCATAGTGATACACATTTTCATAATATAGATGCTAAAAGATGCAAAGTTGATAATGATAGTGCAACATACTTGTGGCACTGCTATTTAGGTCATATTGGTATAAGGCGCATCAAGAAACTCCATGTAGATGGACTTTTGGAATAACTTGATTATGAATCATTTGATACTTGTGAACCATGCCTCATGGGCGAGATGAATAAAAACTTTTCGTTCTCCGAAACAATGGAGCGAGCTAATGACTTGTTGGAAATAATACATATCGATGTATGCGGTCTGATGAGTGTTGAGGCACACGGTGGGTATCGTTATTTTCTAACCTTCACAGATGATTTGAGTAGGTATAGATATATCTACTTGATGAAACACAACTCTAAAACATTTGAAAAGTTCAAAGAATTTCAGAGTGATGTAGAGAATCATCGCAACAAGAAAATAAAGTTTCTACGATCTGATCGCGGAGGCGAATATTTGAGTTATGAGTTTGGCCTATATTTAAAACAATGTGGAATTGTTTCACAACTCGCGCCACCTAGAACACCGCAGTGTAATGCATGTCCGAATGTCGTAACCATACTTTATTAGATATGATGCATTCTATAATGTCTCTTACCGATTTACCACTATCATTTTGGGGTTATGCATTAGAGACAACCGCATTCATGTTAAATAGGGAACCGTCTAAATCCGTTGAGATGACACCGTATGAACTATGGTTTGGCAAGAAACCTAAGCTATTGTTTCTCAAATTTGGAGATGCGACACTTATGTCAAAAGGCTTTAGCCTAATAAGATCGAACCCAAATGGGAGAAGTTAATCTTTATAGGATACCCTAAGGAATCTATTGGGTACACCTTCTACCACACATCCGAAGGCAAGATCTTTGTTGCCAACAATGGATCCTTTCTAGAGAAGGAGTTTCTCTCGAAAGAAGTGAGTGGGAGGAAAGTAGAACATGATGAGGTAATTATACTTTCTCTCGAATTGGAAAGTAGGACATCAGAGAAAATCGTTCCCATGATGCCTACACCAACTAGAGAGGAAGCTAATGATGATGATCATGAAACTTTGGATCAAGTCACTACTGGACGTCGTTGGTCGACCAGAGAACTTTCCGCACCAGAGTGGCACGGTAATCTTGTCCTGGAAGTCATGTTGTTAGACCATGGCGAACCTACGAACTATGAAGAAGCTATGATGAGCCTAGATTCCGATAAATTGCTTGAGGCCATGAAATCTGAAATAGGATCCATGTATGAGGACAAAGTATAGTCTTTGGTGGACTTGCCCGATGATCCGGAAGCCATTGAGATTAAACGGAACTTCAAGAAGAAGACAGATGCTGATGGTAATGTCACTATCTACAAAGCTTGACTTGTTGCAAAAGGTTTTCAACAAGTTCAAGGGGTTGACTACAATGAGACTTTGCCACTTGTAGCGATTCTGAAGTCGGTCCAAATCAGGTTAGCAATTGCCGCATTTTATAATTATGAAATCTGGCAAATGGACGTTAAAATTGCATTCCTTAATGGATTTCTTAAAGACGAGTTGTATCTGACGCAATCAGAAGGTTTTGTCGATCCTAAAGGTGCTAACAAAGTGTGTAAGCTCCAGTGATCCATCTATGGAATGGTACAAGCATCTTGGAGTTGGAATATATGATTTGATGAGGTGATCAAAGCATATGGTTTTATGCAGACTTATGGTAAAGCATGTGTTTACAAGAAAGTGACTGGGAGTGCTGTAGCATTTTTGATATTATATGTGGATGACATATTGTTGATTGGAAATGATATAGAATTTCTGGATAGCATAAAAGAATACTTGAATAAGAATTTTTCAATGAAAAACCACGGCGAACCTACTTACATATTGGGCATCAAGATCTATAGGGATAGATCGAGACGCTTACTAGGACATCCACAAAGCACATACCTTGGCAAAAGTTTTGAAGAAGTTCAAAATGGATCAGTCAAAGAAAGGGTTCTTGCCCGAATTGCATGGTACGAAGTTGAGTAAGACTCAAAGCCCGACCATGGTAGAAGATAGAGAGAGAATGAAAGTCATTCCCTATGCCTCAGCCATAGGTTCTATAAAGTATGCCATGCTTTGTACCTGACCAGTTGTGTCCCTTGCCATGAGTTTGGCAAGGGGGCACAATAGAGATCCAGGAGAGGATCACTGGACAATGGTCAAAATTATCCTTAGGTACCTAAACAGGACAAATGAAATGTTTCTCGGTTATGGAGGTGATAAAGAGTTCATCTTAAAGAGTTACGTCGATACAAGCCTTGACACCAATCCGGATGACTCTGAGTCTCAATCTTGATACATATTGAAAATGGGAGCAATTAGCTAGAGCATCTCCATGCAGAGCATTATATACATAGAAATTTGCAAAATACATATGGATCTGAATATAGCAGACCCATTGACTAAACCTCTCTCACAAGCAAAACATGATCACACCTTAGTACTCTTTGGGTATTAATCACATGGCAATGTGAACTAGATTACTGACTCTAGTAAACTCATTGGGTATTAGTCACATGGCGATGTGAACTATTGGTGTTAAATCACATGGCTATGTGAACTAGATTATTGACTCTAGTGCAAGTGCGAGACTGATGGAAATGTGCCCTAGAGGCAATAATAAAATGGTTATTATTATATTTACTTAATCATGATAAAAGTTTATTATTCATGCTAGAATTGTATTTACCAGAAACTTAAATACGTGTGTGGATAGATAAACAAATACCATGTCCCTAGTGAGCTAGACTAGCTCGTTGATCAAAGATGGTCAATGTTTCCTAACCATAGAAATGAGTTGTCATTTGATAACGGATCACATCATTAGGAGAATGATGTGATGGACAAGACCCATCCATTAGCTTAGCATATGATCGTCCAATTTATTGCTATTGCTTTCTTAATGTCAAATACATATTCCTTTGACTATGAGATCATGCAACTCCTGGATACCGGAGGAATACCTTGTATGCTATCAAACATCACAACATAACTGGGTGATCATAAAGATGTTCTACAGCTATCTCCGAAGGTGTCTATTGAGTTGGCATGAATCGAGATTGGGATTTGTCACTCCGTGTATCGGAGAGGTATCTCTGGGCCCTCTCGTTAATACACATCACAAGAAGCTTGCAAGCAAAGTGACTAAGGAGTTAGTTATGAGATGATTTACATAATGAGTAAAGAGAATTGCCGGTAACGAGATTGAACTAGGTATGAGGATACCGATGATCGAATCTCGGGCAAGTAACATACCGACAGACAAAAGGAATTACATATGTTGTCATAAGGTTCGACCGATAAAGGTCTTGGTAGAATATGTAGGAAAAAATATTGGTTATTGACCGGAGAGGTGTCTCAGTCATGTCTACATAGTTCTCGAACACGTAGGGTCCACACGCTTAACGTTCGTTAACGATATAGTATTATCTGAGCTATATAATTTGGTGACTGAATGTTGTTCGGAGTCCCACATGAGATCATAGAAATGACAAGGAGCTCCGGAATGGCCCGGAGGTAAAGATTAGTATATAGGACGATGCAATTTGGACATCTGAAGAGTTTCGTGAGGTATCGGGTATTCATTGGATCACCGGAAGGGGTACCGGGAGGCCCTGGGAGGTTAATGAGCCATATGGGCCAAATGAGTGGAGCACACTAGCCCACAAGGGGCTGGAACACCCCACTTCTAGGTTGGCCGGACCTGTGGAAGGAAAAGGGGGAGTGGTGCCCCCTCCTGCCTTTCCTCTAGACAAGAGAAAAGAAAGGGGGCGCCACCCCCTCCTGCCTTCTCCCCGCAAGCCCACGAAGGAAGGGGGGTGGGCAAGGCAGGAGCCATAGGGCGGCCGCCAGCCCCCTTTGGGCGCCCCTGGCTACCTCCCCTCCTCCCCCCCCCACATATATATATATATATATATATATATATATATATATATATGAGAGGGAGGGGCGCCACACAACCACGACAATCTCTTAGCCGTTTGCAGCGCCCCTCTCCACAGTTTCATCCCTCATTCATATTTCTGGAGTGCTTAGGCGAAGCCTAGCGGAGATAGAATCAGCACCACCGTCACCACGCCGTCGTGCTACCGGAACTCATCAACTACTTCTCCCGTCTTGCTAGATCAAGAAGGCGATGACAGCACTGAGCTGAACGTGTGCTGAACGCGGAGGTGCCGTAGATTCGGTACTTGATCGGTTGGATCGCGAAGAAGTTCGACTACATCAACCGTGTTAATAAACGCATCCGCTTACGATCTACGAGGGTACGTAGGCATACTCTCCCCTCTCATATCTATGCTTTTCCATGGATTGATCTTGCGTGTGCGTAGATTTTTTTGTTTTCCACGCTACGTTTCCCAACAGCTCGGCAGCCCGGTATCACATACACCACCACTGTTTTTCTCCACTCCAGTTACCAAACGGTGATTAAGGGTAAATAGTTCCCAATGTACACTACTGCAGTTTTGTAACGTCCCAGATGTAACGTTCCATAATTGTAACTCCAACTCTTGCCTTTTTTGGCAATGTTATATGTCATATCCTCCGTGGTTGGGTTTTGTCTTCGTTTTGCATTTTTGTTCGTGTCTTGCATTTCATATTATGTCATCATGTGCATCTCATTTGCATTCGTGTTCGTCTCATGCATCCGGTCATTTTCCCTGTTGTCCATTTCAGAATCCCACACTCACACATGCACTGTTGCACCTCTCAGATCTCGTTTCGTGAGTAGGAGGAAAACGTCTCGGAATGGGCCGAGATTTTTCAAGTGGCCTTGGTATATCATCAATAGACCGCCTGTCAAATTTCGTTACATTTGGAGGTCGTTGGAAGCCCCAATGGTTAACCGTGTAACTGCCGAAATCGCTCTCTCTTTGCATCCTAACACCCCTCTACAACAGCCCACTAGCCCATCTAAACCGCCTCCAGGCTCTCCGTCGTTGGATCACGATCGCGTGGGCAAAAACCGCACCTCTTTTGGACTCTCCTAGCTCCCTCTACCTATAAATAGGCCTCCCCCATCCAAATCCCGGAGCAAACCCTAGCCTTTCCTTCATCCGCGCGCCGGACACGTCCGCCTGGCATCGGACGCGTCCAGCCACCGCCCCGGGGCTACCGCGTCGCGCCACGTGTCCCCCAACCGCTTCCACCGCCACCGGCCCCCCAGGCCCGCGTGGGTCCCTCCCGACCCGCGCGCCCGAGCCCCCCCCCCCCCCGCCACTAGCGCCGCCTCGCCTGAGTCGCCGCCCTCCGCTTCGGCCGCTGCCCATCGCCCTCCGCTCCAGTCGTGCCCGCCTACACCACCCGCTACCAGCACCGTCTTGCGCCTGAGTCGTCGGTCGCTGCCGCCCAGAGCCGGACCCCGCAGGCCTCCGCGGCCTCTCGCGCTCGCCGCCTGCCGGATCCGGCGAGATCCGGCCCGGAGGAGCCTTGCCGCCGCATCCTGACCTCGCTGGCGTGCTTGCGCGGCCACCTCTGTTCGTGTGCGCCCGGATGAACCCTAGATCCGGAGGTCAATATTTCCCCAAATTCCTTTTTCTCTGACATTATGTGTGCCCCTTCATCATCCCATATCTTCGTGTCCGTAGCTCAGTTTTCTGCATATATTATATCGAAATGTTCATCTCGTGATGATATACATGCTAGTGTCATTTTCATACATGTTACTCTCCGCATTCATGCCCTAATCTTTGATGCAAAAGTGATAAATGATGTTGTCTGTTGGAATCCATCATAACTTGTTGATTTGTCTTTTTCATAGCACTTTGTGTGTTCATCCTTTGAGCATCATGTCTACATGTTTTAGGAGCATCTTCATGCCATATTTACAGTGGTGCAATCCTTGTATTTTTATATGCCCTGTGGTGACTAGCACAAGCATGCCAAGTAGGCCACATGATGTTTTTCTGCTACTTAGTTTTTCAGCTACTTAGTTTTTCTGCTAAGTCTTTTCCTGTTACATTGTGTTGCTATGTTGACTTGTTGCCACAAGTAAATCCATGCACATTTTGATGAAGTTCATTAAGGGTGTTATGAAGATATGGTTATGCTCTATCCATTCATTCCTCTGGTTGTAATTATGGGGTAGAGTAGCTTGTCATTACCATGCTCTCCTTTTGTAAAATATTGTTGCTTTCAGTTTGTGATACATGCACCCTATGACTATGCTATTGCCATTCCTAGCTTCATAAATGTGTCTTCTTACTGTTGGTTACCTTGTGATGCCATGAAATGCTTTGTGGGGAGTTGCATGAGCTTGCGAAGTTGCTATCATGAATCTGTTTCTACCATGCCATGTTTTTTCTACTAAGTCTGAATCTGTTCATATCACTTGCCATGTTTGCATTGATGATACCATGTTTTCTGTGCATTTTTGGCTCAATTTCGGTAAGGGATTTTTGTTCTTTGACTTTAGTACTAGCTTGCCATGCTCTTTCTTGCCATGATATGTTCCTATAGCATGTAGTTTACTAGCTCTAAACATTGCAACCTGATGTTGTTTATGTCATGTTTAGTATTTTCACTAAGTCTGTGAACTGTTGTCATTTGCATTTTTGCCATGCTGGTTTAGACTTGTTCTACTGAGTTATAGCAGGAACTCAGTGTTCATGTTTTGTAGCGCTTCACCTATACTTCACTGGCATGTGTTTTTTTGCTATGTTGGAGTGTTGTAGCATAGTTTCACGATGCATCTTAAGTGCTATGTTGCCGTTAAGCGCAGTTTTGCATCGTTCTTGTTTTGCTCGTCATTTGCAAACCGTGCATCCGTTTTCGGTGATCTTTATATCAATTTCGAAAGAAATCTCCTAACCTTTCAAGTGGCATCCTGGGTTTGCCAAGTCAATGCCATGATCACTGTCGGTGGAAATGACACCTATGGGGTCATTGGGATCCCTTCTACGGTTGGCGGGCGCGAGGTTGTGCGAAGAGCGGGTCTGATAGGAAGCACACGAATCGTTTACCCAAGTTTGGGCCGCGAAGATGCGCAATACCCTAGTCCTGCTTTGGTGGATGTATTTGAGTGTTCTTGTGTTCTTGAGCTAGCTATGGGGTGCAACTTGCCCAAAAGAGCCGAAATCCCTCTCCTGGTCGCTTCGGGCCACCTTTTATAGGAAAAAGGGGTTACACGAGGTGGAAAGGTCTACAGTTGACAAGCCTATCCTCTAGGACTATTGGCCAAACGCATTTAATGCGCTACCGACGTGCCCTCCTTGCTTTATCGGGGGCGCCAGGGAAGCATGTCCCAGTTGTCGCCGCCTCGCATGGCCTCGACATGCGTCCGAGCTGATGAGGCATCATGGCACCATGTTGGCAGGCTGCTGGGCTGGCACAGGGGTGGAGCCTTCATGAAGGGTCGCATGTCGCCATGCAGGTGCTTGCTGAGTCGATGTAGAGGTCGCCCATCACAACGTAGGTGCCTGCCCAGCTGGTTGAGCTAGTAGCTGCTTGGGGACGATGGTGGAGTATTGGCTGGTGCGGGCTTGGTAGTGGCCCTGCTGATGCCCTCGGCAAGGTTCTTGTCGGGGGCCCGGCAAGGGTGCTGCTGTGGCGTTGCAGTCGTCCCCAGCAAGGGTCTTGCCGGGGGTCTTATGGATTTCCTTGGCTAGGATCCCGCCGAGGGTCGCTTGTCTTCTGGTCCTCATCTGATCTCACATGTTTATGATCTTGAGGAAGATTTGCATGCCACCACAGAGGCACCTCCCGAGCCTTGGTTTGCCACGACCGGCTTTCCCGAGGAATAAATTTCCAGAAAAGACCGTCGTGCTCATCAGCCCCAGGATTACTGTTAGCTGATGAGGCTCCAACTTGATACAGAAATTCCAAGCAAAATACAAAATATGTAGTACAAGACCATTCTGGTCTGTGAGTACAACAAATGGTTTCTAGTGGTTGATGGCGGAAGCGGGTTGTGAAACATCAGTGTCTATGGGACTCCATTTCCCACGGGAACAGCTGACCAGGTTAATTCCTATCTTCGCGAGGCTGCTATCTCCATTGTGTGGGTTCCGGGGCTGGCATCGCGTCGCTCCTCTCCGTGCAAGAAAATCTGGCCAAGACAATAGCCAGGGACAAGCCAGTGAGTACTTTGAATGTACTCGCAAACAT
Organism: Triticum aestivum; assembly: GCF_018294505.1. Lineage (NCBI taxonomy): Eukaryota > Viridiplantae > Streptophyta > Magnoliopsida > Poales > Poaceae > Triticum > Triticum aestivum. The sequence goes on from NC_057803.1 coordinate 244,047,617, forward strand.
TATGAACACAGGTATAATATAACAATGATGTGCTGAAAACATTTTATGCTCATGACGTCAGTCGAAAATAGTAAATAAATTTCTGATGCGTGCCTGCGGTTATTTATAAAATTGCAATAACATAGTAGTATTAAAATTTATGAAAACGAATAACCAGCAATGCCACAGTCGGGCGTCTTAGCGACACCACATAAAGGGCTTAAAAAGAAATGCCACAGTCGGGCGTCTGAGCGACACCACAAAAGGGCTTTAAAAGAAATGCCACAGTCGGGCGTCTGAGCGACACCACATAAAGGGCTTTAAAAGAAATGCCACAGTCGGGCGTCTGAGCGACACCACAAAAAGGGCTTTAAAAGAAATGCCGCAGTCGGGCGTCTGAGCGACACCACATAAAGGGCTTTAAAAGAAATGCCACAGTCGGGCGTCTGAGCGACACCACATAAAGGGCTTTAAAAGAAATGCCACAGTCGGGCGTCTGAGCGACACCACATAAAGGGCTTTAAAAGAAATGCCACAGTCGGGCGTCTGAGCGACACCACATAAAGGGCTTTAAAAGAAATGCCGCAGTCGGGCGTCTGAGCGACACCACATAAAGGGCTTTAAAAGAAATGCCACAGTTGGGCGTCTGAGCGACACCACATAAAGGGCTTTAAAAGAAATGCCACAGTCGGGCGTCTGAGCGACACCACATAAAGGGCTTTAAAAGAAACAATCATAATGAATATCCCGGAGGTAGAACCATCCCAGAGATACTCGGTAATAACAATAATATCACGGGTTAGTCAACAATAATAATAATCATAGATATCACAAGTCACGAGTAGTAATTCCACTTTCTGGTTAACCGTTTCACCTCCGAAGACCGACACTAAGACCGACACCTGACCCATCCCAGACTGTAATCCTTAACTATGGACACGGCTATTCGAATAGGTTTATTCTCTGCAGAGGGTGTACTCTTTACCCACGAGTAACGGATTTCTTTAGTCCATCGGGACTAATTCCGTCTACGGTCTTTTTGTTGAAAACACACCTAACTTGCACACACCAGCTTAACTCACACGTGTCTGGAATCACCCACGACACCTGTTAAGCAACTCTAAGTGGGGAGGCTACAACCTCGCGTAGCATGGGATCAAACTTATATCGCGCGCTCTAAGGGGTGGCCTCCCCTCTCGGTCCCAACCGGAAACACCCATGCCCCCGGACCAGGTGGCCTGCCTACCAGCTACAACCGGTATCATCCACCATGGCCTCTCTGTACGGTGTGTGCTAGAAAGAGGTTGACAACTTACTGAACCGTACTCTACTTGCTGTAGAGACGAGTGGTAGTACGAAACAAGTATGGGGGTTACTGGAACAAGACTCGATCTAGGTCGACTCAGGAGGTTCAAGTATTCCCTGCATGATTAGTATAACGAATATATTTCATCCAACAGAGTCACCACTCATATCACCTTACCATGCCATACCAGACATAACCGTCCCGACGGAGACCGGCGACAAACTCATGCCTACCCAAGGCAGAGGTTTTCCCGGTTTCCTGCCGGTATGCATGCAAGGCTCATGAGGGTGATTATCATCACAAGTGTGTTCATTTCCAACAGCATGGAAATCAATAACATGCACCCATGCATATGATCATATCACATGAAATAACAAGTCCTTCGAAATGCGGTGGTGTTATAAATGCATCAACGATCACACCAAAATATTATGCCGGGATTCAGAATGCTTGCCTTCAATGTGTGGAAAGGCAGGGTGCTCTCCAAACTTTTGAAAGTTTCTTCTCTCTTCCCAAAATCCTATTTTAGCAATATAAATGAATTAACACACAATTCAAAAACAGCACCAAAAGTTGTTTGAAATTTTTTCAAATAAATCTTAAAATAAACTAGACCAAATTTGAGGAAGGTAGGAAAAAGAATCAACTCATTTGGAGTTATATTTAAAAAGTTATAGCCAGTCAAAGTTCTGGTCAATATCTGTTTTTAAATTAAAACAGAAAAGAAAACGTTTTGAAGAGATTACGCTTTCGCGCAGAGAAGACGTATTACGGGTATGACGCCTCCACTTACTCCAGCGTGGACGGCGCGGGGTCGCTGACAGTGGGTCCAGGGGCCCACTGGTCAGGTTTGACCAGTCGCCGCGCGTCGTCTCCCTCCTCTGCCCGAGCGGAGCGGGGCTCCGGCGATCGTCGCCGGCGTTTGGCTGCTCCTCGCGGGCCCCCGAGGGTAGGGATGGATCCGCACGGCTGGGGCGGTTCTCCCGGTGGTCGTAGGGTCGTCGGAGGTGGAGGAAATCGCCGGCGGCGAGCTCCGCGGCGGAGGGAAGCTCCGGTGACAAAGTGATTTGTTGGCGGCGATGGCTCCCGATCAAAATTAAGTAGGGGGTTGGGTTCGCAGGGGAATGAGGAAGTTACTGGCGAAGAGAACGGAGAGGGGGAGGTACTGGAGGTGCCGGATTGGCCGGGGCGGTGGCGGCGGCAGGAGTTGCCGGAGATGAGGAAGGAGGCCTCCCCGGGTCGAATGCGAGGCAGGGGAGCGCCGTGGGGGTAGCATGAGGTCGCCTGCGTGCTCGGGGAGGCTCGGGGGCCTCCATTTATAGCTCGCCGAGGTCGGTTCCGCGGCGGTGGATAAGGGCGGCCGGCGAACCGTCGTTCTGTAGCAGCAGGGCATCGTGGCGGCGACGAGCGCTAGAGGACACACTCGCGGATGAGCACGCGCTGTTCCAGGGGCCAGGTGGCGAGCGTGAGAGGCTTGGGCGGCGCTGAATGGCGCAGGGCTGCCGGGCGGCGGCGGCGGCTAGCGCTTGGCCTGCCGGGCGCGGCGGGGGCTGCTTGGCGCGTTGCTGCGAGGAGGGGAGCGCGTGGCGTGGTGCTGCAGAGCGGGCCAAAGCCGTGGGGCCAGCGTGTCGGCTCGGGCGCGTGGCTGCAATTGGCGCGCTCTGGGCGCGTCCAGTGCACGCACACCAGATGTTCGACACAATGCCGCGGCATGCTACAGGTCGCAGGTGAGGGTGGGGTTTACCAGATCGAGGTTAGGAGCAACGGGGAGTCTAGTGGACATGCTAGTTTGATCAAAGGTGCAAGTTCACAGTGCAATGCCAAAACTCATGTCAAAACTGGTCATGCTCTCCAGGTGTTTGACAAAATGCCAAGGCACTTAGGCAAGTCTTGGAGTGGCCAAAAACTCCAGATGGGGGTCTCTGTGGATGAAAGAGAGGGTGGTGTGGTTATTTGGACAAAGGGGAAACTTGCTAGTGCAAGTTTTGCAAAACTACATTTCTGGACAGGAAATAAATAGCATTATTTCATGAACCAAAATGATCTAAATGGTGCATGCTCCTGGATTAAGGGTTTAACATGGAGGACTACAAGTAGGAGAAATAACCATGGATATAGGAGCAACTAAAATGGGTGTTGCTGTACAAACCATCAAATTGGACCAGAATGGAAAAGAGGTTGATTCACTCAAATTTTCAAAGAACAACCCTGGATTTTTGCACAAAGTGGAATAATATGCTCCTACTGACCTCCCTTAATTTTGGTAGAAGTTTTAAAGAAATATTTAAATAGGTTGTAGTGCAAAATGCACTCTGGACCAGAGAAGAAAAATTGAGTGCAGGGCTCAAAATATTTCATGAATGAAATATATTTTTGCATAAAAGTGATTTAAAAACATAACCTGACATCTCCAAATTTTTGTGGAAATTTTAAGTGAATCTATCAAATGGTTGTAGTTCAAATATGGCCATTTAACCTTGAAAAACTATTTTCAAGAAAGTAAAGATCAAGCAATTAATTTAGTTAATTAGTTATACTGATAAAAGGAAAGTTTTTCTTGAGAGGTTAAACAAGTCCAATAACATATTTGAAAAGTTTTCTCTTTGGGAAAAACTCATCATAACAGGGAAGGAAATGACTTAAAAAATCAAAATGGAGCTCAGAAGTCCAAAGTTTTAATTCCTGGCAAAATTTTAACTTAATAAAACAAGGCCAAATTTTTGGGGTGTCACAATACTATCCCCCTTAAGAAAAATCTCGTCCTCGAGATTTGCTAAAAGCGGTGTTAGGAAAATATTTACGCAATAAAGATGTGGCTATAGTGAGAGGGCAATAAGTGGTGAAAAACCACAGTGTGAAAACTGGTGCCGCGTGGAAAAGTCTATGGTTCGGAACAAAATCGGGTGATTTCTACGCTGGATAAAAATTTAGAATAACCTAAATTTAAATATACGCTGGTCGTACCCGAGAGCACAGTGCTCTCTCTGGCCGACAGGTGGACCCCGGGTCCACTGTCAGTCTCCTCTTCTCTCTCTGGCTCTTCCTTCTACCTCTTCTCTCCCGCGCGCTTTCTCCACCAGCGACGCCTAGTGTGTAGGGCATCTAGGCCGTACCGTGGTAGTGCGCGGCGTGCTAGCTACCGGTGCAGCGTGCACTCACCTCGCGGGCCGGCGCACTGTCGGCACTGCTCGCAGATTCGACTCCGAACACTGGCGATCGGCGACGAGCGGCGTTGGTGGACTTCGCCCACCGCACACCTAGCTCGAGCTATAGAAACGGCCGGGGTGCCTCTCTCTTCTTCCTCACATCTGGCCTCACTTCTCCTCCTCCTTCTTCCTCCATTACTGCTTACAGAAGATTGGGTGAGGCTCTAATGGCGGAGGCGATGCCGGACTGGTTTGTGATCCTGATATGCGGAGGGCTGGCGACACTGCTGGGGCTCTTTGTGCTCCTGTGCGCGATGATCTTCGACGAGTATCGCGATGCTGCGGCTCGGGTGTTGGCTCTCCGCGGTGGTGGTGATCATGAAGAGTAGATGGAGTGTGCCGGGTGCTAACTGTAGTTAGGGGGTGATTAGCTGGATGTAACACCGTTGCAAAATTTTGCAAACAGTGTATGTGTCTGAATGATTATGGTTGTGAGTCTGCTGCATAGTGCTGTGTGAAATTAATCTGCGTCGTGAGAAGGGGCAGGTGTAGCAACTCAGGGAAAAGAAATCTCGCTCCAGGATTTCGCGAGGGAAAAACAGTTAATTTAAAGGAGCATAAACCACAACAAAAACTACACACATTAGTAGAAGCCAAATAATTGACTTGCCGTACAAACTCAGGGTATCACGCATAAGTCACATACATAAATAAATGCTGCAAGGAACAAATACAATAGTGACGTCTAAAATGAAAACGGTAACTGGACGGGGTCCTGATAAAATGTCTCTGGTAAAGGAATACACTCCTCTTCTATTGGAGGAAGTGGATTGACCAGTCGATGTATGCGTCTCTCCGGGTCGGGTCTCAGTGGTCTGCCGATGGCAATCTGAGGATTTAAATCTGCGAGGCTCTGGAGATAATCCATCACTCGCTGGTTCAAATGCTCTTGAGCAATGATGTACTGGATAAGGTTGGCCAGAACTGGGTCTCTCTCAATACGTCCACCGGGAAAAGATGTTACTTCTCCGGGTGCTGCACGGCTCGGAAAGTAATAATATCCTCGTTCGCGGGCATAGGGTACTGCGGATCGAAGACGAGCAATCGCTTCTTTCGCAGCAGCCTCTATGGCCAGGTGTGGGGTTGGCATAGATTTCCCCATGAAGGAAATTTCTGTTGGATCTTGGTTGGGGTCTACAGGAGGAATGTGTACTGCTGCCCAATATTCCGAGATGGATGGGGTGATCCTCGATTTGAACAGCTCGTACTGGGGTGGTTGGGTAGAACCCATGGTACTGCGGGTAAAATCCCACAATATTTTGACAAAGCTACCTAGGGTTGCATCTGGGGTTCTCAGATGAATGCTGGGGCTCGGCATGACAGGAAAAAGCGTGAATGTGGTGCACAAGGTGAGGGTTGCTGGGTAAGGGCACAAGATGGCCTTTATATAGAAATGGAGCTGGATCATTTTTACCGTGGTGAAAGGTAAAAAATTTGCCAGCTTAGCTCCAAAGGTCGGGTCAGTGTCAGAGATACACATATCTCATAAAGAGACGTGTTACTGTGGTTGTCGCCGGGTTGGTTTTGGTAGTTGTGCCCGGAAAATATGCAACTATGCGCTGACCAAATATGCAAGGCTACTATTAAAACAGAGGCACAACGACAGGCTGCGTTAATATACACGGTCGCATGATTACAAAGCGAGGATACACTGAGACTCGGTGCTACTCATACGGCTTAGTCTACCTCGTTTATGTCTAAACGGGCGTGCCTGGTGGATGTCGAGGCTTCTCCACGTGTCTCTCTGCCGGGATTAGTCGGAGATGGCGGGGGAACTGCAGGGTCGGGGTAGTGATGATGACCATCGCGGGGATTGTTGGCCACAACCCCGTTGGAGTGTGCTCCCAAAATGCGACGAAGCACCTCTGGGGTTATCGCAGCACCTTGGCCGATGGCTGGAGCAGATCTTGGGGTCTCGATCGGTTGTCCAAACAGCACGACTGGGTTGTCGGCGTTGGGCTCGTTTTCTCCTCTCGCCGGGGCTCGACGAACCAGCTCTCCACGAGCTGCGATTAGATCAATAGTGATCTGGTCGAACAGTGCCTCCAGTGCACTTACATAGCGCACTAGGTGCAACAATGCGGGGTCCGTCTCATGATCTCCGTTGGCAACTTGGGGTGGTCTACCATACCCTTCACGTCTGGGGTAGTAGTGGAACGAGCGACAGTTAACTCTGGGCGACAAGTGCCTGAGATGAACTATAGCCTCTCGAGCGGCTAGCTGGATGGCTTGTGGCTCAAAGGAAGTTGTCCTTCCAGTGAACCTGTAGGGGCGCTCGGGTGCTAGACCCCTACCGTAGATGTGCACAGTGGCCCAGAATTGACGGTCTTCACCACTCATGGGTCCTTGATACACAACATATTCTGGTGGCTCCTCTAACGCGTAGGCACGACGGGTGAGGTTTGCGAGGATGGTCACAAAACCTCCAAGGTTGGTTGCTGTGGTTTCGTTGTGCACGACAGGGCCAGGCATTGTGGCTCGGTTTGGGGTAGCGGCTGTGTTGTGCTGGTTTGGTGCTAGCGTGCCATTTTTACAAGAAAAAGGGGACGGAGTCTTCCTTCGCACGCTTGCGAGAAAGGACTATTTAGGGGCCGGTCACTGGCGCATGAGCGACAGGTTAGGTTGATAGGTTGGGCACCGACTGCCAAAAGGTGTTGGGTCACTGTGTGGCTATCTTGTACGAGAAGCTTGGCTGGGTTTGGCTAAGGTCTAGTGGGTTGGTTTGCCTAAGTTTATTGACCTGGCTAAGATAGGATTAGCCAATGGTCAGCCTGGCTCTGATACCAAGCCTGTCACGACCGGTTTTCCGGGTAATAAATTTCCAGAAAAGACCGTCGTGCTCATCAGCCCCAGGATTACTGTTAGCTGATGAGGCTCCAACTTGATACAGAAATTCCAAGCAAAATACAAAATATGTAGTACAAGACCATTCTGGCCTGTGAGTACAACAAATGGTTTCTAGTGGTTGATGGCGGAAGCGGGTTGTGAAACATCAGTGTCTATGGGACTCCATTTCCCACGGGAACAGCTGACCAGGTTAATTCCTATCTTCGCGAGGCTGCTATCTCCATTGTGTGGGTTCCGGGGCTGGCATCGCGTCGCTCCTCTCCGTGCAAGAAAATCTGGCCAAGACAATAGCCAGGGACAAGCCAGTGAGTACTTTGAATGTACTCGCAAACATTATGAACACAGGTATAATATAACAATGATGTGCTGAAAACATTTTATGCTCATGACGTCAGTCGAAAATAGTAAATAAATTTCTGATGCGTGCCTGCGGTTATTTATAAAATTGCAATAACATAGTAGTATTAAAATTTATGAAAACGAATAACCAGCAATGCCACAGTCGGGCGTCTTAGCGACACCACATAAAGGGCTTAAAAAGAAATGCCACAGTCGGGCGTCTGAGCGACACCACATAAAGGGCTTTAAAAGAAATGCCACAGTCGGGCGTCTGAGCGACACCACATAAAGGGCTTTAAAAGAAATGCCACAGTCGGGCGTCTGAGCGACACCACATAAAGGGCTTTAAAAGAAATGCCGCAGTCGGGCGTCTGAGCGACACCACATAAAGGGCTTTAAAAGAAATGCCACAGTCGGGCGTCTGAGCGACACCACATAAAGGGCTTAAAAAGAAATGCCACAGTCGGGCGTCTGAGCGACACCACATAAAGGGCTTTAAAAGAAATGCCACAGTCGGGCGTCTGAGCGACACCACATAAAGGGCTTTAAAAGAAATGCCACAGTCGGGCGTCTGAGCGACACCACATAAAGGGCTTTAAAAGAAATGCCACAGTCGGGCGTCTGAGCGACACCACATAAAGGGGCTTTAAAAGAAATGCCACAGTCGGGCGTCTGAGCGACACCACATAAAGGGCTTTAAAAGAAACAATCATAATGAATATCCCGGAGGTAGAACCATCCCAGAGATACTCGGTAATAACAATAATATCACGGGTTAGTCAACAATAATAATAATCATAGATATCACAAGTCACGAGTAGTAATTCCATTTCTGGTTAACAGTTTCACCTCCGAAGACCGACACTAAGACCGACACCTGACCCATCCCAGACTGTAATCCTTAACCATGGACACGGCTATTCGAATAGGTTTATTCTCTGCAGAGGGTGTACTCTTTACCCACGAGTAACGGATTTCTTTAGTCCATCGGGACTAATTCCGTCTACGGTCTTTTTGTTGAAAACACACCTAACTTGCACACACCAGCTTAACTCACACGTGTCTGGAATCACCCACGACACCTGTTAAGCAACTCTAAGTGGGGAGGCTACAACCTCGCGTAGCATGGGATCAAACTTATATCGCGCGCTCTAAGGGGTGGCCTCCCCTCTCGGTCCCAACCGGAAACACCCATGCCCCCGGACCAGGTGGCCTGCCTACCAGCTACAACCGGTATCATCCACCATGGCCTCTCTATACGGTGTGTGCTAGAAAGAGGTTGACAACTTACTAAACCGTACTCTACTTGCTGTAGAGACGAGTGGTAGTACGAAACAAGTATGGGGTTTACTGGAACAAGACTCGATCTACGGTCGACTCAGGAGGTTCAAGTATTCCCTGCATGATTAGTATAACGAATATATTTCATCCAACAGAGTCACCACTCATATCACCTTACCATGCCATACCAGACATAACCGTCCCGACGGAGACCGGCGACAAACTCATGCCTACCCAAGGCAGAGGTTTTCCCGGTTTCCTGCCGGTATGCATGCAAGGCTCATGAGGGTGATTATTATCACAAGTGTGCTCATTTCCAACAGCATGGAAATCAATAACATGCACCCATGCATATGATCACATCACATGAAATAACAAGTCCTTCGAAACGCGGTGGTGTTATAAATGCATCAACGATCACACCAAAATATTATGCCGGGATTCAGAATGCTTGCCTTCAATGTGTGGAAAGGCAGGGTGCTCTCCAAACTTTTGAAAGTTTCTTCTCTCTTCCCAAAATCCTATTTAGCAATATAATGAATTAACACACAATTCAAAAACAGCACCAAAAGTTGTTTGAAATTTTTTCAAATAAATCTTAAAATAAACTAGACCAAATTTGAGGAAGGTAGGAAAAAGAATCAACTCATTTGGAGTTATATTTAAAAAGTTATAGCCAGTCAAAGTTCTGGTCAATATCTGTTTTTAAATTAAAACAGAAAAGAAAACGTTTTGAAGAGATTACGCTTTCGCGCAGAGAAGACGTATTACGGGTATGACGCCTCCACTTACTCTAGTGTGGACGGCGCGGGGTCGCTGACAGTGGGTCCAGGGGCCCACTGGTCAGGTTTGACCAGTCGCCGCGCGTCGTCTCCCTCCTCTGCCCGAGCGGAGCGGGGCTCCGGCGATCGTCGCCGGTGTTTGGCTGCTCCTCGCGGGCCCCCGAGGGTAGGGATGGATCCGCATGGCTGGGGCGGTTCTCCCGGTGGTCGTAGGGTCGTTGGAGGTGGAGGAAATCGCCGGCGGCGAGCTCCGCGGCGGAGGGAAGCTCCGGTGACAAAGTGATTTGTTGGCGGCGATGGCTCCCGATCAAAATTAAGTAGGGGGTTGGGTTCGCAGGGGAATGAGGAAGTTACTGGCGAAGAGAACGGAGAGGGGGAGGTACTGGAGGTGCCGGATTGGCCGGGGCGGTGGCGGCGGCAGGAGTTGCCGGAGATGAGGAAGGAGGCCTCCCCGGGTCGAATGCGAGGCAGGGGAGCGCCGTGGGGGTAGCATGAGGTCGCCTGCGTGCTCGGGGAGGCTCGGGGGCCTCCATTTATAGCTCGCCGAGGTCGGTTCCGCGGCGGTGGATAAGGGCGGCCGGCGAACCGTCGTTCTGTAGCAGCAGGGCATCGTGGCGGCGACGAGCGCTAGAGGACACACTCGCGGATGAGCACGCGCTGTTCCAGGGGCCAGGTGGCGAGCGGGGAAGGCTTGGGCGGGGCTGAACGGCGCAGGACTGTCGGGCGGCGGCGGCTGCTTGGCGCGTTGCTGCGAGGAGGGGAGCGCGTGGCGTGGTGCTGCAGAGCGGGCCAAAGCCGTGGGGCCAGCGTGTCGGCTCGGGCGCGTGGCTGCAATTGGCGCGCTCTGGGCGCGTCCAGTGCACGCACACCAGATGTTCGACACAATGCCGCGGCATGCTATAGGTCGCAGGTGAGGGTGGGGTTTACCAGATCGAGGTTAGGAGCAACGTGGAGTCTAGTGGACATGCTAGTTTGATCAAAGGTGCAAGTTCACAGTGCAATGCCAAAACTTATGTCAAAACTGGTCATGCTCTCCAGGTGTTTGACAAAATGCCACAGGCACTTAGGCAAGTCTTGGAGTGGCCAAAAACTCCAGATGGGGGTCTCTGTGGATGAAAGAGAGGGTGGTGATGTTAGTTGGTGAAATGCACAAACTTGTTAGTGCAAGTTTTGCAAAACTACAATTCTGGACAGGAAATAAATGACATTATTTCATGAACCAAAATTAATCTAATGGGTGCATGCTCCTGGATTTAAGGGTTTAACATGGAGGACTACAAGTAGGAGAAATAACCATGGATATAGGAGCAACTAAAATGGGTGTTGATGTACAAACCATCAAATTGGACCAGAATGGAAAAGAGGTTGATACACTCAATATTTTCAAAGAACAACCCTGGATTTTTGCACAAAGTGGAATAATAGGCTCCTACTGACCTCCCTTAATTTTGGTAGAAGTTTTAAAGAAATATTTAAATAGGTTGTAGTGCAAAATGCACTCTGGACCAGAGAAGAAAAATTGAGTGCAGGGCTCAAAATATTTCATGAATGAAATATATTTTTGCATAAAAGTGATTTAAAAACATCACCTGACATCTCCAAATTTTTGTGGAAATATTAAGTGAATCTATCAAATGGTTGTAGTTCAAATATGGCCATTTAACCTTGAAAAACTATTTTCAAGAAAGTAAAGATCAAGCAATTAATTTAGTTAATTAGTTATACTGATAAAAGGAAAGTTTTTCTTGAGAGGTTAAACAAGTCCAATAACATATTTGAAAAGTTTTCTCTTTGGGAAAAACTCATCATAACAGGGAAGGAAATGACTTAAAAAATCAAAATGGAGCTCAGAAATCCAAAGTTTTAATTCCTGGCAAAATTTTAACTTAATAAAACAAGGCCAAATTTTTGGGGTGTCACATGGTTCCAATGTAGTTGGTTGGATTGGAGCCTGTGGGCTCAAGGGTGGCTCGCTCTGCTAGTGTTGGGCATGTTGCCCCAGCAAGGCTCTTGCCGGGGCTGCGGAGGATGCCTCGGCAAGGATCTTGTCGAGGGAGTCCACCTCGCCCTCTTGCTCTCCTGCGCTTCTGGTCTTGGCGTTGCCTTGGTTGCCTCGTGTTCCAGCTTCTCTCTGGCTTCCCTTCTCTACCCTGCTAAGTGTGGCCGTGGCGCGCGGCTCTCACTTCCCGTGCACAAGTAAAGGGGTGAAAAGAAGAGCCCCTACTTTTGTACACCGACAAGAGCCCCCGGGCCTGGGCCACACATAAGCACGCTGCGTTGTTGGGCTAGGCCCAGAATGGTGCGCGGGCAGGTATGGCGGATTTTACCGTAGTAACTTCTCGTCCGCTGCGCTTCCCCGCTATGTGTTGAACGCGCGACATGGAGGGTCGTGCGTGACGTGGGGGTCATCCGTGGGGCGGTTTCTGCATGCATGTGTCACATCGTGGTAAAGAGGCAGCCCGCGCCTTCCCCGTAAAAAGGAACGACCGTGGGTGCGCTGCTCATTTACCCCCTGTGTCTTCTTCGACCTCGTGTCTCTCAGCCCGAGGAGGAAGAGGAAGGCAGCGGAAGAAGATGTGAAGGATGAGTAAGTGCTTCGACTTTTGTCATCTCCGTCCCTCCGGGCCGTACCTATTTTCTTGACTTGTCTTAATCTTGGCAGGGATACGGAAACACAGGCCCAGAGGGTGAAGAGGGCCAGGTCTTCGGCGGGCGGCCAGCCCTCGGCAGGCACTTCCGGTACACCGCTGGTGGTGATGAGTAGCCCGGACAGCAGCCCCCACCGTAAGTTCGCCACTCGCCCCTCGTCAATGTGTGTCGGGGGCACGATCCTTGGTGTTGACTTTGCTGTGATCGTAGGAGGAGGATAGCAGCAAGGGGAGCCACTGAGGGCTACCCCCAACACGCCGCCTCCGTGAACCACGCCGCCCCTAGGGGGATCCCCGGCAAGGGCACCAAGCACCACGCACATGCACATGGAGGAGGAGGAGGAGAACTTGGGCGCCGGCGGCTCCACTTTGTCGCCAAATGTTGGTGAGGAAGGGGCTGCTTCTTCCCAGCCCGACACGGGTACATCATTTGCCTCGCATCCCTGCACTTTCTCCTTCTTTCTGAATCTTTGGCTTCGCTTTGCTTCATCCCCTTCTCGATATCCAGATCCTCCGTCGGCAGACCAGGAGGACATAGACACCGTCATCGAGGATGTTGCCAAGGCCGAGGAGGCGGAGGCCGAGAAGATCGCCGCCGAGGTGGCCACTGAGGGCGCTGCTGAGGACGCTGCCAAGGGGCCTACCGGGGAGCCCGACAAGGCTACTGCCGAGGAGGCCGGCAAGGGACCTGCCGGGGTGCCGGCAAGTCCGCTGCCGAGGAGGAGATGGCTGATGACCAGCCTTCCTCCTACGCTGCCTCTGGCTCCGGCAGGTATCTGAAGGTGAGCGACGACCTTTTCGTCCACCTTCCAAGCGCGTCGAGCTCTAGGGCGCCCATCAAGGGAGAGGTGTTCGACGAGGAGGTGCTTGCCACCGCCGGGCTCGAGGTCGTTGATGAGCCAAGCGCCGATGGTGACGGTTCCCAGGAGGAGCGGCTTCTCTAGGCCATGGGCGCCAGCTTTCGGAAGCTCCAGATGCTCCAGGCACCCACCTGGACAAGGCCAAGTCTAGGATGGCGACGGTGGACAAGGAGGAGGCGGACCTCAAGGGACGCTTCGCCGAGGCACAAACTTGGTTCCGCCAAGCTTGTGAGGAGCTGAAGGCCGCCCAAGGCATGCTGGACAAGCATGAGGTGGAGCTCACCATGGAGCAGGCCAAGATCGAGAAGGCCTAGGAGACGACAAAGAACCTAGCCGCCGCAGCCGAGGCCGCTCGAGCCCAGCATCATGCCGCCCTAAACTCCAAGGAGGAGGACCTTGCCGCGCGTGAGGAGAAGCTTGCCGCAACGCTCCGCGGCAAGGACGAGGAGGTGGAGAAGCTCATCGTGTAGCAGACCCAGGAGCTGGAGCAGAGGCACAGGGACGCATTCGATGCCCATGCTCTGGTTCACGCCGGCAAGGCGAAGGAGCTGGAGCTGGAGCGGGACGAGCTGAAGGATCAGGTCCTGAAGCTGTCCAAGGGGAAGGACATGCTCAACGGTGCCCTGGTTGAGCCGTAGGGTGCAGTCCTCGACAAGGCCGGGCAGCTTTCTGAGGCCAACGACTCCATCAAAGACCTCAATTAAGCTGAAGCTGGAGGGTCTCGAGGGGATGCTCTTAGAGGCCAAAACACGGGAGGAGACCCTCGACAAGTATCTTGAGGCCGGGAGGCAGCTACGAAAGAACAAAGCCGCCAACCACAAGGATTTTTTGGAAGGCGAGAACCACTGGATCAGGCGCCTCGAAGGCGTCGCCGGCAGGATCACCATGTAGCTGGCTACTATGGGGATGCCAAATGTGAGGTATACCCCGGAGCACAACGCGAGCCCCCATGCCAAGCTGACCATCTTCTTCGAGGGCGTCCTCGGGGCCCTGGAGCAGTTCCACTCCAATCGGGCGGCCTCCCTGCGCGATGAGGCCCGGATGCTTTTCCGGGTTGCCATGACCAAGGTTCTAACCATGGTGGCGCACTGGAACCCCAACCTCTACTTAGACGCCGCGCTGGAGAGCTTGCCGGAGGATGCAGACCTCGCGACGCTCAAGGAGCGTATCAAGACCATCATCAACCGCATCGGCGGAATCGAGAGGGTGGAAGGCCATCGCCGGGATTAGGCACCCCATTTCTCATTGCCGTTGCAGGTTCATGGCCAAGACAATTTATATCTTTAGTTAGAACCACGGCAACAATTGATGTAATATAACTCTACAGTACTTTTGAAAACAATGCAAGTTATTTTCCTATTTGATCCCCCTTTGTATGTCCACCCTACGTTAATCGGGTAAGCTTGCCGGCGCGTAACCTAGGCCACGGTGCCTCGAGGACGGATCCCCAATAGCCTGCCGGGTATGCTTGCTGCCAGGCGAACCACCTTACCGCTCTCAATGCGGCCGCTCGAACTGTCGAGCTTGACTCGAGTCAGAATCAAGAGCGTTGCTGATTGCGGAAGGCTACCCTGCCATTCTCGATGCGGACACTTGAGCTATTGAGCGGACTCGAAGCAGAACAAGGGCGTTGCCAATTGCGGGAGGGCCCCCTTGCATGCAGGTTTTCCATACACAGGGCAGGACCTTCGAGGATAATAACCATATATATAAAAAGAAATTGCTTAAAGTTTCGCATGACTTAGCTTTTCTGTCGTTGCACGGGCGTCCACCGCATCCGCAGATGGTCCGCCAAGCTCGGTCGTGTTCTTCCTTGGAACGACGGCCACGATTAAGCCGCTGCCCCGATCAGACTAGATTCTCACAACTGCACCCCCTACCTAGCGCGCCAGAGATGTCGGTGGAAACGACACCTATGGGGTCACTAGGATCCCTTCTACGGTTGGAGGGCGCAAGGTTGTGTGAAGAGCGGGTCTGACAGGGAGCACATGGATCATTTACCCAGGTTCGGGCCGCGAAGATGCATAATACCCTAGTCCTACTTTGGTGGATGTATTTGAGTGTTCTTGTCTTCTAGGGCTAGCCACGGGATGCAACTTGCCCAAAAGAGCAGAATCCCTCTCTTGGTCGCTTCGGGCCTCCTTTTATAGGAAAAAGGGGTTGCCACAGTGGCACACAGGAGGTGCAAAAGTCTACAGTTGAAAAGCCTAACCTCTGGGACCGTCGGACAAACGTATTTAATGCACTGCCAACGTGCCCTCCTTGCTTTATCGGGGGTGCCAGGGAAGCACGTCCCAGTTGTCGCCACCTCGCCTGGCCTCGACACGCGTCCGAGCTGATGAGGCATCGTCGTGCCACGTTGGCTGGCTGCTGGGCCGGTGCAGTGGTGGAGCCTTCATGAAGGGTCGCATGCCGCCACGCAGGTGCTTGGTGAGTCGGTGTAGAGGCCGCCTATCGCCACGCAAGTGCCTACCCAGCTGGTTGAGCTAGCAGCTGCTTGGGGATGGTGGTGGAGTATTGGCTGGTGCGGGCCTGGTAGTGGCCCTGCTGATGCCCTCGGTAAGGGTCTTGCCGGGGCCCGGCAAGGGTGCTGCTGTGGCATTGCAGTCGTCCCCGGCAAGGGTCTTGCTGGGGGTCTTGTTGATTTCCTCGGCTAGGTTCCCGCCGAGGGTCATCGTCTTCTGGTCCTCATCTAATCTCACATGTTTATGATCTTGACGAAGATTTGCATGCCACCGCAGAGGCACCTCCTGAGCCTTGATTCAATGTAGTTGGTTGGATTGGAGCCTGTGGGCTCAAGGGTGGCTCGCTCTGCTGATTTTTGGCAAGCTGCCCCGGCAAGGCTCTTGCCGGGGCTGTGGAGGCTGCCTCGGCAAGGATCTTGCCGAGGGAGTCCACCTCGCCCTCTTGATCTCCTGCGCTTCTGGTCTCGGCGTTGCCTTCGTTGCCTCATGTTTCGGCTTCTCTCCAGCTTCCCTTCTCTGCCCTCCTAAGTGTGGCCATGGCACGCAGCTCTGATTGCCCATGCACAAGTAAAGGGGTCAAAAGAAGAGCCCCTACTTTTGTACACCGACAATCATATTTTCCCTTCCGGAGTACCCATATGCATTGCACATCATATCTTGCATCCCATGCCATGTCTTGCATCACTATGCGGCTATATCTCCCATGTGTCGGAGCACAACTTAGAGGCATAACCGCATAGTAGGCATGTCGGAAGAGGGGTAATCTTTACACATCCCATGTACTGAATATGAAAGGGATAAAGAGTTGGCTTACAATCGGCACTTCACACAATACAAGAATATAGCATTACATCATCCAGAAACAATCAAGGTCCGACTATATAACCAAATAAAGAAAGATAACCCCTGATGCAATAGATCCCCGATCGCCCCAACTGGGCTCCACTACTGATCTAAATGAAAAGAAACAACACAACGAACACGGTCTTCATCGAGCTCCCACTTGAGCTCAGTTGTGTCACCTGCACTGCTATCATTGGCACTTGCAACTGTTTGGAAGTATCTGTGAGTCACGAGGACTCAGCAATCTCACACCCTCGTGATCAATACTATTTAAGATTATGGGTAGGAAAAAGGTAATGAGGTGAAGCTGCAGTAAGCACTAAGCATATATGGTGGCTAACATACGCAAATAAGAGCGAGAAGATAAGCAAAGCACGGTCATGAACTAGAAGTGATCAAGAAGTGATCCTGAAGCCGCCTACGTTCAGGCATAACACAAGAACCATGTTCACTTCCCGGACTCCGCCGAGAAGAAACCATCACGGCTACACACGCAGTTGATGCATCTTAAATTAAGTTAAGTGTCAGGTTTTCTACAATCAGATATTAACAAATTCCCATCTGCCCATAACCGCGGGCTCGGCTTTCGAAAGTTCAAAACCCTGCAGGGGTGTCCCAACTTAGCCCATCACAAGCTCTCATAGTCAATGAAGGTTATTCCTTCTCACAGGAAGACCCGATCAGACTCGGAATCCCGGTTACAAGACATTTTGACAATGGTAAAATAAGACCAGCAAAGCCGCCTGAATGTGCCGACAAATCCCATTAGGAGCTGCACATATCTCGTTCTCAGGGCACACCGGATGAGCCAGACATCGGGTTGGCATAGACCCTGGTTGCCCAGGGGCGCCGGACATCGCTCAGGTTGGACCAACACTTAGAGAAGCACTGGCCTGGGGGGGTTAAACTAAAGATGACCCTCGGGCTCCGGAAACCCAAGGGAAAAAGGCTAGGTGAGGCAAATGTAAAACCAAGGTTGGGCCTTGCTGGAGGAGTTTTATTCAAAGCGAACTGTCAAGGGGTTCCCATAACACCCAACCGTGTAAGGAATGCAAAATCAAGGAACATAACACCGGTATGACGGAAACTTGGGCGGCAAGAGAGGAACAAAACACCAGGCATAAGGCCGAGCCTTCCACCCTTTACCAAGTATATAGATGCATTAATTAACATAATAGATATTGTGATATCCCAACAATATCCATGTTCCAACAGGGAACAAACTTCAGCTTCACCTACAACTAGCAACGCTATAAGTGGAGCTGAGCAAAGCGGTAACATAGCCAAACAACTGTTTGTTAGGAAAGGTGGGTTAGAGGCTTGACATGGCAATATGGGATGTATGATAAAGCAAGTGGTAGTTATCGCGGCATAGCAATAGATCGAGAAACTAGAAAGCAAAGATAGAAGTGATTTTGAGGGTATGATCATCTTGCTGAAACCCCGCAAGGAAGAAGAACGAGTCCATGAAGAAGATAAACGGATGTAGTCGAACGAATACTCACAACTCCGGAATGAAACCGAAGCTAACGAGAGAAGCAACCCGGAAAGAAGCAAGCAACATAGTAAACAACCATCACATAAACATGGCATGATGCACAACCAAGTATGATGCATGTCCGGTTTAAAGAGGAAAGGCAAAGTGCAACAAGAAAAACTACAAGTTAAGTGCAGCTCAATATGCAATGAGTTGCATATTGACAAAACACCATGTTGGATTATTTAGTTCTCTCTCGTTTAAACTACTCAACAAAAAATACATGTTCTTAACATGGCAAGTGGTGAAGCAAAAGTAAACTACACATTTTAGGCAATTTCAAGTGAGGCCGGAAACATCAAACAACAATTCCGGTAAATCCCCATAGGCATTTAGCAATTTAATGCAAACAACAATTTTAAACATTTTAAATGTTATTATCATGATGCGAATGTCATGTGCAAGTTTATGCAAGTTTTATGAAAATGTTGATAAGAGCATTATATGAAGCATTTGTCACCGTGGTGGAAAGAAAGGGTGCCACGGCGATGATAACGAAAACGGTGCCACGGAAACGTTCCGGTTCCGGTAACTCGATTGAGATGCCGGTGGAAAAGATAGGGCGTGAGAGAGTTGAGCAAGATGGTGGGGTGCTCCCGACTACCGGGTTCCCACGGGTTACTGGCATGGAAACGAGTGACAATTCGGACACGGTGCAAATAAAGGGTGCATCTCATACAACACAAGCATTCGTTCTCAGACGGCCGTTCTTGGCGGCTATACCTTTGAAGCATGCATAACGGGACGGTTTGGGGTCGATGCAATGTAGAGGAAGTAGCCGTTCTCGGGACAGTCGTAGTGGAAGTAGTCGTTCACGGTTCATTGTGGGAAGTAGTCCTTCTCATGGCGACGGTAGTTGTTCATGTTCTTAGTCACACAAGTTTTCGTAGATGTTCGGGGTCACGACGAGGAACTTGACGTCCACGAGGTCTTGGAGGGTCGACGGTAGTGATACATACGTCATCGTGGGAGTTGTAGTCCACGCCACGATAGTTGAACTTGATGAACCCGAACTCTTCGAGGGTCGTCGTGGTACTTGACGATATCCAGGACGATTTTGTGATTTGCCGGTCTCGACGAACCGTAGGGGTACTTCATCTCAGGTTTTTGTGATGGTAGTGGAACTTGGTGCATCCAATGCCTTCGGGCGTAGAGGTACTTGCAAAAACAGAGATGGTCTTGATGATCCGGTGAGACGACGTGGTTTGGGGCGGTCTCGGTCTTGATGGTCCTTGAGTCCAATAATTACTAGGTGATCTAGGCCTCCAAGACTGTAAGAAAAAAAGGTGTGCACGGGATGCAATAGAAGGTGGTGGTGATGCAGGGGAGCAGCGCAGGCGATGAGGATTCCTAGCAGCGGAGCTCCTCGAGCAGAGAAGAAGCCGGTGGCGGGGAAGGCCGGGACATGATCTTTCCGCTGGGTGTCGGGGCTAGATGGTTCTAGGCGAGGTCGCCAGCAGCAAAGCAACAATGAACCAAGATCAATCGCAGGAGGTGGGGGCGCAGCACAGTGGCAAGACGGCGGCGGCTGCAGGGCGCCGGCGGCAGGCCAGATCAGGGAGGAAGGAGGCGAGGGGATCGGGGTGAGGGGTGCAACGCGAGTGGGAGAGGTGAGGAGTGGGTTCTGCGGGAGGGAGAGATGGGATCGAGGGAAGGGAGTGGCGGCACAAGGGAGGAGAGCAGGGAAGAGATCGATCGGGAGAGAGTGGAGTCGGGCTAGGGTTACGTAGTGGGGCTGGCTTGGCCTTGGCCTTGGGTCGGCGCGAGAGGGAGGGAAACCCAGGCTGCTGTGCTTGACAGCGAGGCCCAAGGGCACTGCTGCTATCTCTCTCTCTCTAAAATATCTTATTTTTTTAGCAGAGGAAAGAAAGAAATAAAAGAGAGACATGAAAGATTAGGGAAGGAACTTGGGCAACAGATAATTTTCTTGAGCTCGCAAAAATGTGCTTGTTCCGAGAAAATAGAAAATGCCAAGATTGAGATATTTAAATTCAAACATATTTGATTTAAATTCAAATGATTTGAATAGGAAGTGAGGGTTGGGAAGGTCCCAAAATGTTCGGATTTTTGGGGAAGCTCTGGAATATGATGAAAGAAAAATATGGCAAGGTTTGGGGAACAAACTTGAAATAGAAAAGGCCCGCGGAATATTTGCAAGTGTGTTTATGGGTGATTCCAAAAAATGGAATATTTGATAATAGCTCCCTAATATATTGGGTGAATATGTTATAAATAGAATCACCATGTGAATTTCCTCGGTTTAAATGGACCAAAGGTCCATACGGTTTGATTGTTGAGAAAAGATGGCATGATGACATGATGCAATGCACATGATGCAAAGATGAATGCAACAGACAAAACTAATCACACAACGAATCTCGGAAACCCTGGGAGGCATCTGAAGCTCTGGTCTTGGGGTGTCACACTTGTGCATTGCACCATGATTGATTTTCGTTCCGTTGCTTCTGTTCTTTCTTTGGGTAGACCCAGGATACGAGTTCGTGAACGAGCATCCTGTCGAGTATGTTTATTAGGATCAAGCATTCTCCAACCCTGAAAACTTTCCAGGCAAGATGATCATTACCCCGATAGCACGTCTATCTTTGCTTGCTACTTGTTCGTTCTATTGCTATGCCGTGCTACCTACCACTTGTTTATCAAGCCTTCCGTATTGCAATGTCAAGCCTCTAATCCACCTTCCTAGCAAACCGTTCATTGGCTATGTTACTGCTTTTGCTCAGCCCCTCTTATAGAGTTGCTAGTTGTAGGTGCCTTGCAGGTTGGAACATGGATATGTTGGGA
This sequence comes from Triticum aestivum, assembly GCF_018294505.1. Lineage (NCBI taxonomy): Eukaryota > Viridiplantae > Streptophyta > Magnoliopsida > Poales > Poaceae > Triticum > Triticum aestivum. The sequence goes on from NC_057803.1 coordinate 244,068,512, forward strand.
TATCACAAAATCTCTTATTTAATTATTGCATCTATATACTTGGCAAAGAGTGGAAGGCTTGGCCTTTTTTCTTAGTGTTTTGTTCCACTCTTGCCGCCCTAGTTTCTGTCATACCGGTGTTATGTTCCTTGATTTTGCGTTCCTTACGCGGTTGGGGTTATGGGACCCCCTTGACAGTTCGCTTTGAATAAAACTCCTCCAGCAAGGCCCAACATTGGTTTTACCAATTTCTTAATAACAACTAAAATTTGCATAGGGAGTAATTAACTAGAGGATTTCTTAATCAACCCCCTCGGGGGCAGTGCTCCTCTGAGTGTTGGTGTGAACTGGGCAGCCTGTGGGGCTACCTCGGGGAAACTCGAGGGTTGGTTTTACTCGTAGCTTGTCCCATCTAGTGTGCCCTCAGAACGAGATATGTGCAGCTCCTATCGAGATTTGTTGGCACATTCAGGCAGTCTTGCTGGTCTTGTTTTACCATTGCCGAAATGTCTTGTAACCGGGATTCCGAAACTGATCGGGTTATTCCGGGAGAAGGAATATCCTTCGTTGATTTTGAGAGCTTGTGATGGTATCAGTTGGGACACCCCTCAGGATATAAACTTTTGAGAGCCATGTCCACGATTATGTGGCAGATGGGAATTTGTTACTATCCGGTTGTAGAGAACTTGACACTTGACTTAATTAAAATACATCAACATCGTGTGTAACTGTGATGGTCTCTTTTCGACGAGGTTCGGAAAGTGAAAACGGTTGGGTTATGTATGAATGTAAGTAGTTCAGGATCACTTCTAGCCTTTGCGTCCGTTCCGTAGTTTCTCATCTTACTCTTGTACTCGTATGTTAGCCACCATATTTGCTTAGTGCTTGCTGCAGCTCCACCTTATAACCACATCCTACTGATGTGGCACCCTAATCCACATGGAGCAGGGGGCCTTCGCACGTCAGCCCAGTATAACTCCTGATGCATGACAGGTCCATGATACGGCAGTCCAGGTACAAGATTATTCATCAAACACATGTGTATATGATTACATCATTGATGAATACAATTATCTGGCATAGCCCTAAGGCTATTTAAATGGCGACGGAAGTCTTGGTTTGACAGCATAACAACTCTGGTTGGGCTCCACAATTCACAGGACTGGAAAGATTACGGCCTAGCATGACGGAACAAGCGAATAACCTAGGCACGACCTACAGAACTGGCATGACACGCCATGTCAGTACATTGAATGTACTTGCAAGACAACCAAATACATAGAATCCAAGCAAACAGATGACAAAGCAAGAACCAAGCATATGCAACAATCTACTCCAACACAACTTCTAAGCATGGCATAATAATAACAAGAATCATAAATCAAACTAAGCATGATCAACGTCATAGCATCTACTAGCATGGCATATCAAAATTATTTCTAACATAACAATAGCAAAGCATAGCATATCTAAACATGGCATGGCATCGGGAAAGTATGCTGAAAAATAAACTACCATTACCTCCTGAGAAGACATATTGTATTAACCACATGCAACAATCACTTACTCTGCCACGGCTCCTCGGAGCAAACTCATGACTTACCGAAACCTCGTCTCGGGGTCGTATCAACACATCATCGAGACCTCTCATGATTTTCTCATACTCCAAGTCACCACATTGTTTATCACATCTTAGTTATCACAATGGTTATTAGCAGATTTATCCTCCATTTCGACCAAGACCCGATAGTGTGACCTACTACGAACTGTTCCCATGACCGACGAAGTGGCTATCGATATATTAGACACACACACTCTGCAGAGGTAGCGCACTTTACCCACACCACAGAACCCATGGCCTCGCACTCCCATTCGGGTGGACCAACGGTGTTCCGACAAAACCGACCTACTGCCATGACACTCTCCCGGCCACTCCGACCAACTCCCCTTTTGGGCTAAGTCATGGGTGGCCCCGTGCCTACCAAACGCACCAACAGCCACCATCATGGAAAAACAAAAATGGTCCCAAACGGGGACATGTGCACATAACCAAACTCGGGCTCACAAGTCTTATGTCCGCCTACCTGATCAGGGTAGCGCGCGCCCATAACCTTCCCTACTTGGAGGCACCGGCGAGAGGCATGACAATAGATCCAGCTAGGTCCTCCTATATAGGTAAATGTGGTTGCCCTGGAGAAAGCTCTATTTGGTGGCACTATGACTCGATCCCATCGATTACGGAGGAGGGTTATTATTATGTCATGTTATTAACTTCTCCACCATCATTAACATTATGAGAATATTTAACAAAGATGCAACAATGAGAATGCAACAAACACATGCATTAACAAATATCAGGCTTTTCGAGTGAGCAGGTATAGCATATGAAACATGACAATACCGGGTGCTAGCTTATCGACGGTGTAACCAAAATCATCATGGCATCGATACTACTGGCATGAAACTAACCAAACACAAGTATGGTATTAACAATGATATAACTAGCATGGCAAGTGCTATCATGAAAGGAAAGCATGACGTGGAAAGCAGTACTAACATAAAGCACAACTGAAAACATGGCAGGCGAAACAGACGAGGACTACTGTAACTAAGCACACACATGAGGTACCAGCAAAGTCAACATGCATGTTCAGGGCTCATGATAAGAGGTTGGCTTGCCTGGGGTTCGAGAAATACTACGGGGATGAGTTTGGTCAACTCTCGAAAAAATTTCCGGAGAACGGTTCTCTCTCAAAGGGGCTAAATTAGGGCAAAATGGGCATTTTCAGAATGTGCAAACATCAAGAAAATAGTCCCATCGAAAATAGCTCGACAAACAGAGCACGTGAGCGTTGGAATTACCTCGATCGGAGTTACGGTTGCAAAGTTGTGGCCGTTCACTATTTAGGGAAAAAGTGGCTTAAACAGTTAACGTTCACAATATAAGCATTTCACCGGGCGGGGCTGAAAAAGAGAAAGCGCCTTTGAGAAAATACGTTTCCAGAGAATAGAAAGCGTAATTCAAGCAATATGTTTTCAGTTGTCAAAAAACGTAGTACGGGGAATACATCTTCAACTAAATGAAAACGGACTTCGCGGAATACGTCTCCACTTACGCTGACTGGGCACCTCTTTGGCCAATGACAAGCGGGGCCCACGTAGGGTGGGACCCGCCCGACTGGTGTTCTTCTTCCTCCCACGCGGAGTGCGCCTGGTGGAGGGAGTGACTCGTCCCGACGGCAAGCGCCGGCGACTCCGGCCACCATACAAGGCGTGCGGCCTATCCAGGTGATCGGGAGGGAGAGGCCCATCCGATGGAGGTGGTTGCTGCCACCTAGGGGCACCGGAGAGAGAGAGCAGCAGGGCCCGTGGAGGAGGTAGGCTACGGCTGCCGGTGGACACAGCGCTATGGTGGGTAAGAGAAGGGCCAAGGCCACGAAGAGGCTCGCCCGACCTCAGGTGATGCAGTGGTGGTGGAGAAACGTCGAGGGGCGCTCCGGGTTGGTGGAATCAAGAGGAACACGAGCTGGCGGCCATGGCGATGGTGGGTGTCGGAGTTTTGGGAACGGGGGTCCCCAGACTTGCCTGCCTGCGGCTCGCAGCATGGCTCAACCAGCGGCCCTGTACGGCCCACCTTCACCAGCAAACATTCAAGACCCCTCGCGAGGGGCCATGCCTCGTGAGAGGGACGACGCAAGACCTCCTCAGGGGCGGCCTCACTAGGCTGGCTCACGAGGGGCGTAGAGATCAAGGCATGGGGTGCCTCACGAGGTTTCTGTGACGCAAGCCGTGATGACTGGAGCCAGGGGGGCGCCAGCGCGCAGTGTCCTCATTTCCTCTTTGGTGCTAAAGGGGCAAGCGCAGACGAGGAGTCCCGAGGCATCAGGCAAAAGGTTTCCATATCGGCACAACAAGACCAAGACCAGCAGGATGGCAGGATGGAGGTCACCGTGGAGCCCAAGATGGCATCACCGCCAGAGCCTTTGGCAGGTGAAGACTACTTTTGTCAGGATAGCTTGTACTAGTTGTCTCCCTTCAAATTTGGCCATTGTGGGATCCCTTCCCGCTCAATATTTGGGAAGAGGGACAGGGCCTCTATAAATAGGACTAGCCACCACCATAGGGAGGCATCTGATTTGGACCTGGACCTGATGCATATCACCCCAACCACTCAAGTTCATCGAGCACGAAGAACACCTATCCTCGTGAGGTTGTTCTTCCCTTGTAACTGTTCGTCGTCACCCCAAGAGGCAATCCACCACACCACACTACAGTAGGGTATTACACAACAACGGTGGCCTGAACTAGTATAAATCTTGTGTCTCACGTTCTTTGGGTTCGTCGAGCTAGGCCATGAGATCGTAGAGTGTGCGAGCTAGAGAGGGGGAGAGATCTTTGTGCGCACCCTAGTGTTCGAACCTCAAGGTTTTTGTCGGAACCCGAAATCCGATATTTGGCGCACCATGTAGGGGTGCACCAGAGCTTCTCTTCCCCCGGTTGATCCACCAACGCCCCGTGGGTCCAATGTCCGGCGACCCCGAGGACCAACACCGACCGATGGGCAGCTTGGCCGGCCCGGGAAGCGCCATCCGCCGAAGAAGACCTCAACCCAGCGCCCCAGGTGGCGCGTGCACCGCCAAGCGCCGCGGGGCGCGTGCGGTGCAGTCAAACGCCATCCACCCTGACACCACGACAAGTGTGGGCGGGCACAAGGGCCTCAAGATATGTTGCGGCCACGGCGCCGCACACCCGACGGGAACAAGCAAACATGAGGGCCGCACTCACGGTGGCTCGGGAGCTGCTGCGATGCCGACTGATGGAGAGCGGTTGGGATGCATTGCTAGAGCGCGTAGCCAAGCTACTAGACACCACGGCCTTGGGAACACCGCCCTTCTGCTCCTTGCTCACGCCTCAGGCCACGACCGGATCGCATGGCGGGCCTCGCTGCGCCCGCGCACCCCTAGGTGCGCCAGGAGGCTTCATCGACACCGGCGTGACCAGATGCGATGGGCGCCCGCTCGCGCCCGCGCCACCTCCGATGGGCGCGGGCACGAGCATTTCCACCTGCGGCCTCGACGAAGTGCCGCCCTACCATCCTCAGGGCAGAGCAACATGGAGTGTGGGGCAATTTGGCGAGGTCTTCGGGGCGGTGGCCTCGGAGGCCTACATGCCCCGCATGATAGACCAGGAGTATGCACTGGAAGACGACCCTGGCTCGTTCCTCGAGCCGGGCTGGGAGGATGAGGTGCTGGAAGCTGAGGCCTTCCAGGAGCCCCCGGAGCGCACCGTGAGCCTCACCAACCATGCCGACCACGACAGCTACGGGGTACCACAAATCTCTCAGGAGCAAGCTTATGCTAACCATGGGTCGCAGGAGGATCGGGTCGCAACGGCGGACGGCGGCCCCAGCTCAACGGCGGAGCGCACTTGGGGCTGCAGGGGAGAGGCCGGGAGCCAGGTCCCTCCCTGCATCGCACGGAGCAAGGCTCCCCCTGGAGGTAGGCCCTCTTTCGGGGAGGTGCTGATGAGCCTTCCCCCGACAAAGGACCCGTGGTCGCCGAGGCCGCCGCTGGCATCCCCTTTGCCCCTTGGCCTCGTCCTAGTTTTCGGTCGAACCAACGGTAGTCGAGGGCGGCACAAGGCAGGCCCCTCGTCTGCCGATATGAAGTAAGGCTCACGCCTGTGAAGATCTCCGCTCGTGACACTCTCACGTAATAATGAGTGGGGTTGTACACGCCCTGGAGTGTCAGGAGCGCCACCCTCGAGCCTCGGGGGCTCCCTCCCATGCCTAGTGGCAGCACTTAGCTCCGCGCAGGTGAGAAGACAAGAAGACTAGACTAGGTGCCGGACGCGACCATTTGCTTTGGATTTAAGTTGAAGTTGGATTTTCATTGCTATGCGTGGGGGTGACTTTTCTCATTCGTTCAATTTCTTGCCATCTGGTTGCTTGCCCGACTCTGAGTTCGCACCTTCTGCCTCCCCCTCGCGAGCCCCTCAAGAGCGGGGGTCGGTCAGGTGCAGCGAGAATAAATGGCACAGAAGGGCCACGGAGGGGGCGATGCCCACCGTGGCCTCGCAGGCAAAGGCGAAGACGGCAAGAAGAGCGAAAGATTGGGGATCTAAGTGCAGTAGATGAATCTGGTAATGCGAAATCACGGTGTTGAAGAAGGCAGAGAAGGGGGGAACCAGACAGGCCCACAGGGCATCGACGAAGAACTGTACCTCGGTGGCTGTCGTATCGACGAAAGCTCGGGACGCCGTGGCCGCCTAGCCAAGCGGATATCAAGGAAGCATGGGGAAGCGGAGACGCCCACGTCCAATCGATCACCACATGTGAAGCAGGGCCGTAGGCTATTGGGGCCCGCGGCACTCCGCGCTTGCCCTTTGGCTTCACCTCGAAGCCATGGCCGAGCGCGCCATGGGCCCGGGGGCTACTGTCGGCGTTCTGGGAACGGGGGACCCCAGACTTGCCTTCCTGCGGCCCGCAGCGTGGATCCACTAGCGGCCCTGTACGGCCCACCTTCACCAGCAAACATCCAAGACTCTCGCGAGGGGCCAAGCCTTGCTAGAGGGATGACGCAAGACCTCCTCAGGGGCGGCCTCACCAGGCAGGCTCATGAGGGGCGGAGATATCAAGGCAAGGGACGCCTCACGAGGTTTCTATGATGCAAGCCGTGACGACTGGAGGCAGGCGGGTGCTAGAGCGCAGTGTCCTCGTTTCCTCTTTGGTGCTAAAGGGGCAAGCGCAGATGAGGAGTCCCGAGGCATCAGGCAAATATTTCCATATCGGTGCAACAAGACCAAGACCAGCAGGATGGTAGGATGGAGGTCACCTGGAGCCCAAGACGGTGTCACCGCCAGAGCCTTTGGCAGGTGAAGACTACTTTTGTCAGGATAGCTTGTACTAGTTGTCTCCCTTCGAATTTGGCCGTTTTGCGATCCCTTCCCGCTCAATATTTGGGGAAGAGGACCAGGACCTCTATAAATAGGACTAGCCACCACCATACGGAGGCATCTCATTCGGACCTAGACCGGATCCATATCGCCCCAACCACTCAAGTTCACCAAGCACAAGAACGCCCCTCCTCGCGAGGCTGTTCTTCCCTTGTAACTATTCATCCTCACCCCAAGAGGCAATCCACCACACCACACTGGAGTAGGGTATTACACCACAACTGTGTCCCGAACCAGTATAAATCTTGTGTCTCATGTTCTTTGGGTACGTCGAGCTAGGCCCTGAGATCGTAGAGTGTGCGAGCTAGAGAGGGGGGGGAGATCATTGTGCGCACCCTAGTGTTCGAACCTCAAGGGTTTTGCCGGAACCTGAAATCTGACAGTGGGGATCAGAGAGGGGCTCCGGGGAGGAATGAGAGCTCGGGGAGGGGTTGTGGGCTGCGAGAGAGCTCGGGAAGGCTACTTATAGCCACGAGGAAGGCTCGAGAAGGAGGGGCGAGGAGGCACACGTGCGGCTACGTGTCCGCGCACCGACAATGGGTGCAGTGTCGGCAGGCGTGGCCAAAGCTCACGAGAAGCGGTGGGAAGGCGACAAGGAGGACACAGACGAGTGTTGGGGGGGGGGGTCACGGAGTCGAGCAACGCTCGCGGACGAGAGCATGAAGAGGGCAGGGGCGAGGAAGAAGACGAGCTCATGGGCGCACACTGTTCGGTCTTTGGAACGGCTCATCAGAGAAGAAAACAGAGGGGCGAGGGATCCAGACGAACGGCGATGATGATGTTGAGCTATTTGACACTCGGGGTCAAGCCAGAACTGGCTGGAGCGGCTCTGCTGTTGCCAACAGTGGCGAGATCACTGTTTTGGCAGGCATCACACATGATCACCACGAACACTGCATGCTTTGTCCTTCTACTTAGTGCCAAACCTTGTCAGCAAAGGAGTCCTTCCAAGGCTCATTAAAAATGAGGTGATGGCACAGGCAGAAGTGTAGGGATCAGAGGGAAACTAGCTCGACAAGTTAGTTGTTGAAAAATTGGCCACATCTTGGCATCAACACGATGAGCTTAACGGCTAAACTTGATCTCTAGGATGCTTACGGAAAAAAAAACTATAGTCCTGGAAAGTGGGAAGGGATTTGGGTAAGTATTTAACATAGCTGCAATGCAACTGTCAAATATGGCCCAGACAACGAATGAGGAATGAGCACTCACTAGGAGTGTTGGAAAAAGCTACCACTTGGCAAATCTCAATGATTTGGTCACATGTAGATGCTACAAAAAGACCATACCAAAAAGACTTGCCAAATTGGTACTTGTTTCACAAACATAACTTCTGACCAGAAATTGGGAAAATTCAAGGAAAATATTGGCTGCATGAAATGAGCCAAACTCTTGGGTAGGTGGGTTATATGGATAGGAGAAGGCTTGCAAATATTTTCAGCCATAATGGAGCAAGATAAAATATACTTTCTTCACAAATTGGAAATTGGGACAGCAAACAAGAATTGCTCCTCTGCTCACATAGATCAATGAAATGAGCTGAATTTGGGTGGAGGCTAATGATTTGGGATACTTGAGAGGATGGCAAAGTTTCATCCCATTTGGAAACCCTATGAAGTTACTTCCTTCATAAAGTTGCATTCTCATAAGAAACTTTGAAAAATTGCACAGGGAGCTAGGATGAATGGATTGAGCTCATCTTTGGTATCCATAAGTGATTTATCAATGTTAATCACCCTACCGAATTGCAGGTCAATAGGAATTAATAGTAAGGCACTTACTTTGCAAAATTTTAGAGAAGGCAGAAACTTGCATTGGATCATGTGCCCAATTTTTGATCTGTGGAACATGAGATAAGAATGGAACTAGTGATTATATCGCAAGGAAAAGCTCCACAATTTATGTGGGAGTTTTTCTTCTATGAAAATGATAGTTCCTTTAGAAAGTGGCATAAATGCAATATTGGCATAAAATAAGAAAATACAATTTTCCTTCTTTAATTCTGGCCAATATCATTGCTAGAGCTTGGAGTAGGCATAAATATCAACTCCACCAATTGACATGAATTTAGTAGATGGCTTGCCATGCCTTCGGATTTTATTCCTCGGAAAGGCAAGAAAAGGAATAAATCATAATTCAAAAATATTGCATGGGACGTGGCAATTTTTTGCATATCCAAGGTTTACAAGGACAGGAGGGTCTCTAGGAACAGATGGGATGATCAACAGCTCAAGGAAAATGATAGCTCCTTTGTAATCGCAAAGGCTATATTCAGATTCCCAAGATTTGGAATTAGGTTTTGAGAGGGTTTGAGCTGATGCCAATAAGGTCTTGCCCACTGACAAAGATAGGATCAAGGTTTTGAAAGGTTGGAAATGACAAGAAGTCTCAGAGTCATCCAACAAACTCAGGAGAAAGATTTTGAAAATGAGTGCTAGGAGAGAATAACCACACAGAAATTGATAACCCAATTTCGGGGCTGTTAGAACTCTTCCCACTTAAAAAGAATCTCGTCCTCGAGATTCTTAGGGTTACAGCACAATCGAAAAGATAACCACTCTAGGGAAAAACCTCTGGGTTAATCTTAACCCTTTGGTCAAATTCGAACGAGTTGGGGGCACCGATAATTGGTACACCCAGTGAGAGATATGGGCAAACATGGTTATCCATGGCTAAGGGCACTCGAGATCAAACTCTCGAGAAAAATTGCTAGATGCACCCTAGTGAAGAGTGGATTCACCTGTTGACACATGGGTCCAGGGCCCACTGGCAGCCTCCTTCTTATACCTCCGGCTTGCTGCTTCTCCTACATTGCTGCTCTGCATGCGGCTTGGCGCATCGCGCATCTATCTACTAGGGTGATGAGGACCCCAGTGATGTAGTGCACGGCGTGCATGGCGCCGGTGCAGCTAGCACTCACGTCGTGGGCCAACACCTTGTCGGCACAGCATGCGGATTCGCCTCCTAGACGCCGGTGATCGAGCGACGAGCGGTTCTCCTGGACCTCGCTCACCATACACTATAGTTGGGCTATAAAAGACGGCAGCGCAGCACTCCTTCAATGCACAAACACGACGCCGCTCTACTACCTCTTCATTTGGACGAGATCGAGCCGAGCTCCTTCGGCGAGGAAATGTTCTTGGCGGCGCTATGGCTGTTCCTCATGGCACTGCTAGGCACGCTGATCGGCTCCTCGATCCGCTTGCTGATTCTCATCAGGAATGATCAGGTTTGGGACAATGCGCGGCTGGGTGTGGTGGATCAAGGTGTGGAAGAAGATGGTGCACGGGGTGGTCCTCCGCCAAGGTTGATCCTCCTCCTCTTCATGCCGACGGAGTAATCGCACGCTGCGGTGGAGCAGTGGTGGCGGCTGGTCGACAACACGCAAGGTAGTGATGGTGATGATGATGGGGTTCGGATGCGGGTGAGGTGGCTGCGCCAACTCAGGAGTCAGACTAGGGCACGGGAAAAATTTCACGGATAGCTCCACGAAATGTAGGTGTCGAGGTAGAATCGGAGTTGAAATTTGTATCGGGGAGTTGTACTGGATCGAGGGAAATAAAGTTGGCAATGTTTCTCCGGAAACGCAATTGGGTTAACGAAAAAGAATTACGGATGAGAAATGGCCAGATGAAAATGTCTCCTCGAGGTTCTGGGTTTGAAAATCTGGCACACGGGAATGCACAGATAGAGATAGGGATGTGACTTTGCATTTCCCGAGTACTGCGCAAAATTACTCGTGAGTGAACCAGGGCTGCGTGTAGGATGCAGTGTAGTCTAAACTAACAAACAAACAGATGCAACATACATCAAACAGAAAAACACACCAAACAAATCACACTAAGGAGTTTTAATGCCAGTGGGTATATGTACTCCTGGTATACATATACCTACACTAGCGTGCATTTTATTATAGACTCGTAACGAGTCAATGTCATTTTTAGTGTATGTGCTCTACTGATTAAAATCTTGTTAGCAACCATTGGCAACCCTATCAAACATTTCTGCTTGACAGAGAGACAAGCAAACACAAAGACACAAACAAAAGCAAGCAAGCATACATAAACCACATCATACGGGTTACAACAGTACCATCATACAACCAAGCACGAATGTGCTACGCGCTAATTGAAACTACGCACTCTGGGATAAATGGTTCTATCCTCATATCGAGGATGAACCGACAGACCGACCTACTCGTAGAAACACCTGACTGCGTGACTGAGGTCATGCAGAAGACTGGCCATGCTGGGGCTCTCCTGGAGGACGAAGACTGAGCCAATCTCCATCTTCATCATCGACACTACTATGGGTTGGGGCTGTTCCGCTGGAGGTGTGGATAAAATTTATCCAAGCAGATACTGCTGGTGGATCAAGAAAAGACCCTTGTCGAGGGTGATGATGTTTGGCTTAGGTCATAGCACAGGCTAAGAGGGTAGCACTAGTTTGGATGGCATTGGGAAAACGGCTTGAGATGCGAATTTACGAGCCTCACGATAAGCTTCCTTGACAACTCGTACCGCATCATTGTCCAGGCTTCTAAATTTGGCAAGCATCTTTGAAATCACCATCCCCTGGGCAATGATATATTGGATCAGGTGAGCGATTACGGGGTCATCTCCTTGGATAGCGGGAGAAGGCTGAATTCCGGCTTCTGCCACAATGGGGAAAAAGAAAAACTCCCGCCTTTCTGCCACCCGCGGAAACTTGGTTCGGAGGTATAGGATAGCCTCCACAGCAGTGGCCTGAAAGGCTAAATCAGTGGTAGGCATGGCTCTACCCTGAAAAACCAAAGGCTGGCCATCTACTGCGGGACCTGGGAGGATGTGCACTCTTGCATCATAGCGGTGAAGGTGAGGGACGGGTGTCGATTGGAACACCAAGTAATTGGGGCTAGTATTAGAGCCAACATTGGTGAGCATCTCAGCAAGAAGAGGTGGAAAGCCAGGGTGGTTGACGGCAAAGGTACGGGTGTAAAACTTGGGAGCTTTGAGGGCGCTAGCAATGGCTGGGGTTTTGCTAGCTGTGCTTCTCTGTAGGGACATGGCTGACTGAGGAGTGAGCGATACGGCTAGCGGAAAGGGATTTATAGGTAGCTATGCGGGACATGCACGCATGGTGTGGCTCCATTCCCTTAATGGCAAAGGGTGAGTGGTGCGGCCGACCAGAAAGGATAGGGTTGCTATTTGTTCCACGGATAACTAGGCGGGGATAACGAGGTGAGGATGTGTCAGTCCTGACTGTGCCACCTGTTGATTAACAGTGGCCATGCCAGATGCCAGGGATGAGTTAAACCCCTTAGGGTCATTACGGGTTGATGGTAGCGGTGATCTAATGCTAGGATAACCTATGCCAGCCTGGCTACTCTAATACCATCTCCTGTGGCACCCTGATCCGCATGGAGGAGGGGGCATTCACACGTCAGCCCAGGATAACACCTGACGCACGATAGTTCCATGATACAACATTTCAGGTACAAGATTATTCATCAAACACATGTGTATATGATTACATCATTGATGAATACAATTGTCGGGCATAGCCCTAAGGCTATTTAAATGGCGGCTGAAGTCTTGGTTTGACAGCATAACAACTCTGGCTAGGATCCACAACTCAAAGGACTAGCAAGATTACGTTCTAGCACAACGGAACAAGTGAATAACCTGGGCACGATCTGCAAAACTGGCATGACACGCCAGGTCAATATATGAAATATACTTGCAAGACAACCAAATACATAGCATCCAAACAAACAGATGACAAAGCAAGAACCAAGCATATGCAACAATCTACTCCAACGCAACTTCTAAGCATGGCATAATATTAACAAGAATCCTAAATCAAACTAAGCATGAACAACATCATATCATCTACTAGCATGGCATATCAAACGTACTTCTAAAATAATAATAGCAAAGCATAGCATATCAAAACATGGCATGGCATCATGAAAGTATGCTAACAAATAAACTACCAGTTACCTCCCGAGATGACATATTGCATTAACCTCATGCAAGATCACATACTCTGCCATAGCTCCTCAGAGCAAACTCATGACTTACCGAGACCTCGTCTCAGGGTAGTATCAACACATCATTGTGACCCCTCACGATTTGCTCATAGTCCAACTCACCACATTGTTTATACATCTTACTTATCACAATGGTTATTAGCAGATTTATCCTCCATTTTGACGAAGACCCGATAGTGTGACCTACTACGAAATGTGCCCATGACCGAGGACGCGGCTACCAATAGATTAGACACACACACACTTTGCAGAGGTAGCGCACTTTACCCACACCAGAGAACCCATGGCCTCGCACTCCCATTCGGGTGGACCAACATCGTTCCGACAAAACCGACCTACTGCCATGGCACTCTCCCGGCCACTCTGACCAACCCCCCCTTTTGGGCTAAGTCATGGGTAGCCCCATGCCTACCAAAGGCACCAATGGCCACCGTCGTGGAAAAACAAAAATGGTCCCAAATGGGGACATGTGCACATAACGAAACTCGGGCTCACAAGGCTTATGTCCGCCTACCTGATCAGGGTAGCGCGCACCCATAACCTTGCCTAGATGGAGGCACCGGAGAGAGGCATGAAAATAGATCCAGCTAGGACTCCCATAAAGGTAAATGTAGTTGCACTGGAGAAAGCTCGATTTGGCGGCACTATGACTCGATCCCATTGATGACAGAGGACGTTTATTATTAAGTCATGTTATTAACTTCTCCACCATCATTAACATTATGAGCATATTTAACATAGATGCAACAATGAGCATGCCACAAACACATGCATTAACAAATATCAGGCTTTTCGAGTGAGCAGGTATAGCATATGAAACATGACAATACCGAGTACTAGCTTATCGACGGTGTAACCAAAATCATCATGGCATTGATACTACTGGCATGAAACTAACCAAACACAAGTATGGTATTAACAACGATATAACTAGCATGGCAAGTGCTATCATGAAAGGAAAGCATGACGTGGAAAGCAGTACTAACATAAAGCACAACTGAAAACATGGCAGACAAAACAGACGAGGACTACTGTAACTAAGCACACACATGAGGTACCAGCAAAGTCAACATGCATGTTCGGGGCTGATGATAAGAGGTTGGGTTGCCTGGGGTTCGAGAAATACTACGGGGATGAGTTTGGTCAACTCTCGAAAAAATTGCTGGAGAACGGTTCTCTCTCAAAGGGGCTAAATTAGGGAAAAATGGGCATTTTCAGAATGTGCAAACATCAAGAAAATAGTCCAAAGAGCTCGACGAACAGAGCACGTGAGCGTTGGAATTACCTCGATCGGAGTTACGGTTGCAAAGTTGTGGCCGTTCACTACTTAGGGAAAAGTGGCTTAAATAGTTAACATTCACAATATAAGCATTTCATCAGGCGGGGCTGAAAAAGAGAAAGCGCCTTTGAGAAAATATGTTTCCAGAGAATAGAAAGCGTAATTCAGGCAATATGTTTTCAGTTGTCAGAAAACATACTACGGGGAATACATCTTCAACTAAATGAAAACGGACTTCGCGGAATACGTCTCCACTTACGCTGACTGGGCACCTCTTTGGCCAATGACAAGCGGGGCCCATGTAGGGTGGGACCCGCCCGGCTGGTCTTCTTCTTCCTCCCGCGCGGAGTGCGCCTGGTGGAGGGAGTGACTCGTCCCGACGGCAAGCACCGGCGACTCCGGCCACCATACGAGGTGTGCGGCCTATCCAGGTGATCGGGAGGGAGAGGCCCATCCGATGGAGGTGGTTGCTACCACCGAGTGGTGCCGGGGAGAGAGCATCAGGGCCCGTAGTGGAGGGAGGCTTCAGCCGCCGGTGGACATAGCACTATGGTGGGGAAGAGGAGGGGGCCAAGGCCACGAAGAGGATCTCCGTACCTGAGGTGATGAAGTGGTGGTGGAGAAACGACGAGGGTCGCTCGGGGTTGGTGGAATTAAGAGGAACCTGAGGCAGCTGCCATGGCGATGGTGGGGATCGAAGAGGGGCTCCCAAGAGGAGTGAGAGCTCAGGGAGGGGTTGTAGACTGTGAGAGATCTCGGGAAGGCTACTTATAGCCGCGGGGAAGGCTCGAGAAGGAGGGGGCGAGGTGGCACGCGTGCGGCTATGTGTCCGCGCGCCGGCGATGGGCGCAGTGTCGGCAGGCGCGGCCAAAGCTCACAAGAAGTGGCGGGAAGGTGATGAGGAGGATGCGGATGAGTGCCAGGGGGTCACGGAGTCGAGCAACGGTCGCGGACGACAGGAGGAAGATGACAGGGGCGAGGAAGAAGACGATCTCACGAGCGCACACTGTTCGGTCTTTGGAACGGCTCGTCGGAGAAGAAAACAGAGGGGGCGAGGGATCCAGACAAACGGAGACGACGATGTTGAGCTATTTGACACTCGGGGACAAGCCAGAACCGGCCGGAGCGGCTCTGCTGTTGCCAACAGTGGTGAGACCACCGTTTTGGCCGGCATCACTCATGATCACCATGGACAATACACGCTCTGGCCTTCTTCTTAGTGCCAAACCTTGTCAGCAGAGGAGTCCTTCCAAGGCTCATTAAAAATGAGGTAATGGCACAGGCAAAAGTGTAGGGAGCAGAGGGAATCAAGCTCGACAAGTGTTCTGTTGCAAACTTGGCCACATCTTGGTGATCAACACGGTGAGCTTAAGGGCTAAACTTGATGTCTGGGATGCTTAGGGAAACAAAAACTATAGTCCTGGAAAGTGGGAAGGGATTAGGGAAAGTATTTAACATAGCTGTAGGGCAACTGTCAAATATGGACCAGAAAACGAATGAGGAAGGAGCACTCACTAGGAGTGTTGGAAAAGGCTACCACTTGGCAAATCTTGATGATTTGGTCATATGTAGATGCTGCGAAAAGATCATACCAAATGGACTTGCCAAATTGGTATTTTTTCCCAAACATCACTTCTAACCAGAAACTTGGGAAAATTCCAGGAAAATATTTGCTGCATAAAATGAGACAAACTCTTGGGTAGGTGGGTTATATGGATAGGAGAAGGCTTGGAAATATTTTCAGCCATAATGGAGCAAGATAAAATATACTTGCTTCACAAACTGAAAATTTGGACAACAAACAAGAATTGCTCCTGTCCTCACATAGATCAATGAAATGAGCTGAATTTGGGTGGAGGCTAATGATTTGGATACTTGAGAGGATGGCAATGTTTCATCTCATTTGGAAACTCTATGAAGGTACTTCCTTCACAAAGTTGCATTCTGATAAGAAACTTGGAAAAATTGCATAGGGATCTAAGATGAATGGATTGAGCTCATCTTTAGTATCCATGGGTGATTTATCAATGTTAATTACCCTGCCAAATTGCAGCTCAATAGGAATTAGGAATAAGGCACTTCCTTTGCAAAATTTCAGAGAAGGCATAAACTTACATTGGATCATGTGCCTAATTTTTTATCTATGGAACATGAGACAAGAATGGAACAGGTGATTATATAGCAAGAACAAGCTCCACAATTTATGTGGGAATTTTCTTTGCTATAAAAAGATAGTTCCTTTAGAAAGTGGCATAAATGCAATATTGGCATAAAATAAGAAAAGATAATTTCCTTATTTAATTATGGCCAATCTCCTTCCGAGAGCTTGGAGTAGGCATAAATATAAACTCCACCAATTCACATGAATTTAGGAGATGGCTAGCCATGCCTTTGGAATTTATTCCTAAGAAAGGCAAGAAAAGGAATAAATCATAATTCAAAAATATTGCATGGGACATTGCAATATTTTTGCATATCCAAGGTTTACAAGGATAGGAGGGTCTCTGGGAACAGATGGGATGATCAACAGCTCAAGGAAAATGATAGATCCTTTGTAATCACAAAGGCCATATTCAGATTCCAAATATTTGGAATTAGGTTTTGAGAGGGTTTGAGCTGATGCAAATGAGGTCTTGCCCACTGACAAAGACAGAAGCAAGGTTTTAAAAGGTTAAAAATGACAAGAAGTCTCAGAGTCATCCAACAAACTCAGGAGAAAGATTTTGAAAATGAGTGCCAGGAGAGAATAACAGCACAAAAATTGATAACCCAATTTTGGGGCTGTTACAACATATAAGCTTAAATAGTCTTGATCTCGTGGGTTTTGAGATTGTTGAGTCCTCGTGACTCACAGATACTACCAAAATAGTTGCAGGTGCCGATGATACCAGTGCAGGTGATGCCACCGACCACAAGTGGGAGTTTGATGAAGACCTTGGACATTACTATGTTTCCTTTCTTGATGATCAGTAGTGGTGGCTAGTTGGGACAATCGGGATTCAGCGTTTGGGGTTGTCTTCTTTTCTATTAGATCCGTCTGTGGTCGTACTTTGTGTGTACTCCAAATGATGTATGAATTTTTTTGATCATTGTGTGAAGTGGCGATTGTAAGCCAACTATTTACTTCCTTGTTCATTTAAATGGGATTGTGTGAAGATGACCCTTCTTGCGACAATACCAAAATGCGATTATACCTCTAAGTCGCGCCTCGACACGTGGGAGATATAGCCACATCTTGGGCATTACAAGTTGGTAATCGGAACCATCCCGACTTAGGAGCCCCCTGCTTGATCGAATCGCTGACGTTGTGGAGTCTAGAACAAAACTATTTTGAGTCTTAGGATTATATATATGGGAGAGTAGGATTCTTTTTACTCCTCAGCCCCCTTCATCGCTCTGGTGAGGTCTCCTGATGTAGATGTTTTGACTTTCCTCTCCTCATTTTCACTAAAAAAAATTAGGATCACGCGGGTATCTTGGGATCATTCCGATATTCTTGTGACGAGAACATTGTTCTTGGTACCTCCTGACATTTAGGGGTTGTGGCAGTTTCCCGGGGAGTTGAGCTCTAAGGTGTTGACGTCACAATTTTATCGTTGCAGTTCTAGAATACCTGAGTTCACCGACATTGAAAATCTCTTTTATGTAGTTAGTGGTGAGATAACCTCGACGCCACCCAGTACTTGGGAGGGAGTTCGGGAGTATTGCCATAGCTCGCATAATGGATTCTTTTCGAAGGTTGAGGTACATGATTTCCGGAGTTTTCTTGGTTATGTGTTGACGGATGGATGCAGTTGGAGCGTAGGGATTGTTAGTTGTGTGATATATATTGTGCCTCCATGTATCCCCAACACCGGATTGCATAACCAGAAAGTTCCGGGAGTTTATAGGTGGGAATTCAAGTAGCTCTTAGTTATTCTTCCAATAGATAATTGGTACGGGGTTGGTTAATACTTACCACTTATTTGTTCTAGTCGTACCTTGTTGTTTCATTCATCAACCTTTGTCTAAGTGGCTTCTCACCCTTAATGGTCGTGTAATATTAACTTTGGAATTCATTCGTTCAATCTTTGTTTGAATGTTTACTGTGAAGATTGTATGCTGCAATTTCTATCCATTGATTCAGCTTCTCTATCTGTCTATCATGGTTCTAGCAGATGTCACCCTCTTCAGGATGGCTCCTCCAACGCATCTGAATCTGGACCGCAACAATGGGGATCAGGCGAACCCTCCACCTCCGCCACCTCCTTTGCCTCCGGAGGCATGGCAAGCTGTGATGGCAGCCACCAACGACAATACTCAGATTCTTTTGCAACTCTTGCAAGAGCGCAACCAATGCCAAGGAAACCAAGGAAATCAAGGTCAAGGACAATTCAACAATTAGCCTCAGTTTGCTACCCTCAACCAGTTTCTTGCAAATCAACCAAAGTCTTTTAGCGCTTGTGCCGAAGCCACGGACACAGATGATTGGCTCATGGACATCAACAAGTATTTTGAATGTAGCAATGTGAGGCCCGAGGACTACGTCAAGTTCACTTATTTTCAGCTCAAGGACCAAACAGCTGATTGGTATCAGCAGTACAAAGATTCTAGAGGGGGTCTAGAGATTACCTAGACTGACTTCTGCTGAGACTTTCGAGCTCATCACATTCCAACAAGTGTTGTCGAGAGCAAGCGTGAGATATTCTGTAATCTCAAGCAAGGAAGCATGTTCGTGTATCAATACAACATCCAGTTTAGAAGCTTGCTCGCTTCGCAAGGCAAGACGTTCCTGATGAAAAGAGCATGATCTATCACTTCAGGGGTGACCTCAAAGAGGATCTACAGTTAGCTCTCGTTCTTGTTGAGCCTACTCAGTTCAATCTGTTCTACAACATGGCCCTCAAGCAAGAAGTTGCTCAGCTCAAGTGTGAGGCTTCAAAGAATAGAATCGGGGATGCAGTCCAGTCTTCTTCTTCATCACGAGTGATAGCTAAGCAATAGATGTTCTAGCTTCCTCCGCGGCCTCTGTTTCGTCAGCCCTACCAGTAGAAGAACAAAGGTGGCCATGGATCTTCCCACCCACCCAACCCAGACTATCAGAACAAGTCTCAGACTCAGGCCCCGAGGATAGGTGGTCCTCATCCTCCTTATCATCATCCGCTCTCAAAGGTTACTTGCAACAAGTGTAATCAGAAAGGTCACTATGCAAACAAGTGCTTCAACCAAAGGCGCCTTCCGCCTCCTCCTCCTATGAGGTCTTCATGCAATGCAGTTGTCAAGCACAATCCCATGTCGGCAAGGGTGAACATGATGACTTCAGCTCAAGCAGAGGATTCTTTAGAAGTGATCATGGGTAATCTCCCAGTTAATGATATTCCTGCAGAAGTTTTATTTGATTATGGTGCATCACATTCTTTCATGTCATATCCATTTGCATCTAAGCACAATTTTGACACAGAGGCATTACCTAGAGCATTGCAAGTTGTTTCTCCAGCTAAGCGTTTGAGCTCTAGTATGTTGGTTCCGAATGTCGGTATCAAGATGGGCAACTATAAATTCCTAGCTTCCCCAATTGTTCTCGGCGACCCTGATATTGATCTCATTCTCGGCATGCATTGTCTTTCGAAGCACAAGGCCTTCCTTGATTGTGCTGCCAGGGAGATTAAATTGACGCACCCTTCTGAGGGTGTGATAATCTTTGCCGCTCGTGATGAAACCATTCGGTTGTTCTCTCTCAATCAGAAAGGCCAGATCGACGCAATTTCTCAGATTCCAGTTGTTTGTGAGTATCAAGTTGTCTTTCCAACAGAGCTTCCAGGTATGCCTCCTCACCGACCAGTCAAGTTAGTTATTGATCTTGAGCCTGGCACAGAACCCGTTTGCAAGCGCCCTTACAAGCTTGGGCCAAAATAGCTGAATGAATTGAAGAAACAACTCGATGAGCAAGAGCGTCTGGATCTGATCAGACTGAGTTCATTTCCGTGGTGTTGTGGTGTTCTTTTTGTCCAGAAGAAGGATGGCACAGACCGACTTTGCATCGATTACCGTCCATTGAACAAGAAGACAATCAAGAACAAGTATCCACTTCCCAATATCAATGAGCTATTCGAGCAACTCAAAGGTGCAAACGTGTTTTCCAAGCTTGAACTCTGTATGGGTTATCATCAGATTCGCAATCATGAAGAAGATATCCCTAAAATAGCATTCAGAACAAGCTTTGGTTCTTGTGAATATATTGTCATGTCTTTCGGGCTTGTCAATGCCCCTCCAACATTCTCTCGTATGATTAACTTCATCTTCAACCCCTACACAAATGATTTCGTCTTGGTGTAGCTCGATGATATCTTGGTGTTCTCCAAGAATAAGAAGGATCATGCCAAACATTTCTGATTGGTGCTCGACAAGCTTAGAGATTATCAATTCTATGCAAAGTTCTCCAAATATGAGTTTTGGCTTGATGAAGTTCTTTACCTTGGTCACATCATTTCCGCCAAGGGTATTACTGTTAATCCGGAGAAGGTTTCCGCAATTGTGAACTGGGAGCCTCCTCAGAATGTAAAGCATCTCCACAGTTTCCTTGGGCTTGCAAGTAAACATCTTTCCAACCTCCTCTAGAAGAAAGTCAAGTATTCCTGGACTCCTTAGTGTGATGTTGCTTTCAACACTCTCAAAGAGAAACTCGTCATAGCTCCTCTACTTACTCCTCCTGATGAGTCCAGGCCATACGAAGTTTTCTGCAATGCCTCGTTGCAAGGTCTCGGTGCCATTTTAATGCAAGAGAAGAAAGTTGTGGCCTATATTTCTCGACAGTTGAAGCCAAACAAAAGGAACTACCCCACTCACGATCTTGAGTTGGCGGAAGTTATCCATGCATTAATAACATGGAGACATCACTTGTTTGGAAGGCAAGTGGACATTTTCACCGATCACAAGAGCCTAAATTTATCTTCACTGAACAAGAGATGTCTCCATGTTCATCAGTGAAAATGTCCACTCAAAAAGAGATGTCTCAATTGTGATCTGGGAGGTGAAACAGGGTGTTGCCAAGGGCTTATCCACATACAAGTGCTATTGCATTGATGACAGAGACACTTTATTCTTCGAGGACCAGATTGTGGTTCCTAAAGGTGATCTAAGGATGGTCATAATGAATGAAACACACAATTATCTTCTATCGATTCACCCAAGCAGTTCGAAGATGTACCATGACCTCAAGCAATCGTATTGATGGACTCGAGTGAAGCGAGAGATTGCTCAATTCATGAATGAATGTGATGTCTGTCGAAGGGTGAAAGAAGAGCATCAACGACAAGCTGGTCTCCTCCAACCTCTTGCTATTCCATAATGGAAGTTTGATCATATCGAAATGGACATTGTCACTATCTTTCCCAAGTCCAAGCGTGGGAATGATGCTATCTTCGTTTTCATAGACAAGCTTACAAAAGAGGCTCATTTCCTTCCAATCAAAGAATATATCACGGCAGCTTAGTTGGCAGAGCTATATACCTCCAGAATTATCTCATTGCACGGAATTCCACAATTGATCTCTTCAGACCATGGAAGCATTTTCACTTCCATGTTCCGGGACTCCTTCCAAAAGGCCATGGGCACCAACATTCGCTTCAGCACGGCTTTCCATCCTCAAACAAGTGGCCAAGTCGAGAGAGTCAATCAAATCCTTGGAGACATGCTCAAAGCTTGTGTCATCTCTTTTGGCATGAAGTGGAGAGATTGCCTTGCATATGCGGAGTTCTCCTACAACAACAGCTACCAAGAAACTTCAGGCAAGGCCCCATTTGAAATTCTTTACGGCAGAAAGTGTCGTACTCCTCTCAACTGGTCCGAGACTGATGAACGCCAACTTCTTGGCAATGACTTGATCACAGAAGCTGAAGAAATGTGTAAAGTCATCCGTGAAAACCTCAAAGTTGTGCAATCGCGCCAGAAGAGTTACTATGATAGCAAGCACCATCACTTGGCTTTCGAGATTGGAGAGCACATCTATCTCCACATCTCTCCAATGAAAGGCACTCAACACTTCGGCATCAAAGGGAAGCTTGCCCCAAGATATGTGGGTACTTTCAAGATCATTGTCAAAAGAGGCGACCTCGCCTATCATCTTGAGCTTCCGTCCAACTTCTCAAATGTGCACGATGTGTTTCACGTGTCACAGCTTTGCAAGTGCTTCCAGACGCCCGAGGGCACTATCAACTTTGAAGTGATTGATCTCCAAGAAGATTTATCTTATCATGAGCATCCCATTGCCATTCTTGAAGAAACCGAGTGTAAAACTCGCAACAAATCGATCAAATTCTTGGAAGTTAACTGGTCTCGCCATTCTAACCGAGAAGCTACTTGGGAGCGCGAGAATCACCTCCGTTCCGAATATCCGGAGTTCTTTCAGTCCTAGATCTCTGGTCGAGATCCTCTTGTAGTGGTGGAGAGTTGTAACATCCCGGATGTAACATTCCATAATTGTAACTCCAACTCTTGCCATTTCCGGCAATGTTATATGTTATATCCTCCGTGGTTGGGTTTTATCTTTGTTTTGCATTTTTTGTTCATGTCATGCATTTAATATCATGTCATCATGTGCATCTCATTTGCATTTGTGTTCGTCTCATGCATCCGGTCGTTTCCCCCGTTGTCCATACCAGAATCTGACACTCACACATACACCCGTTGCACCTCCCTGATCTTGTTTCATGAGCCGGAGAAAAATGTTCTCGGAATGGGCCAAGATTTGTCGAGTGGCCTTGGTACATCACCGGTAGACCGCCTGTCAAATTTCGTTCCATTTGGAGGTCGTTGGATGCCCCAACGGTTAACCATGTGACCGCCGAAACCCCACTCTCTTTGCAGCCCAACACGCCTCCACAACAGCCCACTAGCCCATATAAACCCCCTCCACGCTCTCGTTGGATCACGATCGTGTGGGCAAAAACCACACCTCTTTTGGACTCTCCTAGCTCCCTCTACCTATAAATAGGCGTCCCCCGTCCAAATCCCGGAGCAAACCCAAGCCTTCCCCTTCCTCCGCGCGCAGGACACGTCTGCCCAGCGCCGGACGCGTCTAGCCACAGCACTGGGCCAACCGCGTCACACCACGTGTCCCCCCAGTTGCTTCCACCGCCGCCGGCCCTCCACGCCCGCGCGGGGCCCTCCCGGCCCGCACGCCCGAGCCACCGCCCACCGCTAGCGTCGTCTCGCCCGAGCCACCGCCCTCCGCTTCGGCCGCCGCCCTTGTCCTCTGCTCCGGTCGCGCCCGCCTACAACGCTGATTGCCAGCGCCGCCTAGCGCCCCAGTCGCCAGTCGCCGCCGCCCAGAGCCAGACCCCGCCGGCATCCGCCGCCTCTCCCGCTCGCCGTCGGCCCGATCCGGCGAGATCCGGCCCAGACGAGCCTCTCTGCCGCATCTCGACCATGCCGGCCTCGGTTCACGTGCGCCCGGACGAACCCGAGATCCAGAGGTCGATTTCCCCCCAGATCCTTTTTCCGTGACATTATGTGTGCCCCTTCATCATGCCATATCTTCATGTCTGTAGCTCCGATTTGCGCATATGATATATCAAAATATTCATCTCGTGATGCTCTACATGCTAGTGTCATTCATGCATGTTACCGTCCATATTGATGCCCTAATCTTTGTTGCAAAATTTCTAAATGATGTTGTCTGCTGGAATCCATCATAACTAGTTGTTTTGTCTTTTCCATAGCATTTTGTGTGTTCATCCTTTGAGCATCATGTCTACATGTTTTAGGAGAATCTTCATGCCATATTTACAGTGGTGCAATCCTTGTATTTTTATGTGCCCTGTGGTGACTAGCACAAGCATGCCAAGTAGGCCACATGATGTTGCTGATTTCAGCTACTTGGTTTTTCTTCCAAGTCTTTTCCTGTTACATTGTGTTGCTATGTTGACTTGTTGCCACAAGTAAATCCAGGCATATTTTAATGAAGTTCAGTAATGGTGTTTTGAAGATATGGTTATTCTCTATCCATTCGTGCCTCTGGTTGTAATTATAGGCTAGTGTAGCTTGTCATTACCATGCTATGCTTTTGCTAAATATTATTGATGTCTGTTTGTTAACATGAAGTTCATTTTTGTCATGTGTTTTGCTTGTGATCCATGCACCCTATGACTATGCTATTGCCATATTTAGCTTCATAAATGTGTCTTCTTACTGTTGGTTACATTGTGAGTCCATGAAATTCTTTGTGGGGAGTTGCATCAGCTTGCAAAGGTGCTATCATGAATCTATTTCTGCCATGTCATGTTTTTCTACCAAGTCTGAATCGGTACATATCAATTGCCATGTTTGCGTTGATGCTACCATCTTTTCTGTGCATTTTTGGCTCAAGTTCAGTAAGGGAGTTTTCTTCTTTGACTTTAGTACTAGCATGCCATGCTCTTGCTTGTCATGATATGTTCCTGTAGCATGTAGTTTACTAGCTCTAAACATTGCTACCTGATGTTGTTTATGTCATGTTTAGTATTTTCACTAAGTCTGTGAAACTGTTGTCATTTGCATTTTTGCCGTGCTGTTTTAGAATTGTTTTAGTGAGTTATAGCAGGATCTCAGTGTTCATGATTTGTAGAGCTTCGCCTGTACTTCACCGCCATGTGTTTTTGTTGCTATGTTGTAGTGTTGTAGCATAGTTTCACAATACATCTTAAGTGCTATGTTGCTGTTAAGCGCAGTTTTGCATCATTTTTGTTTTGCTCGTTATTTGCAAACCGTGCATCCATTTTCGGTGATCTTTATATCGATTTTGACCGAAATATCCTAACCTTTTCAGTGGCATGCTTGGTTTGCCAAGTTGATGCCATGATCATCTTTTCATTTCCAGAGTACCCATATGCATTGCACATCATATCTTGCATCCCATGCCATGTCTTGCATCATGTTGCTCGTGCAATGCACCGTGACTGATTGTTGTTCCGTTACTTGTGTTATTTCTTTGAGTAGACCCGGGAGACGAGTTCGTGAACACAGATCCTGTCGAGTACGTTTATGAGGAGCAAGCTGTTGACAATCCTGAGAACTTTGTAGGCAAGATGATCATTACCTACGATATCACTTCTATCTTTACTTGCTAGTTGTTCGTTCTATCGCTATGTCGCGCTACCTACCACTTTTTTATCAAGTCTCCCATATTGCCATGTCAGGCCTCTAACCTACGTTCCTACCAAACCATTGTTTGGCTATGTTACCGCTTTTGCTCAGCCCCTCTTATAGCGTTGCTAGTTGCAAGTGCATAGCAGGTTGTTCCATGTTGGAACATGGACATGTTGGGATATCACAATATCTCTTATTTAATTAATGCATCTATATACTTGGAAAAGGGTGGAAGCCTTGGCCTTTTGCTCGGTGTTTTGATCCACTCTGGCCGCCCTAGTTTCCGTCATAACGGTGTTATGTTCCTTGATTTTGCTTTCCTTACGCGGTTGGGGTTATGGGACCCCCTTGACAGTTCGCTTTGAATAAAACTCCTTCAGCAAGGCCCAACCTTGGTTTTACCATTTTCCTAATAACAACTGAAATTTTCCTAGGGATTAATTAACCCGAGGATTTCTTAATCGACCCCCCTGGGCCAGTGCTCCTCTGAGTGTTGGTTCGAAACGGGCAGCCTGCGGGGCCACCTCGGGGAAACTCGAGGGTTTGTTTTACTCGTAGCTTGTCCCATCCGGTGTGCCCTGAGAACGAGATATGTGCAGCTCCTATCGAGACTTGTCGGCACATTTAGGCGGTCTTGCTGGTCTTGTTTTACCATTCCCAAAATGTCTTGTAACCGGGGTTCCGAGACTGATCGGGTAATTCCAAGAGAAGGAATATCCTTCGTTGATCGTGAGAGATTGTGATGGACTAAGTTGGGACACCCTTGCAGGGTATAAACTTTCGAGAGCCGTGCACGCGGTTATGTAGCAGATGGGAAGTTGTTAATATTCGGTTGTAGAGAACTTGACACTTGACTTAATTAAAATACATCAACCGCATGTGTAACCGTGTTGGTCTCTTTTCGACGAGGTTCGGGAAGTGAACACGGTTGGGTTATGTATGAACGTAATTAGTTCAGGATCACTTCTTGATCACTTCTAGCTTTGCGGCCGTTTCGTATTTTGTCATCTTACTCTTGTACTCATATGTTAGCCACCATATTTGCTTAGTGCTTGTTGTAGCTCCACCTTATAACCACACACTACCTATAACTCACAGATACTACCAAAACAGTTGCAGGTGCCGATGATACCAGTGCAGGTGATGCCACTGATCTCAAGTGGGAGTTTGACGAAGACCTTGGCCGTTACTATGTTTCCTTTCCGTATGATCAGTAGTGGTGCCAAGTTGGGACGATCAGGATTTAGCATTTGGGGTTTTCTTCTTTTCTTTTGATCCGTCTGTAGTCGAACTTTGTGTGTACTCTGAACGATGTATGAATATTTTTGATCATTGTGTGAAATGGCGATTGTAAGCCAACTATTTACTTTCTTGTTCATTTACATGGGATTGTGTGAAGATGACCCTTCTTGCGACAATACCAAAATGCGGTTATGCCTCTAAGTCGTGCCTCGACACATGGGAGATATAGCCGCATCTTGGGCGTTGCAAGGATGCTGCTAATGCGACACTACAATCAGAGACCCTTCGACAAAACTGTGTGCGATGCATTAATCGCAAATGGTGATGTAAAAAATGTCAAAAAGGATGCAAAATGTTTGCGATGGCGGATACATCAAACACGGTTAAGATTTTACTTACGTGTGCGACGAGGGGCATATCGTTCACTCCAATGAACTGTTTCCGCTGAGGCAGGACAACAGAAACGGGCAGCGAGATCAAAGTGTGTGCAATGTACGACATATAGTTCGCTCTGATGAACCGTTTGTGATTACACAACAGAACAGAAACGGTCAGCCAAATCAAAGTGTGTGCGATTGAAGGCATATCGTTCACTTGGATGAACTATTTGTGATTAGGCAGAACAAAAGAAACAGTCAGCCAGACCAAGGTGTGTGCGATAGAGGGCAAACTGTATACATGGATGAATTGTTTACATTGAGCGAAGAGGACATAAACGGTTCAATTCAACAAGATGTATGTGATATGGAGCAAACTGGTCCGTAATCAGAAATGTGTGCGAAGACTGATAATAACATAGACGATTGCTACTAATAAGACATGTGCATTATGTGATGGGATTGCATACAGAACAACAATATGTATATACACACACTTATAAGGAAATGGTTGCATAACCAAATGAAACATCGAATTACATAGGTGGCTACTACACACATGACATTTGCACACACCAAAGTAAATTATTACATGCATAATTAGATTGGTGGCTACTACACACATGACATTTCCACACACCAAAGTAAACTATATATTACCTGCATAATTAACTAGGCTAAACAATCATCTGATCATCATCTACACCTTGTGACGCTTGTCGCTACTCCTCTTCTTGTGGCTCAATCCGGCCGGGTCGATTTTTAGAACGAGACACTTCCTCATGTCAAAGATCCGCATGTGCATCTCATAGCATACATACACGCTCTTGGCCGCGAACCTGAGGTGAGGTTCATCCAGTTGCCGCATCCTGGCCCCGTGCCAGGATACGGGACTCGTTCTGTTGGCACGCTTCTTCATCTTTTCGTAGTAGGGGTTGATGATCGCTGAGGCGAGTTCAACCAGGGAGTCCTTCTTCATGCTGCCTGAGACCCTATAGTGGTCATAGATTTCGACAAGGTTCTTGCAGGCCAAGCCCATAACCATGTGCGCTTTTACATTGTCGGAGGTTTCCATTGTAGCGAACTTGTAGTAGGTGCTATTGACAAACCTGGTGAAACGGTCGCAAGGCTCTGTGGCCATGCAGTAGTGGTAGATGAGGACATGATGGTGCACACACAACTGGGAGACAGCAACCTCTCATATTTGCCGGGATGGCCACCGGTGTACTGGAGGTCGATGTCGACCACCGTGTACTTGTCTCAAGCAAGCAACTGCTCCACGATATTGATGTAGTCCTCCACCACGGCCGAGTCGATGGTGTACACCATCGAGAGATCAGTCTCCCTCGCGTGGGTCTAATTTACAGAACGTAACTCCATCATGCCGCATGTAACTACATCCACCACAAAAAATACACTTCCATGATGATACGTGTTTGTCACAGTAGGTCACATTTTCTATCATGTATGTACATCCATGACGATTTTATGATAGAATCAAGATAGTCATACCTATGCTGTCATAGAAGTGTTCCATGACATTACCAAAATTATCATCACGGAAGTGTCCACTTCCATGATGATAAATCGCGCGTCATAGAAATGATTTCGTCAAGGGTGACAGATACGTGGCATCGATCGTAATGGGTCATCGTTCAGCTATCAGGTCAGGTTTTGGATCCGATAACCCGTTAACAGCCCGAACCAATGGGGATTTTCCACGTGTTAAATTCTCATTGGCCAAAGGAAACACATGTTGGCTCACCGTCGGGACAAATGTCATCCACTCATTGGAAAGGAGGCGCCTATGATACGTCGACACATGGCACGGCCCAACAGAGGCCCATTCCAGCGAAAAGGCCGGCCCAGCTAAAGGCCCACCTTGTTTTTTAGACACTCACTACTAGGGAAAACCCTAGCAGTAGCGCGGGTATTTTCCCGATCAGTAGAACGGGAGGGTGCGCTACTGGTAAGGCGCGACAGCAAATGTGTAGCAGTAGCCCATGTCGTCCTATGCTACTGCTATACATGGCTAGTAGTAGCGCGCTTTTAGTCTAGAGCGCTGCTGCTAATATCTGCAGCGCTTTTTAGCAGGAAGCGCTACTAGTAAGGGACCACTACTGCTAACTTTGTTCCCCTCGCTACTGCTAGTTTTATTAGTTTCTATTTTTTCGGCATATTTGTTTTGTATTTGAATAGGCTTTATACAATAATCTTTAGCATATCATACACATACAAATGTAATCATAGCATATACATACAAATAGTCTCATCAAATCATGTCATCATCATAATCATCATCCAACACAAAGTGGTCTCTCGTCATCATCTCAAAAATAGCGATACAAGTGTCGATTACTTGTAACTACATCGTCATCCATCTAAACAATAATATACGCGAGAAGAGCTATCACTTTGAGTGAGCGTGAAACTATGCAGTACAGGAGTTTGTATCCCACTCTCGCATTAGCGTGAACCTAAACTAACTACTTGCTGTCGCTCGGAAACCGGAAACCAGTACATCAGGGCCTGACATTCCGGCCACTCGTTGTATACTCCTGGCGTAGCACTTCTTCGCCATCGATGATCTATACACCTGCATTGTCACATGAGTCGATGATATGCAACATATATAGTTGAGCAACACAAAGAGATAGACTTGGAAAAAATAGAATCAACATATCATAAGCATAAATAACAAAGTTCATCGTACCCAAAATGCCCTAACTAGAGTGATCTTCGTTAGTCGAGGAGGACGGTTTAATTACATTGTCGCAGTCACCAGAACCTTGTCCTTCATCGTTGCTAGCCATGTTTCCTATGATTAAATCTAGTCAATTCATTCTATACCTAATAAAATGAATAATGACATAAAAAGGCCTATGCTTTGCAGGAACATTGACTCCTTCCCGGTGCGGCAAATCGCGGGGACACGATATGTCCTAATTTGTAGCACAGGTCATGCCGAAATCCACGGAAAATTTTGGTATGACCTTTGCTAAAAAGTGGACAAATCGAGCACCTGAAATTTGCTGAAACGGAAATGAATCAACATTCCAGCAAAATATATGCCACCCGCGCTTCATTCCCTGGAAACATCAAAAGGCCACATGGGCACAATCGAGCCACACTTCAATGAAAAGATATAATATGACCCCTTCAATGAAAAGATAAAATCAACAATAAAAGTCTAGGAAGGATCATCTTTAAAATAAAACATGCCTAAATTATTCTCCTAGAAAAATAGTGGTCTTTTCAAAAATCAAAAACCTTTGCAAAATGACCTCACTAAACACTTCTCTGCCTAGGACCGAACCCAAATTCTGTTCTAACTATTCCTCTCTCTCTCTCACACACACACACATTATTTTCTCTAACGCTTCTCTACCTAGGACAGAACCCAATTAAATTGCAAAGGAACTCCATTTCTCTAAGCCTTCTCACCTAATGCTCTAAAATATTTTTTTCCTCTTACCTCGCATGTTAACCTAACGAACCTAATTAACTTAGCTATTTAACCTAGTTTGTTAACTTATCTAGTTAACCTAGTTTACCTACATAATTAACCTAATTAAACTAGTTAACCTAACTAGTTCTCTGTCAAAGCCCTAAGTAAATTTTTGCACTAACCTAGATAATTAACCTAATTAAACTAGTTACCCTAGCTAGCTAGTTCTCTGTCCAATGTTTGTGCTATGCAAGAGAGAGAGAGGAGGGGTAGGGGCTTATAGATGATGGCTCCGGTCGTGGCGAGGGAGGCAGTGGTGGCAAGGGAGGCAGGGGCGTCTCCGGTGACGGCGAGGGAGGCAGTTGTGGAAAGGGAGGCAGGGCGTCGAGGGTGGCTCCGCTGGTGCCGAGGGCGGCTCCGGTAGTGTTGATGAGGCCGCGCGCCTCCGGTGGCATCGGCGGCGCACCGCTCTGGTGGCTCCGGGAGCGTTGACGTCGGCAGGAGACGGCGGTGAAGTAGGTCGATGGCAAATTGGGGAGACGGCTGCGAAGTGGGGCGAGAGATTTGGGGGAGAAGTGGTGGCCAGGGGGGAAACCGTTTTTGGGTTAAGTCAAACTTAGCGGTAGCGCATTTCTGTAAACGCGCTATAGCTTAGTTAGCTATAGCGCTTTTCAGTAAATGCGCTACAGCTATAGCTATGTATTTTCTTTTCCTTTTCTTATTTCCTTTTCTCTTTCTATAGTGGGGGTCTAAACAAGCGCTACTACTAAGTTATCTACATCGCCTCTGATGAACAAGCGCTACTACTATTCATTTATTTTTCTTTACATTTTTTTCCTTTCTCCTTTTTTTATTTCTTTCATTTTCATTTACTTTCCTATTAGTTTTTCATTTAGTTTTCTTTTCATTAACAGTAGCGCGTTTTGCAGTAAATGCGCTACTAAAATAAACTTAGTGGTAGCGCTCTTTCTAGAAGACCGCTACTACTCTATGTAGCCTATTGGCTTAGTAGTGAGAATTTTAGTAGTAGCGCTTTTAAAAGTAGATGCGCTACTACTACGTTTGTGTCTGCAGCGCATTTATCCAGCACGCGCTACTGCTATTTAGTAGTAGCGCCTTTTTAACAAGCGCTACTGGTAAAGTTCTATGCATAAGGTTTTCCCTAGTAGTGACTAGTGGGTTGGCTCGTTAATAGCCTGCCATGTTTTGGGTCAAATTGAGGCCCATACCAGATCAGGCATGTTCATAGCCTGCCGTGTTTTGGGCCAAATTACAACCCATATCGGATAAGGCCCATTAACAGGCCACTATTCTTTCGGGCCCATTCTAAGAAAGGTTTGTATTTCAGCCTCTTAAGTGACCGTTTACCAGTTCGGCCAGATAAAAGTTTTGGCCTGTTAGCGGCCCGTGGTGCATCTGGGACGTTGTCGGCCCAGTTTAACTTGAGTCCATTTAATGGCCCATGCAGAAACTGGCCCATTAATATAGATCTGATAATTTGGAGCGAACAGTGGATAAGCAGGCTATAATGCACAATGATGTCACATAATCCACCACGCACTCACAAGAGCAAAGCAGCGACTAGCATAGTTGCGATGTCCTAGGTTTTGCGACGCTAGTTCTATCGCCAATATACATCGTGTGCTACTTGATTTCTCTGGTAGCACCACATTTTCAAGGACTTTGCTTGTACTCCTTCAGGTTCTGCAATCACACTCTTCCTTTTGGATGTCTAAAACATAGGAACAACATTTGAATGGAAAAACATGGTATGACGACAAATGGAATAGGTGTTGATAATGGATGGGCATGGCAACGAAGCCAAAGAAATGCAAGACACCTTATGCAAGATATGTGCAACCAATAAAACCTTGCGAAATTAGAACAGGCACCTTATTGGGTGAACATGATAGGCCATCTGCCTTTGACTCCTTGAGTTCAGAATAGTCATTAGGATCATATTCTAAATACGGATCTATGGGCGGGAGCATGTGGGTTGCATTGCATCCACAATGGACCTCAATCCCTTGATGCCAAGTTTGTTACCCTTTGAATTGTTTCACAATATTCTTCTGATGAGCACATTCTTATATCCATTGTGATTACCTACAATATTTTTAAAGCATGAAAACACAAATACTAGTGAGATTATCTTTGTAATGCAGAGGATATTGTAATATAATAGAGGCTCCCTGTAAACCCTTGTGTGCTATCACTGGATTCTGATGAGAGAGCTCATGTGTGCTATAATATGGTGAGTAGATTAATATAATCTGGAACAACTACACCGAAAAATAGGCTCCCTGTTGGGGGCTCTAGATGTAACGATAGTTGGCAGATGATAGATACATAATATATCGTATAGAAAGTTTATTGCCAAACCATGATAATGAGAGCGCAGAGCCAGTAGGCAGATAGTAGTGTAGATAATAGGGGTACACCATAACCACCATAAATAAATCGGGAAAGCGGAACTAGCTGGAAAACATAGGGTTTTGCCACTACTAATATGCAGCCTATTGATCACCTACAGGCCAGCTCTATTCATCTGAAGGCGCGCATTTGTTACTATCAGTTTAGTCTATCAAAGACCGCGCGGCTCCCACCATTTCTGGTGTATTATGGAAAACCAACTCGAAGTGCAAAATCATTTAGCAGAACCATCCCAATAGAGGTGTCGACTGTAGATGTCCCTGCTCTCTTTCCTGACACGGAACATACTGTGCTTACTAAAGAAGTATAGAAGAGGAACATGTTAAAGAACAGAAGAGGAAGCATATTATTGAGATTCCCCTTCTTTCTATACAATGTTGGTTGCCCACCCATGATGAATCGGAGCACCCAAAGAAATGCAATTCCATGATGTCTCTCTATGTGTGGCACATGCATTTGGAAACTCAATTGGGAGCATTAGCTAACCAATTAAATGTGTGTATGTTAGCTAATGTCAGTATCATCTCACAATTCATATTTGAAGAAGTAAGCTTTGGACTTATGATTGGTGTGTTGTTCAGCTTCAAGAGTGAACTGCTGCTAGTGCGACACAAAGCAGCTACACATATCATAGTGTAGATATAACGGGAAAACCGTAAGCATCAGGAGTAAAATGAGCAAAGTGGAACTTGCTGGAATATATGTGATAGTATTGCCGGTACGGCTAGAAAGGCTTCGGATACTAGATCTCTTCAACTAAAGGTGTGGTACTGTTAATATCAGTGTAACACTCAAAGGCGACACAGCTCCCCGCATTTCCTTACTAATCTTATAGGATTCAAGTGGGCAGGCCACTACAATTCCTATTCCTATGTTTAGAAAATCCTACAAATCAAAGAGGCCCGAAGAGTTGAAAGTGTCCATCACAACTAACCATATAGACCTCTACACTGCATATGTCCCTGCTCATCTTCACTACAAGGAACATACTGTACTACTATCATACTCCCTCTGCTCCAGAATATAAGTCTTTGTAGAGATTTCCACTATGGATCACATATATATGTATACAGATACATTTTAGAATGTAGATTCACTCATTTTGCTCCATATGTAGTCCATGGTGGAATCTATACAAAGACTTGTATTTAGGAACAGAGGGAGTACTTATTGAAGAAGAACCGAAGAGGAACATGCTAAAGAAGAGCAAGAAGATTTTGAATAATAAAATGTTTGTTGCGTAGTGCCCACACATGAAGAACCAGAGCGCATTAAGAATGCAACTCCCTGCTGTCTCTCTATATGTGGTGCACGTGCTTTTTGAAAGTAAAGTACGAACATTAGCTGACCAATTAAACGTTATCTCTTTTAGTAATATCAGCATCATATCAGATTCGTATTTGAGCAACAAGTTTGGAATTATGAGTGTCACGTTGTTTAGCTTGATGGATTCAGGAGCCGTGCTAAGCAGCTACGATGACGGTACTGAATATAAAGGCATGTCTGCATGCAAGTCATGTGACTTTTTTCATTTGGGTCAGTCAACCATTTCAGGCGGTTGGATGAAGATCCTACGTCTCCTAACCCTTCTTCTTCCTCATCTCTGATTCTTCCCATACAGAAC